>NC_141705.1:9424556-10024556 GCF_971803275.1 Cyanistes caeruleus | reverse complement strand
TATGAATTATGTTTGGTTCCTTTAAAAAACAAAACAATTTCCCAAATTTTACTTTATAATGTTTTGCACTCTTTTACTCAAGTAAAAAGGATTAGGTCATTTTACTCTGCCTCCTTTCTGAGAAGAAATGCAAGCATGAAAATAAAAATTATCTAATAAAGGGTGGGTTTACTTTTCTTGACCAGGGTAGTAGGAAGGTCTTTCTCCAGACACTGAAATTAAAATTTTAAGAATTTAGATTTTATGTTTTTATTACATTCAGCTAATACTCACCATCAGATCTAAAACTGTAGAGGGGGATTGTTATATCCATACACAGTGTTGTGTGCTAAGAAACAGGGAGGAGAACAGAGCAAACTACAAAAGTTAGGGACTTTTTCCTACTGTAATGCCCATGATCAGTTGAGGGGAGCTTTTTATGTTCATTAAAGCCATGTTATAAAGGTGAGGTGATATCTCCTGTTCTGTGTTCTGAACAGCAATCCCAGCACACATAACCAGTGACTAACAGATTTTAACAGGAGATAGACTGCCACAGAAAATTCAGACATTTTTGATAACTATTTCCTTCCCCAAAATTAGGGCCTTAAAAAAATGATCTTGGAACTTTTGACCTACAGTGACACAAATCCTCATGAGTCCACCTGCAGCATCCTTAAGGAGAAAGATCAAGAGTCTCACATTCAACTTGACTTTCCTTCCCTCCTGATTACTCAGAGAACCAACCCAGCCTTAAGGTTACTCACATGTCCCATCTCCACTCCTTGTGGGTACCCACAGACCCTGCTTTTGCCCTGTTGTTGGCAAGCTCTGCCACAGCCCAGGCAGCTCTTGGCACCCTGGCACAGCACTAGCACATGCCACAGCAAGAATCTTCCTACGTGCTGCCTTCACTCCTTTCCACTCTCTCATCCTTTCTTTCAATTCTTCATAAAAATACCTTTGGGCCCCTCAGCCCCTTAACAATCATCTGAAAAAGAGAAAAGTGACAGGGTTTATAGCGAAAACTGGCAAAATGTAATTAAGCAGCTGCCAGTGATGTCTGCTTTCTATATTCCCAGCAGCTGCATTATGCATCCTTGCTCTTCTCCCTCTGTCCCTCTGCTGCCCTATAATCTGCCATGATCTATTAGACTTAAAATTGTAGTAAATGGTCCTCATCAAGGCAAAGCCTGTTGACTTTGCACTTAAATACAGCTGAAACCACCTAGATTGCCTCCATGAACACAAAGTGCATGACTCCCTTAGGTGTCCAACACACAGCAGAGGTCAAGCCTCTGCCCTGCTGCACAGCTGTGGATGACTTTGTAAGCAAGATTATGTCATGGTTGGATTTTTGGGGTTTTTAACATCACAGATTTTAGCTCCTTTCTTCATGTGCTACCAGGTATTCTTCTGTCTCTAAGGCAATTGTTAATTTTGAATTTTGATAACATATTGTGGTTTTTGTTCTGATTTGGTTAATTTTCTTTAGCTGTCTCTTCTTGTAATAGTTACTTGCTATTTTTAAAATTGGAAACATTTTTCACACAATCAAACTGCTCCCTTCACATAATCTCTAATCATCTTCTACCACTTTATTATGACGGTTCAACAGAATTAATCAATAATTACATTGAATATCAGTTATGTCCACAATGTGTAGTTCCAGATGTGTTCTTTGAACTATGCAGCATCTATCAGATATTGCACTGGATATTTTTTCAAGCCTTTCTCTCTGTAAAATTACATCATCACACTATAAAAAGTACTGCTCTACACTACCACAGATTATAATGCACAGGTAATAAATTGAAGAAATCTCTAAGAAGACTGTCACCATTCTTGTCTGCCACAAGACATACTAGGATTTTTTGACTTCTTAATTCATTTTTCAGCAAAACATTAAAGAATCCAAGCACTAAGCAGCATTTATGTTACTCTTTCATCAGTTATCTTAAAAAAAACTTACATAAAACTGTACATATGAAACTTCAAACATCTAAAATTATTCCCACAGATATTTTCAATTTCAAATGAGGTAAACAACTGATAAACTGAAAAATAAAAAAAACACAAAGCATCAAACTTCATCACATTCTAGTCTTCCTTTTGAGAAAATGGATGAATCTGCTCAGGATCCAGGGCGGGAGTGCTCAAGTTCAGAAGGGAGAGATTTAGATTTGGGGCTTCCTTCTTGCATGTATTCTTTTCAAGGCATTAATTAGCATAGTGCTAAAGGATGGTTTCCTCCTTGTGTAAGACTAGTAATTTTCACCATAGAAATTATATCAAATTTCTTTCTTTCTGAGCACAGTCACAGTAGTATCAGTTGATACAAAATCAGCAAAATGTATCTAATCTCAGATTATTTTCGTCCTTCCAACCCTAAATACAATGGGAATGGAGATGGTGCAAGATTCATTAATTCACAAAAGAATTTCCTTTCTGAGCAGCTGTAGGCAGCTGAGAGCATGAGGTTACACATATTCCTCCCAAAGCTTTGATTTACTTCAATCCCATTGCCCAGTAACTCCTTTCTTTGACCTCAGACATTTCTGGCTTCTCCACTTAGTGAGTAAATGCCTTTTTCAGGTGGGGTTAATACACTGAGTTTTGGTTTTGAAAATTTGTCCTTTCCCAACCCATTTTGGCAGTCAGTGTTACTGACACTCCTTTAGCTTCTACCACAGGTTTTGTTCCTTTCATCTCTCCCAGAAGATGACTCTTTAGGGGAAAGATGTCCCTAAGAGCATGAGTAGGAAACTGGCAGTGACAACCCAACCTTACCCAAATCTCACATTTCCTCCCTCTCCTCCTAAGACTGTAGTTGCCTTTCATATGACCTGCATGTTCTTCTTGCACCCCAATGCCTCAAATCACCACATTGGACATCAGAGACTCTCTGAAATTTTTGTTCAGAAACCACAAACTTGTGGAGTCATGGAATTACAGAATCACGGAACCATTAAGGTTGGAGAAGACCTCCAAGATTATCAAGTTCAGCCTCTGAACCTAGAATCTTCTGAAACAGTTTTTTCTGTCAAAACCTGAGGTACCCCAAGGCACAGCAGGTTACCTGCTGTCTGGTTGTGTTAAAGTGTGCTCTGACTGCACAAAGGGAAATCCAGCAACATGCCATCCACACTGGTGTGTGCAGATCCAGCAGCTCACCATCCACACTTGGGAGTGCAAATCCAGCAACTCACCATCCACACTGGTGTGTGCAGATCCATCAACACACCATCCACACTGGTGTGTGCAGATCCAGCAGCTCACCATCCACACTGGTGTGTGCAGATCCAGCAGCTCACCATCCACACTGGTGTGTGCAAATCCACAACACACCATCTACCCAGAGATCTGAGAGCTGAAGGATCTGATAATGAGGGACAGCCCTATGAAATACAGGAGGGAAAAGGTGGAAGCATGCTTGTAGGTACTACACAGGCAGGGCACTTCCCTGTGCTTTAGGGCCTGGAGTTATTGTCTCAGAGATAAGAGCCCACAAGTGAACAACCAACCAAACACTGGCTAATACCTGACCCTCTGTTTTGGGAAGTCATGAGTACTACTGTAGCTTTAAAATCTAAGTCTAAAAGAAAAAAAAAAATATACTTTATGTTCTGAAAACCAGAGATCAAGCATGTAATATCTTGTTATAATGTAAAATAACTTTTAGATAAAAGGTCAGGATAGGTCTGTAACATATGTAACCACTATCATTAGAACCCCAGCCAACTCTGTCCTCTGCATTGTACTTCGAAGAATAAAAGCTGGCTAATGTCTTCCCATATCTGTTTCTGCAGCAAGAATCCATATGAAGCAGGCTTCTGGAAATTATAAAATCAAGCAGCTGCCTACTAAATACCAACAGCTGCACAAGTGCCTTGCTGAGCCATGGGTAGTACGTGCAACTTCCTTTATGTAGAGTTCCTCGGGAAGGAGATCTGTTAGACAGACAGGCACAAACAGAAAAGGGAAGCATTTTCCTTCCTAGTGCAGTTTTTAAATCCCCTCTCGCCCATTCTTTCATGGCTCAATTTTCTTTTTGATATTAAACAGCAGAAATCCGTATGATAATACCAGACATAAAATCTAAAGAGAGAGTTTCTCGAGTCCTCCCTTGTCTGGGCAATCCCTCCCTGTCCTCAAAAGAAGAAATATATAGGATTTTCATATTTTGAAGCTTGCATGCATGCAGTCTCTCTGTGACAGTGATGGCTGTGACAAGGATTTGTCGGGCCAGCAGACACAATTCACCCATGGCTGGTGGTGCCAGTGCACATGACAGGGTCATCTGTGCAAAGTTCATTTGCAGCTCAGGCTTCCCAATAGCAGCAGCAGCTCATGCCTCGGTGAACATATCCTACCACTGTTACAGGAAACATGAGAAATAGAACCTTTTTCAGACCCCACTTCTTTATGGTCTGTCGAAGAAATCTCTGACTAATAGCAACCACTGGAGATCTCTAAGGACTTGCTACTTACACAGATTCACATATTTTGAATATTTGCAATAATCTGGGGATTTGAGCCCTTGCTAATATTTTCCAAAGCCGAAATTTTAAGTAATGTCAGATCTGTGGAAGGCAAGTTATCTGAAATTGTCTTTAACTCAAGATAGGTTATGAAACAAGTAAAATCCAAATTCAAAATAAAGCAATTCAAGACAAAAAGGGATTATGAGGACACAGACATACAGAATCAAGTGGAAATAAATTGCTGATGACTTAGATCAGGTTTAAGGGAATGTCTTGCCTTGGATGGTTCAGCTAACAAGGTGACAGGCTCTTCAAAATCTTCCCATCTGAGGATTTCTCACATGACTTGTAATTAGAGAAGGGATTCAGCATCTGAAAAACAAGAGTGGTTAAAATGCTGATCAAAACCCTGGGTAGATCTTCTCTGTCGATCAATCCTTACTTTTCATAAAGACCTGCTAAGTGGCTACCAGGATCATTTCATAGAATTACAGAATCAAAGAACGGTTTAGGTGGGAAGGGGACCTTGAAGGTCACCTAATTCCAATCTTCCTGCTGTAGGTAGGGACACCTTCAAATGGACCTGGTTGCTCAAAACCCAGATTGTTACAGAGTGTTAATAACCCTCCCTGATTCCCACACTATCCAAACAGATTTCATATAGTCAGGAAGCACAGTATAAACCCAAAGTATGGTACACTACTGATCCAGACCTGCTGAGTGTTTTCCCTGGCATCACCTCTCCAAAGGGGGAGATCCCTGTGCAGGAGAGAGATATAAAATACCAATGAGGGAGTAACTGCAAAATTTTTCTATCCTGTTCAAGGTATCAATTTGCCTCCTCAGTTTACCAGCCACTGCCCTTCACCCCAGAACAAGATGGAACCAAGACAGATTTTCACCTCTTTTGAAGTGATGATACTGCACTTCTCTACCCAGCTAGCCTGAACAAATAGATCTTTAAAATTAATGAACCATTTTATCCTTGACCTCCTGGGAGGGATTAGACATGACAGTCATATCTAGGAGGAAGAAGCCTAATAGGTTTATTCCTGTAATACAGAGATCTCTGCTTATTTTTATGTAGTTTCCCACAGAGAGTACATAGACACAAATTGAACAATCCCAGTGGTACAAAAGTAGATACAAAAGTAGAGGATACAAAAAGAGATACAAAAGTAGAGGATTTGGTTTAAAACTCCCCCACAAAGGCTGACTTTTTGAGAACCTTTGACAACCTCACTGCTCCCACCTGATCTCTCAGTATGATGGTGCCTGGGCCCTTGTTTCTGGCACACAGTGAAAATACAGTTAGAGGAGTTTATTTGAGATCAGCACTAATTAATAAATCTAAAGATTAAATTGGAATGGTGTTAGGGGTTAGGTATCCTTCCTTTTGCTCCTTCTCACCTATAGAATTTCCCCCATTGGTTGCAGGGAAACCTGACTGCTGGTACTTATTGGAAACACAGAGTTTGGCTGGGCCGAGGGGGAAGGGGGCAGGGAAAAGTGAGGGCGGGGGCAGCTGCAGTTGGGCTGGTTTCTTGGGCTTCAGAGCAGGAGCTGCTCTTGCTTGGAGAATTTGCCATAACCCAAATGGTTATGCCATAACCCAATGGAGCTGCTTCTTCCTCTTCTCTTCTCTTCTCTTCTCTTCTCTTCTCTTCTCTTCTCTTCTCTTCTCTTCTCTTCTCTTCTCTTCTCTTCTCTTCTCTTCTCTTCTCTTCTCTTCTCTTCTCTTCTCTTCTCTTCTCTTCTCTTCTCTTCTCTTCTCTTCTCTTCTCTTCTCTTCTCTTCTCTTCTCTTCTCTTCTCTTCTCTTCTCTTCTCTTCTCTTCCTCATTTTCTTCTTCTTCTTCTCCTTCTTCTTCTTCTTCTTCTCCTTCTTCTCCTTCTTCTCCTTCTTCTCCTTGTCCTTCTTGTTATCCTTCTTATCCTTCTTTGTCATCTTCTTTGTCTTCTTTGTATTCTCCTTCAGTGGGCCTCATACCGTCCTGCCGGGCTGTGCAGCAGTGCCACCGCCATGGAGCTGCTGATCCACCTCATCCACCAGCCCGGGATCTCAGCTCATCCCTCTCCTGATCCACCTCAGCCACCAGCCCGGGATCTCAGCTCATCCCTCTGCTGATCCACCTCATCCACCAGCCCGGGATCTCAGCTCATCCCTCTCCTGATCCACCTCAGCCACCGGCCCAGGATCTCAGCTCATCCCTCTCCTGATCCACCTCAGCCACCGGCCCAGGATCTCAGCTCGTCCCTGCTGTTCCAGCCGACTGTTCCTCAGAGCCCTGCAGGAGCACCGGGACTGACTGCCCGAGGGGTTTGTGAAGCAAAGCCTCTCCTCCATCCCATCTCAGCCGAGAAAGCTGTCACGGAGCCCCTGGTTCTGTTTTCTTGCTAATACTGTAGTTATTGTTGTTTGTTTGGCTGGTTATACACACTAGTAAAGAACTGTTATTCCTATCCCCAGATCTCTGCCTGAGAGCCCCTTGATTTCAAAATTATAATAATTCGGAGGGAGGGGTTCTACATTTTTATTCCAAGGAAGGCTCCTGCCTTCCCTAGCAGACACCTGTCTTCCAAACCAAGACAGATGGGATGAGTTTTTTAATAAGACAACAAAAAACAGATGTGTTTTCCTCAAAGCTTTCCCCCACAAAATATGTACCAGCTTCTCTTTTACATACTCATGCATAAAAGGGCTTGAATTTGGTAGACAATAACATAATGAAATCATGTTCCAATAATGTATATTCTGAGAACTCAAAGTTAGTAAGTAATGACATTTACAACATAGGCAACCTGGCTGTTCTTTAAGGATATGGCAGAATGCCATTTTCCTTCAGCAGTTTTCTGTCTGTCTCCAGTGATATTGCTACTAGTGGGAAACAAAGTCTTCTAAACAATTTCCCAATTCTTACAAATATTCTTGTCTGATAATCCACATGATGTCATCTAAAAATATTATACTCTTTTGGTGTCTGGCTAGTGCTCATCTTCCTTAGTGCCTTATTTGCCATATTTTTTATTTTGATAAATAGAATGATTTAAAAAGTATTCTCAACATGCAAACAAGAAGTCTGTCTGGCCACTGCCTGTCAAGAAAGTGTCCAATTACCTGGTTGGAATACCTGATTAAAGAATACCATACAAGACAGATATTAGTCTTCCTCTAGCCAAAAAAAAAAGGGAAATGTTCTGGATTTATAGAAGTACAAATCAAATCAAAACCAGGCTCTACCTTCTTCTCATACTCCATTTATTCTCTACATTTGCACCACATCTGTACTAAGCTCTGCCTACCATCATTTCAAGACTGTAAATTAACAAGTAGAAAGCAATTTGCACTGCTTAGTTTATGTGCAATTTTAGTTCCAGAGGAAATAAATTTATTTATTGTAACCCAAGAAACTGTGCTAAGGACAATGGCAGGGAAGAAATATTCACAGATAGCACCATATCAGGCTGAATTATAGCATTTACCCAGCAGTGATGTCTGCTGAGTTGTAACAGACAATAATACAAGTGTAACAAAAAGAAGACCATTAAAATGAGATCCTTCTCATCAAGTGCTGTTCTTCACAATCTCCCTTTCTGCCCATCCTTTTCTGTTTTGTAAATGTCACATTTATTTACTACACGTAAAAGTCATATAACATTCATCTATGGAAGCAGTAATGAAGATAATGGCATTAGTTGATTATTTTATGTTCATTTTATGGAAGAAAAAGCTCAGGTAAAATGGAATGACTCAAGAAAGAATTTTATCTGGAGTCAGATATTCGCTATAATTCAATGAATAAATAGATGGTATTTCTACCAGTTTTCACCTGGGGTTTAGCAACAGAAACTGTTCAGAAGGCTTGCCTTTCCCAGATGTTGCCATCCACTTTCCAGGATCCATCATCCTCCATCTGTGAATAAAAACAGTCCTTTCATAGGGCCACTGTAATTTCATCCTGGAAGTTTTCACAATCAAGTAAACTGAATAAGTACAGGTAACCTCAGGGTAGTTTTAACCATGATATGATGGTTTAAATGAAGTTTCAACATGAGAGCATTAAACTGATAAAATGGACAACCCTGCCTCCAAGCCCAGCCCCTTACTGACCAGTCTGACTGAGTTTCTTCCTGAATCTGGATACAAAGCACTAAATGTCTCCACCCAAGCTATAAAAATAAGATAAAATATACCTGACCGAGGTACAATGAACCTGTCTACTTCCAGAAAACAGATAAATAATTGAGAGACAATTATTCATCCTCTGGTCAGGGGCGCAAAATGTATTTTCTGCTTCAGTCAGGATCATTAAGGACATTTCTATATTTTCTTTATTCTGCTTCTTCTTCCCAAATTCTGTGAAATTTCATCTTTGTAGACTTCAGTCCAATTAGAGTACACAAATACATGGAATGACATATGAATTCTGCTTTTAAAGAAAGCAACACCCTGACATATCCACCACTTTTCTTTGTGCTGTTGTTATGTGAATATCAAAACATCTTTCCCAAGTCCATTTCCCTGGCCAAGGCATCACATTCAATGACATGCACCATTTGTTTGTTAAAACTCATCAGTGCTAAGCATGTTTTATGATTTTAATAAAGCCCTGAGAAGTGGTTGAATGATATGGCAAAAGGTGAGAGAAACTGGATGGGAAAGAGGAACAAATAAAGAGAATTTGTATGGTCTACTTATTGTGCCTCCAAAGTACATAGCACAGTTCATGAAGATGATTCTCTCTAAATTCCAGCTGTCACAGAGACATCAGTGTCTTCATGCTGAATATGAATTTCTTGCTAAACCACTCACTCATCTCGACTCTATGTAATGCTCATGTCGCTAAATGATTGCATAAAATGATTTCTTTAATGCTTGTGATTTGTGCTACATGTGGAGCAGTATTCCCACAGAGATCTGAAATTTGCTACCTTAGCAACAAAATCATGTCAATTTAATGTGTGTGTTTACTTTCACTTATTTCTTCAGATGTTTTACCGGAATGAAAATATACTGAGGTATTCCCAGTTCCTAAATCAGGGATTTTAAGTTATGCAAGAGTCAGGATAGTGGATAATATCATAAGCAGGTCACACTATCCACCTCCAGCTCACCTGAGCAGAATCCTCTCAAGCTCAGATGACCACAGGCTGATATAATTCCCAGCAAGCCCAAATGGGATTTCACCTTCACTGAGATTTATAGATTATCTCCTTTTCAGGTAAAGGCAGTTCTGTGCTGGATCAATTTGCCACTATCTGTACTGTTCTGCTGTCCACAAGGTACACTAAAATGACACTTCTAACTGTGCTCTATTCCAGAACTTATAAAATTAATTTAATTTAAAAGGTATGTTAGTTAACACTTTATTTTGGACTTAAATTAAGCATAAATGAAGAATGTTTAGGGCTTAATATCTTCCACGCCACCTGTGGGGTGTCTGGTAGTTATTCAACATAACATAGCTCAGCCTACAGATTATCTTAGGGTTCCTTGTAGAGGAGAAATTGTCTTATAATAGTAATCATTTAAGAGATATCTTAAATCAGAAATAACCATGAATTTTAAGACAAGGAATAATACAACTTATTTTGGCAAAAAATTATATGTTTCAAAAAATCAACATGCAATAAAGAATATTAATCTTTTCCTGGCAACCCTGGTTGAAGCAAACTATTCCTTTTGTATTCTGTGTCTTCCAGAAAGAATTTGGCATATTACTTTTTTAATTTAAAAATGTACCAGGACAATCAATACCTCAATAAACATCTATTACGACTGAGAGAGAAGATGTGAAACTGAAAGCAGCAGAAGCATGTTGTCACCTGCAGCCCCAACAAAGTCAAATATATCAGAGATCACAGAATATTCTGACTTGAAAGGGACACACAAGAATCATCAAGTCCAACTCCATTCCACAAATTATAGAAACAAGATAACAGAACAATGCTCTGTCCGCTTTTTTGTAAATGGCATTTGGAGCCTTGGCCTCACCTGTGTCGCTGGTGCTGTTTTTTCTGAGTTACCAGTGTGACTCTACCTGGCACACCTTCACATGGTGTCAACTCTGCTGGGAATCAGCAACATACACAACTGATATTAGGTAATATTTTTTTCTTTTTTACTTCTGAGAGATGCTTCATTATCTTCAGGGATGGATTGTTTTATTGGTTTCAAGCAGCGAAGAAAAGACAGAAGCACAGTACTTTGATATGTGCACAGGAATGAGATAAATCCAGAGCATAGGAAAAGGCAACAATGCTCCAGTGAGTGTTTCCAAGCCATTTAATTAAATTTTGCCCTGTCTTGCAGTCACATATTTCTGGGGTGACCTGAAGCATCTGAAACAATGGAGCAGAATTTGCTACTCTGATCATGTCTTTCCATTTTTGAGAGGACCAAAAGGGTCTCAGCCTGGGCAAGCAAGAGGGATCTGGACTTTTGGCTTGAGCTAACTGGCACAGAAGGAAGTGAGGCTCAGGCAGGACCCTCTATCAGTCTGTTAATATCAGCTGAAAACAGAAAGGCTGCATCATGCTTCCTGACTCACTTAAACGGGGCAGACAGGGGAAAAGGAAGTGTCACTGCTTAGCAACAACATTTCAGACCATTACAGATGGATTGTGCCACTCAGCAGGACCATGATCCCTTCCACCCCACTGTGAGTGAGGAGGCAAACACATCAAAAAGCAAATGCATGAATTCTAGTCAAGCTTTCATGAGGCTGAATTCTAAAGCAACACCTCAAAAGTTGGTCCTGGTCTCTTCATTCTCCAAGGTGTGAGAGGATGATTGGATTTTTGTCCATGGGTTTGTTGGGGCCTGTTGAGGGTGGGGAGAAAGATTGCTTATGGTATTAATACTAGGAGATATGAAGAAAAAATTAAGTAAAATCCTGCTCTCTAAAGCAGCTGGGGGCACAGCATGGATGTACACCACTGGAGTTAGTTATTTCCCCTTGCAGAAGGGAAAGCACTGGGATTGGAAGGGGCAGAGCAGACTTAGAGCTGCTGGTTACTCCTAAAATCATGAGCATGGGTTCCCTCCTTTTCCTGGAGGAAAAGGTCCCACAGTTCCCCCCTGTGCATCTACTGGCTCCAAAAACTGTCCCAGAAATCCATATAGTCGCCTTGATTAAGGGTGACAAAGTCAGCAAAATGCAGAGCAAAGTGGCAGCTCTGTTCCTGCTCCAGCCAGAAAGAGCAGCATCAGCAAGTTCTTAATGCCCCATTGACTTCTGTGTGATGGCAATACAGATGGTAGAGTGAAAAACCAGCAGTGAGAAGAGCTACATAAAACCCTAGAATTTTAGGATCATTCTGCAGAGTTCCATCCTGTTGAAACACATCTGTTCAGCTGCAGAGACAAGCTGTGCTAAGCTGCAGATTGATCTAAAATAGTCTGAAAAAGGAATGTTACAGCCTGCACTAGCACAAGTGGGGGGCTAAAACAAACAACACAAAACAGCAGTCAGGGTTTGACTTTGGACTAACTTTGACCCACATTAAGAGGAGTAAAGCAGAACAAATAGCCTAAACTGCCCAGTGAAGTGCATCAGAAAACAAGTCCTGCCATAGAGCACTATCTTGTCAGGGATTATATAGAGGTCTATCAAATTGATTTAATATCCATCTGTATTCTGCAATCATTTTGTCTATAAAATAAAAAAGAGTTTAAAAGAGTTGCTTCACCTCACAAACATTTACTAATGAGCCATATCCTGCTGTTTATTTGTATTCTGAATTTCTTTAAGAAGTTCACAGAGATTTAACCTGGAACTGTGGCATTAGGGCTCTGAAAGTTATATTAGGAAAGGAACATAATGATGAATATCTCTCCTTTGAAAAGGTAGAATATGAGACTACAGATGGGACTGGCAAGCAGCAGCACCTACATCCTGCAGCTACTGATGACTGCAAACAAATATTGCAGAGCTCTGCCTTTGGTATTTGGGGAGAAGCACATCTGCATCTCCATTCAGCAGGGCCCTGTAACTCCTGTGCTGCCTGCAGAGCTGGTCACATCTGGGGATAATTCATGGGAATATCCAGATAATGCAATCAGATAATGCAAAACCAAATGCTTTAAAAGGCCAAAGGCAAGGGAAACCTCGAGCACTTTCACTGGTGCAGCCCTGTTACTCTGTTGGGATATGTCTTAATGTTTTTTGGAGAAAAAAAATGCTAGAGAAGAAAATGAAAGGCTTAAATAAAACTGAACACCAAAAAAAAAAAGAAAATCCTAGTAAGCAAAAAAAAAGTGAAATCTCTCATGTCCTATCACAGACTAAAAATCAGTTAGAAATTATAAAAAACAGTAAGAAAAAGACACTGCTTCCCATCACAGGAGAAAGGTTTCAATAATAAATTAATCTCATGTAGTGCATTTATTAATGATCAAGATAAAGGTAAAAATTTAAATGGCAAATTTTTCCTCAGCTGAAAATCATTTAGTGGAGTGTGGGCCAAAGAAAGAAGTGGAAGGGCTCCTTCCTAAGCCCAGAACAACAAATGTAATGCACAGAAAATGCCCAGTCATCTATATGGAGAGGAATGATGTAAAGTCCTAGGATGAGTCCAAGCAGACTAAAATGGTCTCAAGAACAGCAAAGCATCCTTGTGAAAAGTGAGTGAACCACATCATCAACAGGTATTGGGTGAGGTGGGTAATGCATACCTAAATGAACACACCTATGGATAACATACTGCTTTATTATGACTTTATTTAAGCCCTTCATATGGCTTCATTCATAATCATATGTCCAGTTCTAATCAATTATTTACAAAAAGTTTCAGTGGAAGTGGTGAAAAATACATAAAAGTGGTCCCTATAGAAGACATTGAAAAGACAATTGTCAGAGAGAAGCAGTAAACATTACAGACAGTGAAAAGGTGAATCAGATACTTCCAGTTTTTAAAGCAGAGACTCATGTCTCCTACTAGCTTACTAAAAAGTTAGTAACTTACAAAGTTAGTAACTTACTATTAAAGAACCTGAAAATGTAGTTAATCTGGAGAACTGAAATAATTTTTTTTAAAAATCAGACTAATCCTATGCAGATCATTACCACAACTCAAAAAAAGCAGTTGGATTTATAGAACAAAGGCAGCAGTGGCCTAGTTAAGATTAGAAACAACAAACAAACACCTAAACCAAAAATTCAGATATACAGAGAAGTGCATTTAGGACTGAGGGGAAAAAAAACCACTTTAAAATATGCATTTAATTAAAAATTGGTCAGACAGGATTTCTAGTGCCTTCCTCTAAAGAATCTGACTGTTTCAAGAATGCAAGAGAAGTGACAAGTTTCCCCTGGAGTGATGTCTGCTCTTTTTGCCTGTGCTCCTCTACTGGGTAATTGGGAATTGACATAAAATTCTTTGACTTTAATGACGAAGAAAAATAGTGCGTTATCTGCTGGATCTTCTTAGAGAATAATATAAGCAATTAAGGTTTTTGGAAAGATTTTTTCTACTCAATTTTGATTCCCTACTGTTTCCAGAACAATAATAAACATACTGAGCCTGCACTGGACAATACTCTGCCCCTAAAATTGTTCTGTGGCACAGAGCAGTGCAAAAAAAGGGCAACTCAGTTCCCTCACAGCCCCACATATTGCATAGGAAAAATGCATGTTTACTGGGATTTTTTCACAGTCATCATTTTCAAAGATACCAGGAGAATATAGATGTTGATTTTTTGACTGTAATAACCTGCTGGATATTTCTTAGCACTATAATTTAACAGCCAGCTGAATTTCCATTTCCAAAAATCTTAAGAACACATTCTCATTTTCTTACAAAAAATGCAAGTGAAAAAAAAAAGAGGGAATATAATTTAGGCAATTCCAGAAGAAAGTAATATATAAATATATATTTATATATATGAAAAAGTGCTATTAGTTGCTAGGTGACAACATTTTTACCTGTTCTGTCTGAGTATTTGCAAAATACTTACAGACAAGAACATGAAAGTTTCAGCTTCTCATCAGTTCTCTGTCAGGTGAAAATAGTCAAAAAGGCATAAAATCATGCTTGAGAAGCAGTCCAGTATTGCAGGCACCAGCTAAATAATGTATTTATTTAATAATAAATAGGACAACCTATTAAAGCTAGAAATGCAGATGGAAGATTATGAAATGAGATTAAATTGATTAACACCTCATTCATATTGTGGGAGAATAATCAAAAGGAAAGATAAAACTGCTTGATACTTCTCATGCTCCCAGGTGAGGTGCTCTGAATTTTCAGCATAAGGTGAGAGCAGAAGATACAATTTTAGCATTCACACACAAGTTAGGCATCATGAAGTTGAATGCTAGCAGTTCTCCAGTGCAGCAGCACAGAAAATACAGGGCAGACTTGTAGGAACTGCATCACCTGAAACAAAACAGCAGTTGGAAGGATTCTGGAAAAGAGCAGAGAAATGGTGCCACGGATACCAAGAGGGTTTTATGCAAAAAATTAGAAATATTTTATACACCTTGATTAAGGGATTACTGAAGCAAGACACAGTGAAATGTCAACATATTAAAGCAGAGAGATGTGCAGAAAGCAAAATTTAATGACATTTTCTTCTTCCAGTGGACTGTCTTAACTCTGAAAGCAGAGTTTTGACATGTAAAAATCAACTAAAATACTCCCATTCTTTATTAATATACATAAAAATAATATATGAAATTAATATTAATTTTTTCTTGCTTTGATGAATTATGTACATTCCCCTTAAAGTTGTATTTGATCTAGTCATGCAGACCCAGAAAAGGGGGAACTGAAAAACAAGAATAATTTTCATACAAAATGAGATGTGCTGTGACAAACTCTCTCCAGAACTTAACCTCAATTTGTGACACCACTACCACTTCATTGAAAACTGAGAACAAAGGCAGTGCAATCCTCCATCCTGGTAGGGATAGAACAGAGTGACTGCCCTGACCTGCCCTTGCTGGCAGCATTCCTGGCTCTTGGACCTGCTGGCAGAGGAGAAACCACCAGTGGAGGGGCCACTCCCTATTGCTTTCAAAATATAGATACTAGAAAGCATTTATCAAGTAATCACCCTTTCCAAATAATTTAGCATAATTATGGTGGTGTACTACACCTCTCAGTATGAGTTGTGTACTTGGTGGCTACAGGAAAAAAACTGGATTCTCTTGGCTCTTCAAAGTGAGCACAAATGAGACAAACCATGAAACAGGAATTAAATCTCATTTAAAACAGTACAGTACATTAGTGCCTGATTGCTTTCTTAATCACTTTTGTTCTGTACAGAGCATCTTTCTTAATCATTCTTTTACCCTATACATAACAACCCCCATATAATTATACTGCTTTAACATTATATTCTTTTGAATTAAGGAAGTACCTCCTCTGCTCTTAGTGACAATTATTCCACTTTGTGAAAGAAATTGGTTACTTTTTCCCAGCAACAGAGCTGACGTCCATTGTGATACCTAAAATATTGCTTGGTTAGTTAAATGGTGAGCACTTTCAGAAATCATTATGTGATAATTATCTACCTATTTTAGTATCATGCTTTTAATGAATTTGTCTCCATACATGAGGTCTAAGAATTCCTTGTTAGGCTTTAAGCCTAAATCTTAACAAAATAATTGAAGCTACACCAAATTTCTTTGCTTAACACAAAACTCAGTTCTGTTTATCTTCACTGTCACTTGCCAGCTCTGGAAATGGCTCCCAATTACATGTTTCTTTCATCATATTTGAATGCAATTTTTAACTCTCTTACTGTCTTAATGTTCACCAAATCTTACCTGTCTGTGGCTACATGGTGGGGTTTGATGGTCCTGCCATGGTTGCAAGTGGACACATGTACATTCTGGAAAAAATTAGAAAAGTGTCAATAAAAAGAAATGTTTTTGGCAGCATCTGCAATGAAATGAATAAACAGGTGATGCCTAAACTTCTCTTCTCTTTGAAGGTTATTAATGTTGAAAAGTCAGGAATGTTATGGACTCTGTGTGCAGAGTATTAAATGGTGGAGCTGCATTGCTACTGACTGCAGTACTCTGCAGTTGGAGATCCTGCTCTCTCTGAGGAGACAAAACAAAGAAACAGACAGACAAAAACAAAGAAATGAACAGAAAAACAAAACATACTTGCAAAAGTATGCATTTACCATTTTACAGGAAAAATTACTAAAATTGGAAGTTTGACAAACCACGAGGCCAAGCTCCTCATGGCTCATCAAAGCTCAGTGTGCTCCACTCTGAAGCAGGATGCCTTTGATCTTTCATGTAAATATCACTGAATCAGTATATCCTGTTTCACTATTTGAGCTTTGACTCCCAGGGATTTACAACTGGTGATAATTCATGGCTGAACAGAATTGGTCCAGAGCAAAGCAAGCGGAGTTAGTGCCACTTCTTCAAGGGAACAAATATTCAAATCAGCCTTTAGGGTTCCTCTTAATGGAAATACTTCTTCTTTGATGAGGAATATTGATATAACAGCAATGGGTCTTTTAATTAATTAGTGGGTCATTAATCTGCTGATGTCTAGAGATTATGAAGTCTTAGTATGCAAAGAACTAAGAAGTTATTTCAAAAAACTTTAAATGCTGAGCTTATCTATTCAATGAGGAGTTGAAACCCAATGTGAGAAGAGGCAGAGCTGTAATAGGAACTATTTGTTCCAACATCTGTGTTGCTGTTCCAAGACTTCATAGTAAACAAATAAGCACAGTAAAATCTCTTCATGTCTAAGCAGTTATTTCAGCTTTTCTTTTTTTTTTTATGAACTAAGCACTAAGTGCATCTGGCTGAGTCTAACAAACTAATCTTCAATTATAAAAATTCATAAATGAAACAGAAAATATTTTCATTAATTACAAAACAAATGTAGAGAATATCAGAAGAACTCAAAATGGCAGGACTGCTTTTGGGTTTAAGTTCTTAAAGAAATAAAATAACTATTTTTTTTTCTTCTTAGGTGCTATTTATCTATGAGTTTATCCTTAATTTCCTCTTCAATATTTTCCCATGCAAAGAAATTATGATGCCACTTACAACATGTATTTTTAAATTAACATAAGTATGAATTTCAGGTTTATTATTCCCCCATGTGGAATATCCTATGAAATATTCTACTTCATCTCTCAGGAAATCATTACACTTTCCTCATCTTTCTCATGTTTTAACAATTCCTTTTTTCCTCACTGGCCTTGAAGACTGTAATTTTGATATCCTCTGGGCAAAGCAGTGTTGTACATAATCCACTCTCATGCCCCATTTTAGCCCATTAGCTGCTCTGTTCCAGTCTTAACCAGAAAATAATATTCACAGTTGTTGCCTTGCACCTGAAAACATTCCTGGGTAAAAGAACACCTTTTCCAAAGCAAAGTATGAGAAGCAACCACAGCAGTCACAGTGCAATATTTGCTCCTGACTGAAGCTGATTTCTTCCTGAGCCAACTGGCTCCCAATCTGCCACTGCCCCACCCTGCTGCAGTATTTAGGTGCCACTGTCACCACTTCTGGTTATGCACTTCTAACCATCCCCTGGCCTGGAGCAGCAGAGCATCCTCAGCTTCAGCCTGAAGGAGGTGTCTGGACCCCAATAACACCATTTGTTTCTGTTTTATGAGTTACTGAACCATACAGCCATCTCTACAGCAGGCATTGAGCTGAGATCACAGAGGGAACTGACCTCATCTCCTGCTACCTGAGTCTCCTTCCCCATGAAACTGGGGTCCCTGAGCAGCCAGGAAACAGCAGGGACCTCCTCTAGGCTCCTAGGTGAGCAGGAAGCCAAATCACTCAAAAATGTTAATTGAAACTGTCTCATAGTTTTCTTTCAGCTCTTTCAAATTCACAAGATGAACAGAGCAAATATCCTGTCCAGTAACAGGTTTCTGACAGGAACCAACAGCAGAGGCTTAGAGAAAACAAGAAATGAACAAGGATTAGCACTGTGAAGTTTTCCCCACTGCATACTCCCATCTTCTGGCAAAACACAGCTCAGAGACTTCCTAAACCAAAGTTTATATCTGCATCCTTCTTTTTAATGATTATTTTCTTCTTTTCATTAATTTATCTTTGGGCCTTTTTTAGCTTTCAAGGTCCACATCATGTGGTAGCAATGTGGTGCCTCTTCTGGGTAACAATTTTCTTTCTTGTAGGCTCTATAAACAATGTGCAATCATTTCAGTTGCAGCTCTACAGGTCCCATCCTGTGAGAAATAACAAACAGTTGTTCCTTCTGTATGGTGCCTATGGTTTTATATATTTCTTTCTGTTCAACCTCCCTTTAGCAACTGTTTTGTACTTTTTATCATTTTCAGCCTTCTTTAGATAAAACCAAAGATACACAAAATGCAAACAGAGAATGAATTTGAAGTGACATAGTGATATTTTCTGATTTTTCCACTGAAGTCCTCCCACTAATTGTTTAATACACCATCTGCATTTTGACCACTGCTGAACATTGACATTTTGAGTTGACATTTTTTTGAACTACCCACAGAAGTGCCAAGATATATTTCCTGAATGGTAATAAGTAATTTTCAGACCAATTTTCTTTGGCTTAGTCAGGGTTGATTCCATCTCTTCTCCCCCTTTCTCCCATTACTTTGCACAAATAAACAGTTAATTTCATCTGCAAGTGGATTACAAATCTTTCAGCCTCATTAGATTCTTTTGCAACTTCTCACAGCCAATTTTTGTGTTTACAAACCAAAATAATTTCATACTGCCTATAGGTAGTTCCTTTGCTGTCATTGCTTTGCCAGATTCTTTGTGAATTTTTATCCTAGCCTAAAAGTTCTAGATAAGCTTTAGAATTACATTCTTGTAATTATGAGCTTTCCTCCACCTATATCAGCATGGGGGAGATCAGAAATATAGTAAATAAGATGGAAGATTTAGAAGGAGAAGGAGTGAACAGAGCTGTTGTGTCTGGGATTTCTTTTGTCCAAGATCATACTTAAGACTATTTTCAAATCAAATGTACCTGGTTTCTCTTCCCTCTTTGCAACTGGTGATCCCAAGTAAATCTATAAAGTCTAAACTATTGATAAAAGTGGGAACTGAGAGGAAAAAAAGTGTATATAGTTATATAAAATTCACTGGCACCACAGTTCCAGCTCCATTCCAACTAAAATCTGAGATTAAAGAGAAGGGGAGAGAATCAGTACAGTTGCTGAAGACAACAGTTTAGTCATCCAAGGCATTGCTGGCCCAATGACTCCTTTTGTTATCTAGTAAAAATGTTTTTTTACTAGATATGAAACTAAGTTTTTAATTAAGGTTAGAAAACTACTTCACTCTTTTATTTATAGCTCCAGGTATAGTGTTCAGCATGCAACAACATCCCTGTGTAAGTAAAGGATTTTTTCTTTGTTTTCTCTGGCACCTCACTTATTCTGCTGCCTGAACTGCATTCTGTTTGTGCATCCATTCTGTAAAGCGTTATTTAAATGATGATAAATTCCCTTCCTCCTTTGGATACCCACTTCATTTAATACAGAATATATAAATGCTTCAACAACAAAAAAAAACAATGATCAGGGGAGGTCTCATTTTTTTACTATCCCTTCAAAGCAACATTCCTTTTTTGTGTGTTTTCCCCTTGCAGTTATTTCTGTAGCATTGAAAACCATAATCTGTGAGTGTTTCATGAGCCATAATGAGTTCTTGTAGTATCATCCTGGGAAATGCTGTAGATTTCAGATTGCTTCACCAACCAATCCCTTTCAAGCTCCTTCCAAAATGAACAAGGCGGTGAAAAATAAGGTAATTAGGTAACAGTGGTTCAGTATTATGTGGAATGTTGTAATAAAGTAGGAGAGAAAACCTTTAACATTCAGTTCTTTGGTATTCTGCAGTGAAGTTCATAGTATTTGTAATGCATAAGGCTGGTACTGTTATATCTCAATACACACCTCTCTAAATTCTTCACTTTTTTTCTACAAGTCAGAGCAGATATTCATATTAAAAACCATTAATTTAATCCACTAAAGGCTATAAAAATTCAGAGTATGCTGGATCATTCCTAACCTAAGCATTTACAGAAACTTTGTAATTGAGAAATACTTACATTTCACTGAAGAGCTCAATCATGCCAGAGAAGTTTTCAACTGCTGACAGACCAGAGTTATTTGGAATATTCATTTTATGGTTAAAAATGAATTTGACTTAAGGTAAGAGAAAAATGCTTGGCTCTAGCATGAGTTTGCAGGTGATCTATATAAACTTGAGAGCAAGTCACTACAAATAACATCTCACTCACATGGCCCATTTCTGATTAACTCTTTCCTTGATCTATTTGGATATATTTGTCAGTAAAAATGCCAGTTGTTAGTATCTCTATTTATAAATGCAAGTCTAAAAGTATAGACCATACAAGTTTCCCAGTGCTTCAGTGCCTATTCCCTGCTTAAAAATGAACAAGAAAAGAGTATCTTATTTCCTCTTATTCTCTGCCTTTTAAATCCTATTCCGTGCCTACTTCTTCTGGCTCTTCCTCCCCCCTTACAAAAGTTTTAAATCATACTTTTACAGCCTGTGGGTCTCACTCAGGCCTCAAGCAAATATTTGTGTATATAAGACACATATAAGCAGTTCATCTGAAACAAAACCTCTTTTTGTGTTACCTGTGAAGACTCTAGTTTTGTTAATGCAAATAATAGTGCAGTGTCATTGCAGGTAACATGGAACAATTAACCCTAAAAGATGCAGAAAAAGCCTGCTCCAAACCTTGAGTGCACCTGAGCAGCAGTCTGGATCAGATGCACTAATACAGTCAGATTTGTGCTCCTTTTTCTTGGTCCCTGTGCTAGCTGTTTCTAATCACATGCAAGCGCCTTAACTCTCCCCCTCATCACTGCTTACAGGAGTGTTTGCTGCTTCTCTGAGAACTTTCCTACTGAGAGTATTTGTCAAGTAAGAGATCTCCCGTGCTTAAATCACATAGGAACCTTCTGTCTGAGTGTGGGAAGCAAAAACCTTGCTGCCTACAGATGGCAGGAGAGAAAAGATGCACATCCCCTCCTGCCCTGCCTCTGCAGCGACTCCGGGAGTCCCAGGGACCCTCAGCTAGAGATTGCCTTAGCAACCACGTGTTAGGGGAGACATCCTCCATCTGTTTAGCCCTGTAAATAGAACTGAGATCTTGTGAAGTCTATCAGTAGAAGCACAATGGGAATTCTTTCCCTGTATTTATTTTTGAAGTATTTTCTCTTTGCTTAACAGACAGACTGGACATGAGTTTGCTATCAGCCCATGAAAGATTGGCTGGAAAGGTGCACCTTTGCAGGTGTCACCCCAAAAGAGACTCCTCCTGCAAAGCAGAGCAGGACATTTCCCTGCTGAACAAGCTACAGGAAAGGAGGATTGACTGATATGAGCAAGGAAAGAGACAGGTCAGCCATCCTGGTGCATGTCAGTATACACAAATACAATTTCACAGCAAACAAAAGGGTTGGATTTTGGTAACACCTGTAGAAGGGTCAATTCCTTTTCTCTAATTCCTTTCCTTTACTAAGTCAAAGATATTTGTCTTGTGAGAACTGCTTATCTTTGCTACTGAGGCATGCTGTGAGTATGCTCACCAGAATTTCTGGTGTGGTTTGAAAAGTACAATACTGCATTTCTTGAATATTTAGAAGAAGACAAAAAAAAGGATAAATTCAGAAAGGAAACAGCTGATGGTTTACTGGCTGCTCTGTATCTGATTTCATCTGATTTGATATGTGTGCAGGGACATTCTACTTATATTCATTTGAATTCAAGACTCTTACCTCACTTTCCCTGTCCTTTACCACCTCCTCTTTCTTGCTCCACACTGAAAGGTGTGAAGCACTTTTATCTTTGACTCAGTATAAAAATTGCCCTAACTAGCATTTTCAAAAATGAGGAGTTCACAGAATACCTTTGATATTAAACCTGTAGCATTTGAAAGGATATCTCTAGGTTTAGAAATCTGGGGGGAAGGGTTGTTCTTTTGTTTGTAAATTGTTCAGATAATGACATAAAAACCTAAGGGATACTATTAATACACACTAACAAACTGCATTTCTCCTGTCTATGTAAAGACAACAGTGTAAAACCCTGAAAGTGCTCTAAAGTTCAGGGAACAGTGGGATGCTGATCCTTCTGATCATTAGTATAACTCTCTTAAATACAGTATTATAATTTTTAGTTTAAAAATCGATTCCTGTCTAGAAGCATACTAAATCTCTGAGGCAGTAGTTTGCCTACTGGAGGCAAAGTTGTATAGCTCAGTTTTAAGAATGGCCATTTTCCTGCTTTACTGAAATACTGTGAGGTAGTGATATACACAGAGCAATCATGAAACACTGTAGTAGCAGGAAAGAGCTCTGAATGCCTTATTGATTCCCTGATTTTTCTGATCCTTTTACTATCCACTGTTGAGCAGTGTAGGAAAAGGTGCTCATAATTGTGGCATCTCCATAATACTATATACACTATATAACACTATAGATTTCTAAAGCTTACACCATAACTGCCAATCTCTCCCTCTACCATCTGCTTTTCCCTCCCTTAGAGCACAGCTGCCAGCATCGTATCTTCAATATTCTGCACAGAAATGAGGATGATTCCAGCTGGGATATCTGGGGACATAAAGAAATAAACTAGTTTCCTCTCTTGTGTGGAGCTCAGATCTTTGGAGTCCAGCGAACAAGCTCTAGTGACTCCAATAAACCCTGCATCCAGATTAAGGTGTCTCAAGAAAGAGCAGAGGATGGGAAGTAGTTAACAGCAGCAGCAGCAGGGACAGTCAGGCAGTGCTGTAAGAGCAAGCCCAGTACTCCCAGGCACTGCATCTTGTCAGAATTGCCAGTCTTGGTATGAGACCAAATGAATCAAAACTGGCTTCTCACAATTTCTTCTTTCTGAGGGTCAAATTAATTTACCTGCCCTTCAGCTCAGTCCCTGCCCTCATAACCTTGTAATACATGCGTAAAGAAGTGTCACTTTTTCCATGATCTGGGAATTAAATTACTACAATAAGGGTCAATTCGATCTCTGACAGACTTAATGTAATATTTAGAAGTCTCTCAAAGGCTTTCTGCACTTGGGCACAGGCAATCTGTGAATCTGAGTTTGCTTAGACCTGGACTACAGAGTAAAAAAATGCTGACAAATTTTCCTACATGTTTTCATTTGTCAGGAAGCCTGAGAGAAAATAAATACTTCAAAGAAAATCTGAATTTTTTTCTTGCACGACATTAATAGCATTGCCTTTTAAGTTCAAGGCAGTTAAACCAAATAAACCCACTTAAATTACTGAGATGATGTGGAGGGTCAAAAGTGGCATGTGAAACCTTTGCCCATGCCACTGATGCCTATATTGTAAATAACTGACCTTGTGGAAGGCAACATGATGGAGAGAAGGTAATTTTTTAATAAAAATATAATTGAGCTCAATATTTCTGTGAAATCCAAGCACTTTTTGTGAGGGAACCACAAAGATTTCATGAGTTTAGGCCTATGATACCTTTCTCTACAGTATTAGCTCAAACTAAAAATCTCTTAGATCTCAATTTGAGTTGATGGAGGGATTTTCCACTTACAGAAAACATGTTTAATGCAATATCTCTGTATCTTGATGATATTGTATGGATCTCACTATTTACATCCTTTTGTGTACAATTCAAACATTCTTGTGTGTATAAAAACTTATTAGGAAGACCTCATATCCTTGAAGAGCCAGGGTATGTATAACCTCTCACTAGACATACTGAACAACACACTCCCAACCAGGTGTCAAATTCTCTCAGCTGTTGATGCCATTATTAATCTAGTGGTTACCACCACAAAAAGCAATTTTTCCAGGAAAACACAGATCAGCTTCACTCATCTCAGGAGAAATTTGTCAAACTACTGAATAAGTCTAGAGAATTCAAGCTAATGTCATTAGAAGGGCTGAGGAGGAGAATAAAAAATTTCATATACTGGGAAGAAGTGATGGGGGAGTGGGCCAGTCTGTGAACTTACACATTTCAACTATCACATATATGCAGCTGATGTAATTAAAAGTCAAGAAGCTCATGGAGCCAGCTGGGCACTAAAGCAGGTTTTGAGGAAAACACTGTCCTTCACTGAAGTGCAGGGCAGTAACCACCTGCTCAGGGGCAGTGTGAAGACAGAGGGAACACTTTTATCTCAGGCCATTAAAGCTATTTCCCTGCAGTCACTGTGCATTTTAATGATTGTTCTTTGACAAACAGCAATTAGTATGCTGAAGAGCTTGACAAACAACTAATGAAGAAGTATTTTTCTTATCTGCCTGAAGGAAAGGACGGAGTTATGAGTGAGTTGAAATCTCCCAGAGAAGATGGAGAGGTACAGGTGAAAAAGAGAGAATTTAAAAAGGCATCAGGGAATACAAAAGGCATCCTAGCAATGAAGCTCTGAAAAGCAGGAACTAAACTTTGAACAAGAGAAAAGAAACTTTAGATGGGCTTTACCAAGGACACAAAAAGGCAAGCAGAGGTCAGGAAAGATGGGTGTGCACATGATCCAGGAGCAGCTTCCAACAGATCCTAAACTTTACCCAAAGGATGCTTTAATCCACATGACAGCAGTTAAAGGAAAAGAAATGTGTGCAGGCTTTTCTTTGTGCAGACAAAGCACGAGGCAGTGGTGCTTTCAAAACTGCCTGTTCCTCTATGAAACTCTGTATTTGTCACAGTGGCTTTCCAACCTGCCTGGAATTGTGGATGAATAAAGAAGTTCAGGAGTTCTCTATTAACAGTGTCATGGTAGTTGCACTGGGGGCTCCACTCTGGCTCCTTCCTGGTCCTTATTTTCTCTGTAATTCTTTTTCTACTTTTGTGATAGTTTGATGTGCACATGGTTAGTGCTGGCTTAGAGCTTTCAGTCGTATTTCAGCAAAGTACAGAAATACTTTCCAAATCCCAGGAAACCCAGAAGACACCACATAAGAGCCTACATATCTTGATTTTGTAGCAATTCAGAGTCACTTGGTCCTTAAAAGCCTTGAAAAATTTATTTCCCATGAATTAATTTTTTAACTTTTTCAAGATCTTTCTACAGTTCCTGGAGACCTCTGTTTCCTCCAGACTATCCAGCCCAAAGAGAGAACCTGTCTACTGCTATCTGCCTTGCAGTGAGCATCTGGCATGTGTAGCAAGTTAATGTGGTTCCACAAGTTATGTGGTTTACAAATCACACATACTGATACTTTGAAAATTTTTAATTCAGACAGAGGTATAATAATACAATGTCTGTAATAATTTTGTAGTAAAAATATTTACTTTAAATTCCACGCTTATATTTACAGTGCAGAGACTTTTGTCTGAGTCCTGCAGGTGCACAAGTATGTGCCCACCTTTACCTGGGTGGATTATCCTTTAGGGTGCACCTGCACCTGTCTGGTTTTAGCTCAGACCAGCAGGATTCAGTAAATCTCCCAGATGTCCCCTTGCCTTGGTTCATGTGGTGGAGAGATTTTTGGGAAGATGGACCCCATGGGAGCCCAGCTGCCAAGCTGGTCCCAGCCACACCTGTTTCTGTGCATGGGCACTTTGCCATTCTTCACATCCTCCAGGATGCCACGCAAGGGTTTCACAATTCCAGATTGAGTTTTGCTGGAATGAGGCTTGGAATGAGGTAGACACCAGGAATAAGCTATGCTGTGATTCCAATCTTGTTTGTCCTCGTGAAGAGCAGATTTCAAGTCCTGTCCTGGATTTCTTGGTTCTCAGGGTATCAGTATCGCTTGCACAAATTCCTGGATCAGGAAAGAGAAACCTGCACTCTGTGCTTAGTTCCCTGTCACTTCCTATTCTGTGTCTGATTTCTCAGATCTGCCTCCAGCTCGCATTTTCCTTTAGGGCTGATTTTGCAGCAAGCCCTACAATACTGTAAAAATACTGCTCCAGAGATATTACTGGGAAGAAAATAATTATGCAGCCAAACAGCAGCACATATCTGCAAGAGTGAGGAGGTATTGCTGTAATCGACAGCATTCATTATTCAGGATTTTTTTGTTTTAATTTTACTTTCTGAGGAGCTAGATTTATTTTCATCCTTTATGTCTTGAACAGTAATTATTTTCATTCTAAATTTTTATGAGAGATACCCTAATCTTCTTATATTTATTTTTTGAATACCATTAACAATACCATTATACCCATTTGCACTACTTATGGAATAAGATAAAATTAAGGATAATATTATCAAGGTCTTTTCCTTTGCATATGCCTTTTTCAGGTGGGTTAGGCCATAGTTGTTCTTTAATTTACGTCTGGGTCACACAGGCTAAGATATATGGGTAAAAATGAAAGAGGCAGTCTATGTCACCTTCCCCATGTTCTGTCACAGGAAGGGACTGTGAGTTTCCATCTCCTTTCTCAAGGGCCATAACAGATTTCCACCACAGAAACAGCTTCCCAGTCTTTGTAACTTGATGGCTCTGTCATGTGTGGCATTTTGGTGTCAAACTCACATTTGCCTTATGGAATTGCACTTCAGTCAATCTCTTCAAAGTAAAGGAAGAAGAACAAAACGTAACCCTGGATACTACCATTTGTTTGAGAAAATATAACTAGGATGAACAAACCAAACAAGAATTTTTACTGATTTAGTTTCCCCCAAACAGTGGCAGCCATAAACAGTTCATCTGTAAGGTTCTCTGAGGAATGCAACACTTTAACTCGGTTTTCTCCTAGCTTGAGACAAGTTGTCAAATTCAGCTCTTTACACTGTTTAAACCCCAAATCCTTTGGACTTATGTGGGCTTCACAGTAGTATTGCACAGCTGAAATTCATTTAATAACCCAAAAGAGACTTGCAGTGTGCTTTTCTTCCCTCTCCAGTTTAACAGCACTAAGTCTGAACATTATAATCAAAAACCCATATCACAGTTTGCCTTTGGGCTGTTTGAAATGGAGAATGAGAGAAAAGTACCAGGGCATGGAGTGCCATGGAAGAACTAACCTGTGAGCAATTCAGGCATAATTTCTTTACAAGAAGGGCATTATGAAATAAATTGCTTGGGGCATTCAGGCAGTGAGGCAGGCAAGTACCATAAATCAGCTCTGAAATATAATCTGGGAGAGTGGAAGTGGGAGTAATGACAGAGTTTGAGCTCGCTGGTTAGGAATGCCATTTCTGTTTGGGATAAATAATTGTTCTGAGCTGAAGGTTCACAATGGCAACTGGGGAAGCAGAGGGAAGACCTGGGGTTGGCCAGAGGAGGAGGAAATGACAGTTTTACTCTAGGTCTATTGCACTAAACTGTGAAAGGGTCCTGTGTAGGTACTGCCAGATAAGTTATTTTACATGTTTCTTTTGTAAGGGGCAGTTTTATGTTTCCTTGCTGAGTTCTCATCTTACTTGAATGTCAGGAAGGGGAAGTCTGGGGCCTCTTTTTTTTGGGTCTTTTTTTGTGGTTTTCTATTTTCTTTTTATATTAAATTTGGAGGACATCATATTTTGCCCTTTCAGCTCAGTAATCAAATCCCAGAGCATGGTACATTACCTTTCTGGCCATTTGGTCATGGTTAGATATAATTGTCATCTTGACCATTCAGCACCTCCTCAGATGAATAATGAGTGGGTGTTATGAAGAAATCAGGCTTTTTACTTCACGTGGAGCTCAGTCCAAAACTTTAATAAGGAGTATTCAGGGAAAGGCATGGGCACATAAAACAAATAAAATATAACTGAGAAACTGTTTGAGGTGTGTTCAAACATTTGAGTGAAGAATTATAAGAGGAATGTATAAACACAGAAAAGACATGACAATATTTTTATGACAATATAAAAAGAACTCCAACTGTTAAATGTGAAATAACATATGGACATACAGCAACTCCCTTCATTTCTCCAAATCCTAATGTTGTGTTTTAACCCTAGCCAGTAATTAAGTACCATACAGCTGCTTACTCCAGCTTGGTGGGATGGGGAGGAGAATAAGGAAAAAAAGGTAAAACACATGGGTTAAGATCAGAAAAGTTTGATAACAGAATTGCAATAAAATAAAATGATAATGATAATAATGTAGTGTAAAGGAAAACAACAAAGAAAGGAAAATTAAGAGCAAGAAGAACAAGTGATACACATACCTTAGCCATGGCCCATTATGGATTCTTGTGCATCTCCTCACTGTCAGAGGATGGGAAGATGAAAATTCCCTCCCTTAGAATAAGCACTGCTTAGTAACAATCAAAACATCAGAATGTTATCAACATTACTCTCATACTGAACCCAAAACACAGCATTGTACTTGCTACTGTGAAGAAAATTAACCTATCCCAGCTGAAACCAGGACAACAAACCAAGCTCTTGCAGAATTAGAAAAATTTTTTTTAAAATATGTGTCTGCTTGCACCACTGGTTTTTCAATATGTAAAACACTTTAGATGAGTTGGTTTCAGACTTAAACTCTAGGCCAGCCTAGAACACAAAGAAGTTTCATTCAAGCTCTACAAAAGTTGGTTCTTGATCGTAATCACTGAAACTAAAAACACCAAGGAGGAAAACACAAGTCCTATTGTTTTAGTAACAATGGATCATTCTTCTTAGCCTTGCACAATTTTGAATCCTGATGCTGTTTGCACCTTTTCCTCCCCAAAGCTCTTTTTCTACTTTTCCTACTTCTTTTTGTCCTTCAGCCAGGCAGCTCACACAGTGCTCATTTCTAGATATGTCTGAGGCTGGGCTGCTTCATCCTTCCTGCTGCTCAAAGGTTTGTACCTCCATACCTGGAGTTTTTCCACAGGCACATCTCTGCTACTGAGCAGTGTTACCAGCATGAGGGGGTTTCTCACAGAATCATAGAAGAGTTAGGGTTGGAAAGGACCTTTGAAAGTCATCTAATCCAAACCCCCAGCCATGGGCAGGGACACCTTCCTCTAGATCAGGTTGCTCAGAGCCCCATCCAATCCAGGTTGAAAGTTCCCAGGGATGGAGTAACAGGCACCTCTCTGGGAACCTGTTCCAGTGTTTCCCCATGCTCACTGGAAAGAAATTCTTCCTTATACCTAATCAAAAGTGGGCCATCTTTTAGTTTAAAACCATTATGCCTTGTTCCAATGCAAAAAGTCCTGCTAAAAAGTCTGTCCTCATGTTTCTTTTATCATGAGAAATACAGCTCCTAAACTCACCTCATTCATAAAGCTGTTCCCAGAGCTGACACCTTAATAAAAGAATTAACAGTGATATTCTAAATGATCTTATCTTCCCCTCACCCATTTACTCATACAACTATTGTCAGCTTAGAGGAGGGGCAGGACTGCTGCCAAACAAGATTTTCATGCAAAAATTGTGATAAACAGCCTGACAGCGATGACACAGAATGTGAAATCCTTCACATCTGCTTTCCCCAGCCCTCCCTTTGCTGTCCCCAGGGTGCTCTGCTAAGTGCTGGCTGCTAGATGAAGTGTAGCATTAGGGTATCAGAGTTATGATGAAGTTCACCTCTCTGAGGATTAGAAGATTCCTTCTCACCTAGCTTTGGGACGTGAGCAATAAAGTGGTGATGACTGAGCCTTACCCGGGAGCTCGGCGCGGCGCAGAGCTCGCAGCCTGGCAAAGGCAGCCTTTGTTACCACTGAGTTATACCACAGATGCATAAGCAATCACAGCTCAAGGGCTAAAGAAACACATTATAAATTCTTATAATTGCTTGTTATGACAGTAAGCAGAGAACAGCTTAAATGCAGGCAGTATTTATGGGGCAGGGAGAGAGCACAGAGGCTGCAGCGTGAGCTGATGACCTGACTCAGGAGGGAGGGCGAGCGGATCCCAGGGAGTCAGACAGAAGAGATTCTGCTACACTGCCAGGTGCTTTCTACTTGTGACCCCACAAAATCCACCTCCCTTTCTGCCCTGGGAACACCATCAGACACACAGCCCCTCTCTCTCCCCCATGGTTTGTGTCAAGATACGGAAAATGTGGAAAAACATGGAGCAGATCTGCACTTACCTCTGTGTCATTTCCTCTGTGTCCCAGAGGTACAGCCAGCATCGCTGCTTCCTCCTCTACACGCTCTAAAATAGAACAAGAGTCCTCCACACTGAGGAGCAGCTTTGGGGCACAGATTCCAAGTTATATATTGGTGCTGAATTCAGAGGAGACCCAGACTGTGAGCCAGGATTCTATTTTTTTTTTACAGGAAGGCCTTTCTAAAAAAAAAATAGTAACTCTGAAGGAAAATTTCTCTTTCCACTGCCAACTGATCTGTTTACAAAGCAAAAAATCCTTGTAGCCCATAATCAATTCAACAAATTTTAATATTTTGCAAATACACTATTCAAGTTTTCTAAATTAATTCCTTCTTTAAAACAATATTTTAAAATTAAATTAAATCCAAGTACATCATTCAGAGATTTTTAAACATTAGATTCTTGTGTTTTCACAAGACCAATTAATTTTTTATTTGGATTTCTGTTTGAAAACTATTTGTGAGATTTTCGATTTTTCTTCAATTTCAGATGGATTAAACATCAGCATTTTAATTATTACTTGTTTGAAAATGTCAGGAAAATTATTCTTTCGTTAGTTTCGTCAAGAATTTCTTCATTTTGTAGGGCAACCACAAAAGAAATATTCATTTTACAGATTGTCCAGACAAGTCAATGCTCATAGTTAAGAGCAGTAAAATGTTTTAGGCAATGAGATGCTTCTGAGAGATGTCTCTCCCTGGTAACACTGCAAGTAGAAGAATGAACTACCTCTGAATCTAGAGTTAATTGAGATACCATGGAGCACAGCAAAATGAATGAAATTTAAAGCTGCAGGGAATGATTTGCTGCAGTTTTTGTCACACTACTTCTGGATAAACAGAAATTATTTATATGTGAGTGTGTATACGTACCCTTCTAAGAGTTTACATACCCTTACATGCACAGATCTATTTAGCTACTGTCTAGGAGACATGCATTCACACTTTGTATACAGCAAATTTCCATTTCCTTGAATTACACCACTCTGGAGCAAACAGAGGTCTATATTTTTATGGTGGATTGACAGTAGGACTGATTGTACATAATTAACAGAGCAATCACACTGCTGCCAGCTTGGAGGATTATATACTCACAATGCAGAAAATGAGTCTGTACTGCACAGCAAAGGCCTGGACACGGAGAGCAATTTGGGTTTACTGAAGAAAGAATGGCAATTACTTCCAATGACAGAGATGCAGCAGTCACTAACATGCTCTGGGTCACAGAGGACTGCCTTGTTTGAACACCACTGTAAGGTAAGGGGAAATTTAAACAGCATAATTCCACAGAAACAGCAGATGAGCCTGATGGTCTGACATGCTGTGACTTGCTGCAGGGTTGGGATGGAGTCTCCTCTTACAGCATATGCAACTTTCTGTTCCTTTTTTGTCTTCTGCAAGCTGTTTTTCCAATGGCTGTAGATACAGGAGAGCAGAACACCTTAAATTAGTGAATGACTATTTAGGTGGGTTTGGTATTTCATTTTATAATGGGACTGAGGAAAGCATCAAGCTAAAAAGCAAATCCCTGCCTGAGAAGGCATGTGAACATAAAATAATAATAATAGCAATAATTGCTGGAATTCAAATTCCCTTCCAAGCTCCATCAGTGCTGTTCATTAAGTAATGTAAAGTTTTAGACTTCTGCAGTTAGGCAGCAACATCCAGGGGATATGAGGCTATAGGTACCTCTGAGGACAACAGATCCTAACAATATCCTTGAGATATTCATGCTTGCAAAAAGACTTAAAGCTTTTAATTTCTGATGTTCTTAAGGCCTAATCTCCGCCAAAATACCTTATTCTTCAAATTCCCTGTATAGCTCCCTTATGCACAGCTAAATGTTAAGAATGCAAAATAAACTTAATTAGCTAGTGTGCTAATATCCTCACAGCCCTTTGTAGCCATTGGAAAAATCTCATATTTGAAAAAGGAAGTGAAATGCATAATTTTTTCCCTAATGCAGTTAGAAAAGCAGTGTGAAAGTAAATATGAGCTCTCAAGACAGAAGGGGATATAGCTACATATTAATTTGCTCTTTCTTTTCCCAAGACAATGAAAATTCATTTCCAAAAGTTCATGGCAAGCATATGAGTGTACTCCTGTGGAAAAGCTTCACCTTTCCTGGTGAAAAAGGTGCTGCTGCCATTTCCTCATGCTTGAAAAGATGAGTAGATCTGCTGAAACATCCCATGGATAGTTTTTCATCCCTGCCCTTGCTAAGCAGAGAACAAGCATGGAGGGTAGTGCCAGAACATAATCTAGAGCTTTTTTGGGTGCCATGTGAGCTGCCATTGAAAAGAAAAAATTAAGTTGTTAAATACAGTTTTCAGAACAGTTACTCTGTGTTAACATGGTAATTTTCCTATTATGTGTGGTGGTGATTTTTTTTTTTTTAAGTTGGTAGTTCTGATTAATTTAGGTAATTGCAGTTCAGTTAAGATTGTTTCTCAAGGCATAAAAATTGAATAAAGAAATTGACATATTTTGGGATGCAATCCAGGCCAGTTTGGTCTCTATGATCAGATGAGGAAAAATGGGGATATGGTATTAAATTCAACAGAACTGAAACCAATGCTCAAAAATTCTATAAGCAACACATTTTTAATTGGATGTAAATTTAAAAAAAAAAGGGGGGGGGAGGGGGAGGTGAAACCTGTGTAATTTTGTCTTCACATTTTTCTCATACTGTAAAACTGAAAAATTTTAAAAGCTTCAAATATTTTATAATGCTTCCTTTCTTCAAAAAAGAAATATCCAACGCTGAAGACATTTTGCTTAAAACATTTAAATCCTTGGATGTTAAAAACTTCTGTTGTAGATAAATTTTCCACTAATGCACACATTTGCTATATTAACTTTAGACATATTAAACACTTGGGACTAATATTAGTGCACATTGCAATACGAAGGTTCTGAAGCTGGAACAGCAGACACAGAGGGGAAATCCAGGTCACAGAGTCTTTTAGAGGGACTGCAGGCAAGCTGATCACAAATCTATTTGCTTGGTGTAATTTTACCCATAAATCATGATAGCTGGGGATCCCCTGCAGATATGGATCCCATGGTGGCAGCCCCACAGCACAGCTCTCCAGGGCACTGTTGGAGCCACTCATCCTGCGTTTTTGAGACCCATGATGGGAGGAAGAGGAGCATGATGAGACTGAGCATTGTGCTGGGTGTCAAGCCAGGAGCTGCAGTGATGAGGACTCACTGAGTAGCCTCAAAGGAAAGTTGTAATTACAGCTCCTCTGAAAGCACATTCAGCTGAAAAGGCCCCAGTCCTACATCATTTCTTACTGCATTTGTCACATCCTCAGCACCTGCTCCTCTGTGGAGAAACAGTGCAACATGGAACAAGACAGGTGATACTGGATTTTCCCCTCTTTCAGCTTGCAGACACAAAACCAGGGAAAAGACTTATTTCTTAATCCCCATATCTAGCCCATATTTCTTCAAGACTGGAAGCAATCCATAGAAATTATTAAACGAGTAAACATTTTACTGCAGAAGATAAGGTTTAAGAAAGAGAAGTTTGGAAGATTTCTTGACCACAGCAGATAAGATATTGGGGGATATCTAATCTAGGAGAGAAAAGCACAGCAAGAACCACTGACTAAACTGAAACCAGGCTCAAATTCAGGTGAGATAATAGGAACACATTTTTCAGATCAATACAATATGCTTTTCTGGAGAATATACTTCAGATAGATGTCAGTTAATGGTTAAGTAAGGGGCATACTAGAAAAAAATTCAGCACCCAGATAAAATGGATTAAAGGCCCCTTCTGACACTCTCTTACTTGTAATATCAAGGATATGTTAAAAATATTGAATATTCAAAACCATCCATTTAGAAAGAAGGTGATCTTGTTTCCATGGCAACTTGCTTGTAGGCAAGCCATTAGTTGGTCACCACTTCTTTCTGAGATGCTGTATGTTTGTCCCCTGAATACTTTAGTTCCACCAATTTTACAAACTATTTAATTTAAAAAATAATGATCTCAATTTAAGCCAAACATAACAAATCTCCTGTTTGCATAAAATATAGGAAGACCTATGCATTTTAATTTCTTTCTCAGGATGATTACTTTCTCTTTTGTGATTCATAAATTCCAGCAGATGCGGCAAAAAGTTACATAAAAGGCTTTTTAGGGTAATTATGTCTTCAGCTGGAAATTTTGACATTTGTGATCTCTCTTTTTGATCACTGCTATTAATATCTCCTTAGCAGCTATGACTTCCTGAGAGTTAACTAATTGATAGGAAAAAAACTGCTCAGAGTTGCAAGAGTTTTCTCTTCTGTATTTCTGTACAAGTGACAAGGCTGCCCTGAACAGGATCATTACCTTTTCAGTTAATAGAAGACTCGATATACAGTAGTAAAAATATGACTGTGACTAGCACAAAGCTGGAATCTTTGGCTAGTACTTAGGTGTTTACTAATAGTGCACAGGTATTTGCATTACTATAGTGCCAGCAGCTTCACTGCATTTCAACACCCTGTTGCTTTAAGAGTAGAGGAAGCCCAAGGTAAATGTCTTATCATCTAGTGAACTAAAGATACTGGACAGAGAATAAAAATACAGAATCAAAACAAGTGTACTGTCAGACAGAGAAGTGACAGAGAGAAAGGTTAAGCTCATCCAGTCGCGTGTCGAGGAGTGCAGCGCTGTTCCATGGAGCACCTGCTGGGATAAACAAGTTGTACTCCCCATACTCTTTTCATTGGCTATGCAGGAGCCCTAGGATGTCAGGTTTCCCAGGCAATTCAAAATTAGATAGCATCAGCCCACCTCACAGAGATTAAGGGGCCTGCCCTGTGTCATACAAGAAATCCTTGGTTGAAGTGAGAAAATTTCCCACACATAATATTGCTCCAGATTACAGCCTGGACTAAAGTGCTGCCAGAAATCCTCCACATCCTATCTGGAATTTGGCTTAAGACATTGCCACATCTTCTTTGTAGAAAGACTTTGTATAACTGTCTGCCACAGGAAGATATTTAGATTCACTTCATTAAGAAGAAGAAAATTTTTTAGGAAATTTTCTTTAAAAATATTGGATTATAAAAGTGTTAACACTCAATATGATATGACACAGTTTTGTTGATTAGAAAACAACTTAAACTCTTATTTGCTATACCCAAGTGAAAGCACAGCTATTACAGCCTTCAACCCTTGAGTCTAGCAGGGGAGAACTACTTCTGGTTAAATGTAATTCATGTGCAACAGAAAGTTTACTATCACTTGAAATATGCTATTCACTGTGTGCTTTAAATAGCTCTCCTGATGATTAGAACTTTTCCTCATTAATTTGAACAAGGAGTCTTCTTCTTCTGACCATCCTAGGGAAGGAACCTCTCTGAGGAGAATATTCCCATTAATGTTGTACTCCTGTCTACAAGCCTGCATCTCTGTTTTGTCCTTCCTTGCAGACAAGGAAGAACAAAAATATATTTTCTCTACTTCATAACACTCAAAATTTGGGTGAGAAAAACTTGAATGAAGAAAATCACAGCCTCATTCAAGCACACAGGCATATATACTCCTAAGTACGCCAACATGCATAAAAATGGGGAGTGGAAATGATGTATCACTAGCAAAACTCATGTAGTATGTGAATTAGTTCGATGTAACATGGCATATCCTTTTGCTAGCACACTTTATTACTTTTTTATGGTTGAAACATCAACTTCTTAATAGAAGTTATGCACCATGGATACAGTTATCTATTTCTACCTAAAATTGCAAATTTCAAATCTGCCCTCACTGTTTCACATTCTATTTTAAATAGTAAAGCATAACTCTGATACTGGAGCTTCCATTTATTTATAAAACTGCTAAACTGGTCATCATGATTCCCCTCCTTTTCTCACTTCCTTTAAACACTTCCAAAACCAGAAACAGAATTACAAAAGAAATTTGAGAGAGAAAAAAAACCCAAAACACAGAGGCATTAGAGCGTGTTTCTTAGGATTAGGGAGGGATATGGACATTATCAGTGTCAGAACAAGGACAGGCCTGTGTTATCAGACATATCACAGCTGGACAAAGCTAAATCCCCTGTGATGTGTGGATGAAGCTCCTTTCTCTGAGGATGCCAGGCCCACCCATGAGCTGTGAGCTGCAAACTGTCACCTAAATTCTAAGCTGCACTAGAGGTAGGACATTGACTTCAGGCTGAATTTGATGTGTATCCTTGCACCCTGAAATTTCCAACAGAAAGGAAAAATAAAAAGTCAGGGTTTCATAATTCTGCAGTCTATAGAAAATATTTTCAATTCTTTTTAGTCCAAGTTCTGCTAAAACTCCTGTTGTTAAGCAGCCATCAGTCACATTTAGTGGAGAAGGAGCAACTTTTTTCCATATAAAGATATTATGCAGGAAAAATGAAAGTAACTTTGGACCAAAAAACAGTTATTTCCTGCCTCATAGGCAGAACAAACATCTAGGAGTGAGGTGTTTTGAGGCTGAGCTTTACCAGACTTCCCATCCTGATGAATCCCCCTTGAATCAGTGCTGGTCAGGCAGAGAGGATGGTCACACTCCATTGCACCTTTTATTGCTCATCTGCATTCCACTGAATTTATGTCTTCTACATCTCTGCCTCTCCCTTAGGCTTCTATACCTTCTTGTGTCATATTTTTCCCTTTGGATCCTTAAGCCACTAATTTTTAATGTTTTAGTATTTCCATTTTGGTCTCTCTTTTTCACGTTTATGAACATGTTCACGCACGACTTCATCATGCCTTGACAACTTCCTCGGTAAAAGTGAGCCAAAAATGACATGGCTCAGCTGCACCAGATCAGGGCTTGAGCACCAGAGAGCTGAACAGGCTGAACTTTGGGCCAGGGCATGCTCTGGCCATTTCAGTTGGAAATCTATATGACTTTACAGCAATCATAACATTTATTAGTCTTTTTTTCCCCAATTGTTTCTTTGAGTTCACCTCCCCTAACACTTCAGTTAAGGCCGTGTCTGTCCAGGGCACAAGACTTTAGCTGAGCCTCAACTGCCTTGAAAGCCTTTTCCACTGCCTGTCAGGTCAGTCTGTCCCACTGTCACAACAGTTCCCTTAGTGTCAACACAGCAAAATCCACACTGTCCCACCTGCAGGAGCCAGAAATTAAGGAAATGCAAAATCAGGTCAGAAGATTGGGTGGTAGGCTAGATAAAACATAAATCCTCCAAGAAGTCCCCAGCAAATACAGAAAGACCAGCCTGCACCTCACCTGCCCAGGGCTGAGTCCCACTCCTTACAAACCCACTGCCACCTTCCCACAGCACCAGCAGGGAAATGTCTGCTTTTATTTCTGTAATTGCTGCCTTGGTGCTGCTTAGCAATTCTTCTCCTTTGGTAGGAGGGCGATCATTCTCATTAGCTGTCAGTGTGTGACAAGCTGAGCGCTTTTGTTTGGAGCACAGCGTGTAGAATGATGATTTTGAGTCTGAGAGCTGGGGAGAGCACTCCTCCCTTTGGAAATTAAGCAACTGACAGATGTTAGAATGTCATTAAACATATACAAAGGCTCAGGGCCTTCTCCCAAAGTTCATTGGTCTATTCAAAATTGGTTAATTCAAGGAGGAATTGCTTGCTGGAGTGCAGGTTATGCAAACTTACCTTGTAGCACAATGCTGGACTGAAAACCAAGGGGCCAGTGACAACCTTCCAGGAGTATTGGCCAATTAATCTCAGCAGCAGAGACTTTTAAATGTCATCCAAATCTCTTCTGTGGGGCATGCCAAAAATGTGTTGTACTTTTCACAAGCTAACTCTGCATTATACCCAGGTCTACCTTTCTCATGAGATCAAAGGAGGAGTTCTGTCTTTATGCCTTGTGAAACAAGCAATTATTAATCCAGTATGAAACTTTATTGACACTCAGTGTTGAGAATGAGGCTTTTGCACCAAGTTTCAGCCACCAGAGATGACTGAAGTGTCTAGTTTGGTTTTCTCTACATCTAGTGAGCCTAGCAAAAGATGAACTCCATGTCTAGAAAAAGGGAAGATCGCTAAAACAAGAAATTTCAGATAACTGCAATAGTGCCTGTAACTTTGTACTCAGACAGAATTCCATTTGTGGGGGTACAAAGGGTGAATGGGAAAAAGACTGGGACAAGAAAAAATTAAGGAGAATAGACTAGGATAAGATATGTAAGGAAAACAGGACCTAACCTTATCAGAGGCTAAGACAGGAACAGGCAGAAGAGGCTGCAGTGACCAGAGGATACACCCTGGGATATAAGAGTTCATCTATTTCTCTCCTACTGGTAAATGCCTCTGCAGCCCTTGGCAAGGTTTTAACCTCACCCCTCACACCGTGGGATGTGATGGGGAAGCTGCAGTGGCCACAGGGCTACCTCAGGCTGCCACTCTTGTTCCTCCACCCCTGAACCCTCATGAAATTACCACCCCAGGAGCCTGCACCTTGCAGCCACAGAAGCAGCTTGCTTTAGAAGCATTATGGCCTGGACCACAAGGTAGGGAAAAGCGTTATTGCACTCCCCTACTTCATTGTGCATGATTACTCTCCTGAAACCAGAGGTTTCTATTACAGACACAAGAGCAAAAAATTCAAACATAGTCATTGAAACTATGGAAAATGTTCTAGATAAGAATGTGCATTTCCCAGAATAATAATAAAAAAAAGTTTTTAACACGTTTTTCACATTTATTCTTTGGGTGTTTGCGGGTTGTCCTTTTTACACTTACCTGCTTTGCAGGTATTGTGGTGTCTTCTTCCTAAGTGTTATTTTTAATATTGTAATTTTTCATGGCATTAATTTGTCACTTAGGTTAAAAAAGGTGTTATTCTAAGAGATAAGAAAATGCATTCAGGAGAACAGTACAAGAAATATTAAAGCTTAGCTCCAAGCTCTCTCTCTTGCAATGGCAATTGTTGGAAATACAGAACTGCCTAAATAAGTGGAGCAATGACCTTGTGTAGAGTGCAGTAACAGATACTAGGGCACAAAGCAAACAGATTTGTAGCTGAATGACCCTTACAGAAGACATTTTTATTATGTAAGAGACAGGAGATGGAAAACTATTCTGTGTACACCTCTTCCAGGCAGAGTGCTGCCAGCCTGGATAGCCCATTGCCCCTTCATCTGAGGGAAACAACAGGTTTATTTTAAATCCCAGTGGATTTTCCCCTCTCACTGTCACATCAGCAAAGCTTTTTTCTTCCTCCAATAAACTGAGCCTAATCTCATCTCCATCAGACATCTCCTCACCAGCTCATATAACATTAACAAGCCCCTCACCACAGGAAACAAAGCTCCAACCAACAAGCCACAAAACATCTTCCCCTACAGAACAGAGCAAATCCAATCAATATGTGCAGCTAATTGAGACAAATGAGCAAATCCAGGCCTGGCAGCAAGCAGCCAGGGCGATGACTTGGTACCAGATGGTGAAGGATTTGGCACAGATGGCTCTGATCCAGGTTCCTGGGGGACCTGCAGGAGGCCCATGCACAGTGCAGTGCTGAGCAAGCTCCAGATGCAGGAAGCTGGGCCAGGATAACCCTATAAAACCACAGAGTATTGCATCAGCCCTTGCAGTTCTATTGCCCCAGCTGAAACACATCTGCTCTGCATCCCATCCTTGCTCCTTCCTAGGGATGAGTTGAAAGAGGACACCTGGTTAAAGCTCTTCTTTCACTCGTGGAAAATAACTGTAAGTAATCCTAAGAAGGAGAAACAAGGGGGGAAGTCTCTCAATAAGCAAAAGGGCTTTCTGAGGACAGTCAGAACCCCTCACTGAAGAATTTGTTCTTAACATAAATTTTCTAAAATCACTTCTACATTTTTGAAACATGTCAATGAAAAAAAGGTTGGTTTTTTTTTTTTTATTACATACCTCAATGAAAAATGTAGGAAATATTTTATGGCAGAGCTAAAAATGGTATGTCATTATCAAAAGTACAAAAGAGATAAAGCACAGTACTGAGCTACAAGAAGTACAAACACCAGCTTTACAGGGTTACCCCGCTCCTAGCTCAACCTAGTCAAACAATTAAAACACCCAAGCATGTAGCATGGAGCTATCTAGTTCTCATTTCTCATTAGAAATAATTAGATGTGTTAATTTGATTTAATTTCTTTCACCATATAGAAAAAATCCAGGCTGATGTCTGGCAATCTGGTGTTGCCATTCGCAAGTGAGATTTAAGTAACCTTAAAAGAGATAAGGTCCTTAATTAAGCTGTAATTAACATCAAGCACCTGTTGAAGTCATGTTTCCAATAGCATTTTATGACACTCTTTTTGATGAACTACAAACAGTTGAAAAATTTAATTTTTAAGATTTATAATGCAGAACTGTAGAAGATAGTCTTTATTACTAAACCTGGCATGTAAAGAGATATGTCCTATTTTATATTTCAGGTAGGTTTAACTTCCAAGATATTTTTTCACTCAGAAGAATGGGGCTCACTTTTTAAAGAAATTGCATTTTCTGCACCTCAGAAAGACAATAATCTGTGTCATTTGCAAAGGGCACAAGATGAGAGCAATAGTCAACATGGTATAGAAATGGATTAATGTACAGAAGCACATGTACTGTACTCTATGACCTTGGAAAGGTGTGTAATTCTAAAAATCCTATGGCCATGTCCATAGAGAAGAGAAACAAGCATTTTCTTGCCACAGATGATGGGCTTCCAGTCTGTGACAATGAATGAGAAGGAAGTAAGTGTATCAGTCAATCATATAACTGCAAGATATCAATGTGATGCAGACATGAAAAAGATGATTGCAATTCCTTTTCAGGGAAAGTATTTTCCATAGAGACAAGAAGTTATTAAGGCACTAGTTAAACATCCTTTGTTGCACCATATGTAATCCTGGCCACTGATGTTGAAAAGAGATGAACTGAAATCAGTATAAAGCAGGAAAATGGGTATTAACATGTTCAGTAAAAGAAGATAATTTCTGAGACAAAACAACAGATTTTGTTTAACCTTATAAAACCACAGCTGCAAGGGCTAAAATGTTATATCACTATAAATACATCAGTGAAGTAAAGATGAGATGAGAAAAAAAGGTTATGTAATTTTAAAGATAATTACGGTGGAAACACATGACCCTAAATTGATCATGAGTAAGTGTACATTGAAAATGTAAACAAGCTCTCTAAGCTATTTAAAAAAAAAAATCAAAATTGACTTGAGCTGAATTTTTCACTGGTGGGAGGTTGGAGCTCATGGCATCTCAGCATGGAAATGCCTGTCAGTCCTCTTGCTAATTTATTTCTTTCAAAATCTCTATTAAGATGCTGTCATACCTTTCCTGGAGGCTACAAGGAGTCCTCTAACAGCAGGAGGAAGGAAAGAGTAACTAGGAACTTCTGGGCCTGGAACTTGCCATGACACTTCAAAATCTCTGTTTTCCTCTAACAGCCCCCATCTGTCTGCCCAGGCATTGTCTGCATTGACAGGAGACAACCTACAGGAACTGCTGTTTCATTTGACAGAAGTGAATTTATGTATTTATGTGAGGTATTTGTGTATTTATGTGAGGAAAGAACAAGATCAAATTCTGATCCAGAGGCAAGAACCAAATCTGTGAACAGTATTGGAAAAAAGGAAATACAACATAAAATCATAAATTGACTAAATTTTACTTGTGGGATTTTTCCTTTGTTTTCTTTATACCTAAGAACCTCAGAAAAATCTTCTTTTTAGGCAATTAACATTTTATGGATAGGTCCAGTTAAAACAATTCTGGTGTTGGCTGCCCACCAAACAAATGCAAACCTCACAACTGATCTTTCATCCACTATGGTCAGGCAGTCCCCAGAGCTCAATGCTGCATGCAGTTAATTTTCCTCAGCAAATAAGCATTTTATTATTTTTAATAGAATTATTTAATAACAACAGCTGTCTCATATCTATCCCACTAGTAATTCCATTAATCAGAAAATCTTATGCCAGATTTAACAAACGTAATTTTTTTTCCTCACTCCTGAGCTCTGCTGCTTTGGCTTGTTATTGCCAGCGGATGTTTTGGAGTCCAAGAAGGAAGGAGAGGCTGGTACTCCAACCCTGCACTCCAATCAGGTGGGCATGAGACAGGAGAGCAAGCCATGGGCACTTACCTAGGAGGCACAAAATGCTCAGTCCCAGGTTTAGAACACAGCAAGATCAATATCCCTACAGATATAGAGAGCAAACCCCACAGGAAGCAAGCCACTGCCTGGACCTGACAGGTTTACAAACCAGGCTTTGGCCTGGTTGCATTACCTGCATTGCAGCATTTTAATGATATGTTCCTTCAGCCAGACAACCTACTAAAGTATTTGTGAAACAAGTCAGCAGCTTTCTGCCCCAAATTCCACCCAGCTTCTACAGCTTGAAAAGTGCACAGAAGTGATACTTAATTATACAACTGCCACAAAACCTGTCCAAGCAAAGAAGCAGCAAGAGGCAGAGAGCTCTCAAGTCACTTTTAATGGCCGTGGAAAAAAATATGCTTTGATATATCATATAACATTAGGTCAAAATTTGCAACTACCCTTGCTCCTCTGAGGGCTTGAAGAGGCCAGCTAGCAGATATATTGACAGTCTTTCAAATTAATGGTACCCTTCTCTGAGTTTATTTTCTTGGCCAAACATTTGCCAAGTTCAGAAAAGCCCAAACTGCCACTTGGCCTTCATATTATATTATCTCTCTTAGTCCTTTATCAAACTGGCTCATCTTGGCTTTCACTTCTCCTTTTCACAGGTCTCATAATCTCTTTTACCTATTTCAGCACTGTCTATTATTTCCTCACTTTGAATAAACTTTTGAGAAAAAAAATCAAGGTTCAGCCTTTGCAATATATACAAAATAAATTTCTACACATACATTTATTTAAGGAAATATTTTATTTGGCCTTTCTTTGTGAACTAGATCTGAAACCATTAATTTTTGCTATTTTACCTATTCTAATAATTACTGGGAAGGATCAGCTGGTAAGTTGGAAAAAAGTCAGGACCAGCAAATTTTTCCTTGTTTGTACATTTCGTTTCTTCATAAATTGAACAGACACCACTAAAAATGTTGCAAGCAAACATAGCCACTTCAAGCACCTAAAAAAAAATAGATATGGTCTATATTGAAATTTATTTCTAAGAGAATGGTTGCAAACAGTGAACTAGTTAAATAAACACTGAAACTGATGGCTATATACAAAAACCAAAAATTTCAGCATGATTGTGGTAAATCCTTCAAAGAAAATCCACCTCCAATGAGGAAGCCTCCTCCCATTTTCTGCTATTAAAAGTACTGAGGTTACCTGTAGCTCAGTGGTTAGGATAGAGCTCTTTCTTTCTCCAGTTACATATGCATTTGATTTATTTTTTCCGGGTAGTTTATATATCACAACTGTTTCTATGCACTGCTATCAGCAAAAAAATCCCCAATCTAGTGACTGATCTGTCATATCCCTAACAAATGTATAATTTTCTTTGCTTGTTTTGATTAAGGTTTTTTTAATGGTTTTTCTCTGAGTAATTCTCATTCTCCTCCTGCTCTGAAAACAAAAAATATAGTCCATAATCTTCACACTAAACTGTTTTTAACACCAATGCCTGTTCTAAAGGTGGAAGGAGAGGACTATGACCTCCCTTTTCCTTATCAAGGGTTTCAGAAGTGGAATCACAGCAGCATTTGTTGAATGTTTCTTGCAGTGGAAGTAACACTAAGAAACTAAGCTCTGTCTTTGATTTTCCAGTCAGACTGAGAAGGCAGAAGTCATGGGGAATTCATTATATCTCATTGCAGTTATCAATCTTGTTTCCCAGAGACCAGTGTGGGTTGCTCTTCTGTACCTTATAATTCTTTACTAATTGAGTTATGTATCAGCTACTTTATTATTTAACTTATATAGGCTGTTAAGCTGTGTCTTAGGCCTGAAATTACCCCAGCCTTCTGTACGTAATTTTTCAATATTGATCAAACATTAATATTCTGCCAATCTTCTGAAACTTCCTTACAGTTATTAATTATCTTATTGAAGATAATTCCTTGGCTGACATTTTAAAAACTCCTGCATTCAAGTTCAGATTTTTTTTAAAATAATTTTTTAAATTGTAGCTGTTTTCAATTCCAGTAGTAACTGAGAAGAAAAATAAGTACCTTCCAATATACCCTCTAATACATCAGACAGAGGCAAGAAATAGTTATTGATTCCATCTTTATGGTCTGTATAGTTACTAACCTGACGACTTTTCCCATTTCTGTCTAACCAATGTCAGAGCTAGTATTTCTTATTATTCTTAGTAAATGTGTTTCTATCAGCAGTCACATTTCCATACCTTACCATTATTCTTTGGTCTCCAGTGACCCTCAGTTTCCCCAGTTTCAAGCTAAGATGACTGCATCTCACCCTTATAATTGGGGTAGGATGACAATAAACCTGATTTCCCAGGGCTTTTTGGCCTGAGAATTACAGAGCATCTCATTACACATCTCTGGAAGGCAGAGCCTGCAGCTGCACCATGAAGATCAAAAGTAAGAAGGCCTGGTATAATGGAGACCAACATTCATACATGTCAGAGCTGGATATAGCTTTGAGAGAAGAAGATCCTAAACAAAATCCTTCTGCATTTCTGTTTAAAAAACTTTTAGTTATCCAAAAAGTTGCATTGCTAGTGTTTGCTCTATGCAGGCTGCACTCATTTTGTTTCTACTACTAAATAAAAATATTTAATCTCCATCATCTGCACTGGTAGAAAAATGGTTCTGAATTTATATCTTTCTTGGAAACCAGGGGTTCCCTTTCAATTATTTTCAGTCTGAAGTCATACAAAACCAACAACAAGAAGGGGAGAGTTCAGAACAGAATCTACAATAATGCTTTTGTTTGAAACATCATGCAGTTTAAAACTTTATAGGGGAGGAAAAACGGTAAAAAAAAAATGATGGGAAAAATATATAAATTTAATAAAAACTAATGCTTATCTTGTATAGGTGAACTGCATACCCTAAAAAAATATACGAATGTTCTTCACCTTTATTCTTGATGTCCTTGGATTCCATGTTCTTTAACCAATAAGATGGACTCCACTTTTTGTGTGTCTGAAAAAGACATGGAATCTTAAAATTGCCTTGTAGTAAGAGTCTGTTTCAGCTACAAAAGGAGTATGAGCTGTGTGATAAAGCCAAGCACAGATATCCCAGCAATGTTGCTATAGATGGCAAAACGACTTCTGACACTGAAAATGGTGAAAAACACCATGAGATAGAATCCTCCAAAGAACAGTTCCATATGACCAAGAAAATTTGCTTTCCCTGCCCAGCAGGTATGACTAACAATGGATAAAGAAAAGCAAGGGAGAAGAGGGATGTCTAAATATGAACATTTCAGACAGGAATGACTGAGAAATATATGCTCATGGTATACAAAGAAATCCTTGTAAGTTTTTAGCTCTGTGGGTTGAACTGTTTTTTGTTCATTTTTGTTTTTCAATTTATATAGACCCTCAATACTTGAATTACTTTGGCCAAGGACAGAGTAAGGGATGTGAGGTGAAGAACATCACAGCACCAAAAGTTATCCCAAACCCCAGTAGTCACTTTAACTGCATTTATGTTTTAAATTCCAATACACAGCTGCAAGGTTTCCCTGATGCATCAGAACTAAAAGAGAGATTGATTTGGACCAAATACAGCCTTCTAAAATTCTGAATTCCCAGCACTGGGGTTTTTTTCCCCACAAATATGTCATTTTTTATAAGCTATGCTTTGTCAAACTTGCACAGCCACAGCATCTAAGTTACCTTGCTTTCTAGCTCAGGAAATGTGGATACAGATGTAGAAGACCATTCATACAGAGTGGGGCTGTGAGGACAGCTACAAATTTAAAGACAAAAATGGAGGTGAATTGCAGTTATTGTGCTAGAAGGATCTTGGCCTAAACTGGCAAAACAAAAAGACTCAAGTTTGGCTGAATCAGCTGAACTGCAAAGGAACTTATTCATTTAAATAATGCAGCCATCATCCCTTCCTAGGTTTGGAGAAGTTGATAGGAAAAAAAAGGTCAGAATTAAATAAATAAATAAATAGATAAACTGATTAATTAATTAATTAATCCAGTAAGAGAAAGTGAATGAGAGAAAGAGAGAACGATATCTCCATATACCACAGGCATTTTTTTGGGGCTACTGTTGGAGTTTGGAAATCTGGGAAGTCCAAACCCTTCAACTACAAAATCACTCTTGCTGTAGTGTCTGCTACATGCAGGACAAAACAGCTTCAAGATAACCTCCTTCATGGGAATAAAACTTAGGAGAGTCATTCCAGAGTCATCCTTGAACTTGTTCTGAGCAAATGCATTTGGACTAAAGGCAAATGACACCTTTGTTGGCCAGCCCCAGCCTGAGGTTTGCTAACAGAGCAGGGCACTGAAAACTCTCCCAGCCCCACTTCAAAAACAATGTACTGATAAACTTTGATCCCTGAAGTAAAAGGGAAAGCAAACATTAAATAAAAATTATAATTTAAAAAAAAATCCATTCTATCTATTCTAATGGGAAGTGAAAAATGGTGACACTTTAACTTGCTTCTCCTCTCTACATTCTTTTTAATTCCTTATCATTAATCTTGCACTACCTTGCACTGGTAAAGTAATGTATGACATTACCTGAAAATCCATTTCACATTTCCTGAAAATTCATTTACATTGAGATGAGTTCAAATTATTTCTCTGGAATAACTTGTCAGTTGCTGTTGTAATTCTTGAATAACCCAATTCAAAAGGCATTTTTCTTAAATGAACCCTTTAAAAATATTATAACTTGCTATTACACACTGAATATTAAGAGGACAGAATATAAAACTAAGTAGACTAAATAGTTGATAGATTAAATAGACAGTATTATTATTGCTGATATTTGACTCACTAATAAATATTTCAGTTACTAGTTTGATGTATAACCTACAAGTCACCAGCAATAACTCAGCCTAAGTACAATTTAAATACAATTTGGTTCAGAGATCTCAGTGAATTTTTTTTTCCCACTGTGCCCTGTTGGAAATTATTTCCTTCAAATGAAACAGTGGTTTCCCTTGCAAATTCCTGTTCCTTATCTCTCATGCAGGCGTCTTTTCCACAATTTATATAACTTGAGGATTCAAAAATTTAAAAAGTGAATCTCCTTTTTCAATCTCAGATGTAGTTTATCACTTTAGAGAACCATGTAGGTTTCCCATGTTATGCTGAAAAGTTTAACATAATTTTGAAAGTGAGCTTTCACAACTTCCTCAGCCTGTTTAATGTTCATTTTATTCACAAGGTTTGCAAGCCATTAAGGTTCTTTCATTCTCATCAGTGCAAAGAACTCCCATAAAGAGTAAAGCCAGGAAACTTCCTTGAGTTTAGAATAATTGCCAGCTTAATCACAAATATTCTCTTAAAATTACATCTGTACAGTGCTTTCTTCAGAACACACAAGTAGATGATGTGCACGTTCATAGAGAAAAGCACACTTTACAGGCAAGTGAATGTTCAAGATCAGTTCTCAGTTCCCTGAATTTCATTTCTCTCATCATCTCTCATCATCTCACCTATCTGGGTGGTGCTTATGACAGATCACAACCAATAATGATCACTTAGGTAGAGCAAAAATATACCTACATAATGATCTACTAAAACCCATAAGTGCTCCACCTTCTGCAGCTTTGGAATGGAGGGAAAGCTCCGTTTGGAATGGAGGGAAAGCTTCCCTCCTTCCCAATTTTGCCACCACCTGTACCCTCGAGTGTGTGAGGCTGTGATAATCTCTCTCACAACCACAACTGGGTACTGTAGCCCGTGTCATCAGTGCTGAACCCACACTGCTGAGCTGTGCTGGTCTTGGGCTCCTGTGCTGCCAGTGTCAGCTGTGGCACAGCTGCTCCTGCCTCTGAGAAGGTGCCCAGGTCTGTGAGAATGGGCAGCTGCAGAGAATCTCTCTGTAGGCAGCAGATTGGTTTTCTCACTGATAGAAGAAACAATATTAAGCTAAGAGTGTTAAATAGGGTGGGTTGGGTGTTTTTCCTTACAACAGTTGGAAAGTTAAATTCCTTTAAAAGTTATTCTTTTTCACTGATGATTTATGAGCCAGCCCCGCTCCCTGAAGATATTTGTCCATTCCCCGCTCCTTTCCCACTGCAGGAGGATTAAACTATTTCTCAGTGCAGTGAGCTGATTAATTTTGTTCAGCCAGTGCAGCTCCTTTTCGGGCAGGGGAGTATCACAGATTTACAGTTTTCATTACCTAAGGCTGAAATTGTTAATGAGGTTTATGTTGGCTGCAGGGGGCTGAGGGAAGGCACTGCTCTATCTGAATATCCAGGCTACAAGGATCCCTTGCAGAAGGTGCTGGACATGGTTCCAGCCTCACATCCTCCACAAATGTTTATTTCACTGGCTCAGTGTGAACACTTTTCTCGATTCACAAACTGGTAAAAACTTGGGGCTTTTCCTCTTCACACCTGACCCAGCTTAAACTGGTTTTGATCATGAAATTAATGTATCCCACTGAGAGCAAGCAGGATTTGCTCCTTTGCACACAGGGACAGGTGTTCTTGCAGTCCCCATCCCTTTCCAGCTGGAGATGAAGAAGGTCTGGCTGGCTCTGAGACCATGGGCTGCCCTCCTGTGTGTTAATGGGAACATCCACAGCCACCAGTGACCTGTGCACACCAGATGCTTGGTATTTTTGGCAAATCAGAAAACATTTACTCTAAGTAATTCTTTCTAGGTAGGGAAGAATTATTTCTATTGATGTGCAGAACATCTCTAATGAGATGCTTTGCTACACAGTAAAACACAACCTCTGATTGATGTAAGCACTAAAGAAAAGACAAAGTGCTTTATTCAATAAGGATATTGAACTTTTTTGTTTGTTTGTTTGTTTTTGTGGGAGTTTTTGGCTGTGGTCTTTTGGGTTTTTTTTTTTTTGTTTTGGTTGTGTTGTTTTTGTTTTGTTTTGTTTTTTTTACCAAACCTATCCAAAAATACATTGTGTTTAATAGGTTTATTTAAAGCCTTGATGCAATAACAGTGTTGCCCTCTTCTCAGCTTTCTAGCATATGACAGGGCTAAAGATATGGAAATATTTCAGTGTCATATATGTGCCTGCCTGAATAGAACAGGAATGACAATATTTTTCATTATATAGCACACATTATATAGGAAAAAGTCATTTTCATGAGATGAATGATATTCCTGAGTTTCAGTGAAGGAACAGCTTCTCCTGCTTTGTAGTGTAACATAGAACACAAGCTTTGAATTCTTGGCTCAGTAGTCACAAGGCTCTTTAGGAGCCAGAGATCAGCACACTCAGTATTTGCACTGAAGGCAAAGTAAAAGCATTCAGTCAGTTGATTAAAAGAGCTCGAAGAAACAGTGAGCTACAGGCAAGGAGGAGCTGCAAGGAATAGCAGAGGGGGCAAAGAGCACTTGGGAATTCAGGTTTTCTTTATTCATCTATCGTAGACTCATACACTTCTGGGAAAATTGTCTTTCACAGACTTAGAGCTGTGAAGGGTTTTGTAAGCTGTTATTAATTTAATCTGAAAAGTCACTTAGTCAGAGAATTCAGAGCACAAAACACTGAAAACCTCTATCAACTAATTTTGGATTGGGTTTTTTTGGGTTTTTTTCATATCAACTGAGCCTCAAAAATATCTAATTTGTGCAAGTTTGCTGTGCAGTAAATGTGCTCAAAGACAAAGCACTGGGCTGAAATACTGTGAATTTTGCTTCAAAGGATGTAATAGCCCAGCTGTGATCAAGAAGAAAACATGGTTAGATGTGAAAGCATAATAGATATTGTATCAAAGTTCCTTGAATACAGGTTTTTAGAGAATAGATTTAAACAACACAGAAAAAAACCACAGAACATCTTTGGGGAATTCTGATATAACATAGAAACAGATGTTTTGCAATGAGTAAAACATTTGCAAAACCTCCTTAGAGGTAAATTTTCTGTAGCCAAAGCATTACACTGTCCATAGTTCAGTTGATTTCCTCTTGGAGAAAATATTACCCAGTTTTGTTAAACTAAAAAATCAAGTAGGATGTCAACAGAGTTACTCAGCATGTGAGTGTAAGGCTGAGTGTTGTTTGGTACTGCCAAGGCAAACTACTCTAATGTCACTAGCCCTTCTGGCATTTCAATAATGTGTTGTCTCTCCTTGAGAGTAGAAACAAACTCAGTGAAATGTAATTTTTATTCAAAAAACAGACCTGTGTTTGTTTTATAAAAGCTCATATCTGGGTTAATTTACAAACTCCCTCTGGGTTATGCTTTGAAATGAAGATTTAATGAAGACAAATATATTCACCCACCCAGAAAAAATATTTTAATTGCTGTATCTCTGATATTACCAGAGCATCAAGAATGCTGGCAAAATAACAGGCACTTGTATTTCATGCAAAGATAGAAGATTAAAAATGGTAGTGAACAATGGAAAAAAAATTAAATGCCTAGTAAATCAGTCCTATTTGAATTCAGTGTAAACAAACCTCTTGGCTACAATATCTTTTGGCTGAGGCCATAAAGGGTTACAAACCTGAGCTGTGAAAAAGTCAAACATACATCACAATCCATTCTGAGCAGCAGAAATGGTGTAAACTATAAGATCTATAACTACTTTTTTCTGGATGAGATGCATTGTGGAGATAATTTAGATACTGTGTTGTATAACATTACTATCATAATGAATAGACTGGTGAAGAGTGAAATGAAAAAAAAAGGCTGTATATGCTTGAGTAAGAGAAAAAGAATCCAAAAATCTGTGATTTGATTATCAAAGCCTTTGCCTTTTCATGATGCAGAGATATTACTGAAGTCAAACAAATACAATCCAAAAGGAAACTAATTTAAAATTCCTCTTTTACAGAAGAAAAAATAAAGGATATAGGTCTCCTTAGTATAGAAGCTGTCTTAAATACAGCTCTGAAGTTTGAAATGCATCAATTCTGAGTGTTTAATTAAGATGTAAATGTATGAGATAGATCAAAAATATTAAAAAGGCTTAGACTGAATATACACTCCTATAACAGTGTAAAGGATAACAAAATAGATACCTTATATTGGAGCCAAATTGAACATCCTGAAAGAGTCAACAATAGTGGAGAAAGAAATAAGACAGTGGTAATCACCCCAAAATGCCTGGCAACCCAGTATCTCCTGGAATATTATGTTATAACACCTAGAAAATTACATCCTGGATAAACTGTGGCAGAAGAGGAGATAAAAGGCAGTGGGGCTCAGCTGAATTGTTTTAAGAAAAGCATACCAGACCAGTGGAAGAAACTGCAAGGTGGCAAACAAGGACAGGTACTATCCTTGAGACACAGAGACAGGGGATAGCCAGAGCAGAGGCCAGGAAGGTTATGGAGAAGATTGCTACAGACAGCCAAAGGTGTGCAGTTTTACCCCTGGCTTTGATTCCAGTGATCATCACTTAAGATGAAGCTTAACCATGTAGGATTTCTGATGACCTCTTGGTCTTTCTCTCTTTGCAGTCCAGTGCTTTTCATACATTAAGTGCCTGAAGAGGATTTAAAGACATTCCTAACAAAGAAGACAGGAAGGAATCCACCTTGCCAAATTGTCTGAATCTGAATAAATCAGCATGTCTTGCAGTCTCAATTTCTCCTTTTCATCTTCACCTTATTATAAAAAAAATCACAAAGAAGGGACTTCTTCAACCTGTTGGTAATCAGAGCAAGAGTCTGTATTAAACAAAGTGTACTACAATGATGCTGAGAAGATGCGTCCTCTGACATCCTCCTCTGTAAAATGATTCAGTCAGTTAATTCTTGGTGCTTAATTCTTCTGTCAATTCATAACAAACACATGGCAAGAACAATAACAGTAATAAGCCTTGTCTGAAGACAGATGTCTTACCTCTATGTTCCTCTTGAGATATTCCCCCTAAATTATCTATAACTGCAGGGATGTTTAGAGGAAACCATCAAAGAGGTAAAGCCATAAAATTCCAAGGCTGAAGTTTTCAGACTCTCCATGAATGCAACAACCAGCATCTTCTTAATTTTATAATCTTCAAATTCATGGAGGAAGAATAACACTACATTATTTTGGAAAGCTTGTTTCTCTGGGGATAGGAAGAGCCTAGCCCTCTGCTAGTGGCCATTCACAGCATTTATAATGAGATCTCTCCAGAACACGCTGGGAAAAAGCCACCAAAGCACTGCTCTGACTTGCTCAGTGTCTGCAAAATTGATTCAAATCCCTGTCCAAACCAAGGATAGTGCTAACTTGAAATCAAGTTTCCCATCTCTCAGAAGATTGTATTACCTCCTATCCTGTGTGGAGCAAAGGAATCCATGCCCCATCCCACTGCATTTTGGCTGAGAGGGATGTTCTCTTTGCCTTTCCGAGTATCTAAGACCTTTGCTAGGTCATCCATCAATGTCTCAAAGTGAAATAGGAGGCTGAAGAGCAAGGTGTTTCTTATAACACAATGCCAGGTTGGTGACAGATCACAGGGAGTGGTGGGGTTCAAGGAAATACCTGGTTCCCATGGTGAAAATTCATCTTTCACTGTCAGAATCTGCAACCCAGAACATGCATTGCTGTGGAGGGCAGGGTTTTCTTGGAGGTGGAACATCAAACTGGCACAGCAAGAAAACAACACAGCCAGAACAGCTCTATCTGAAGTCCCAGAATAGTTCTTATTCCTGTCTATAGTGTGGAAACCACAAGTCTCGTATACCCCTGGCACAGGAAAATTCCTCATCCCAGTAGCACAGAGGTGGCAACACCTTCTTAAGAAAATTCTAAAATGCTTTCAGCCTATTTCTTTGTGGAATGCCTTTAGTTTCATTTTTACTTCACATGCTCAGCTGTAAGCTAGAGATCTGAATGACAGGAAACAAATCCTAAAATCCCATAAGTGTTTGCTAATTTTCTCCAATCACTGTGCAAATCAGGGCTATTTGTTCCAGCATTACTAGGAAAAAAAACCAAAAAAAACCAAAAAAAACCATAATACTGTATGTTAACTGCACCTCTCCTAAAGCTCTTAAATCCAGTTCTCTGATGGAAAGGGTTTCATTAATTACAACACAGAGTTCTGATATCATCACTGGAACAATGCTCCTGGTTTTTGAACTACCAACAAATCACCAATTTGTAGGTGAACCCTTGCCCTGTCTGCATTGACTGCTTCAGCAGTCTGGGCCTTTGTGCTCTCACTGAAGTTTCACCCTGCCATACATGCACTGAGTCATGGTGATTATTTCCTCACTTAAATTGTTTCTTCTGTCTCTGCCTGTCCCTGTTAAGTGAATACAAATGGCAAAATATGTTCACTCACTAGAACGGAGGAAAAACAACAATATAGCAGCATCTTATTGTCTTTTTCATCCAAGACATTTTTATAACCCCAAACAACCATGACTTCAACCAGCATACAACTAGCATAATTTGGACTGTTTTTACTGTTGTCAGTGTCATACTGGATTAGGCCCTAAATAACTATAATTTAGTCCAAAACATCTCTTTCTGCAGCCCAATTTCTCAAAGTTCCTTTTTCCCTCTTCCTCCCGTCATATGAACTGTGTCAAATCCCTGAGTCAATCAACAAGCTAATAGAATGCCTGGAAGTATGAACAACAAAAAGGGTAATATATAACAAATACATCCCTGCATTCTGTGGAGCAGAGCAGCCATATCAACTGACATGTAAGAATGGTTTCTTGAAACCAATGGATGAACAATGTTGTCACAGCCTGATGCAAAAGTAAAAACTTTAATTGAAATATTTTTGCAGACATGAGAGGCAAAATTTCATTGTCACAATATTAAGTTCATGGAGTAAAATGGTCTTTTTCATCATTCCAAATGCAAAGTCATAAAATATCTTTTTCTTGGAGTTGGGATTTTGGTTTTCTTTGGTTTTGGGATTTTTTTAAAGGATTTTAATGCCCCCCCTTATTATAACAAAAAATTGTCTTGTGTGGAAAATCACAAAAATTCTGGTGACATCATGCCTGGGAAACAATTTCTCCTTGAAAATGACAAGATATAAAAAAACCCCAAGCTTCTGAGCACCTCAAGTTCTATTTTGCAACTTCAGAGCATTTTGTACCACATGAAATGGAATTATCTAGGGTTCTACAGTAAGGCTTCACAGTAACCATGTGTGCTTCACTTTCAGAAATGTAATAAGAATTAGGAAAACAGCAAAAGATTGGAAAAAGCATTCCCCTACAGGAATTGGATTTGAGCTCTGATGTCTGTTTATCTGTGTCAGTATACTAAAGTGTCTTTAATCAATGAATGACGTAGGAAGCATTAATTTCTTCATACCTGAACATACACAAATAATGCTATCTGAGAATGTAAAAACAAATTAGCAAGGAGAGGTCATGTACTGCATTTTCCCTCTAGACAAAGAAATGTAAATTTAATCATACCCTTGATGGATGAGACACCACGAGAAGTATACTTGAGAGGATAAGAAGCAAATGTATGAGTGACTAACAAATACAATTATCACAGATACCAAAGTTCTCAATAAAGATGTTAAAAATTAAACAGTAATTTCTATCCAGGAAGAAGAATATCTGGGTATAGTCAACTGGGTGTTATTAACAGTGGATTTAGGGGGAAATAAAATAGTAAAATAAAATAAATAAAATAAAATAAAATAAAATAAAATAAAATAAAATAAAATAAAATAAAATAAAATAAAATAAAATAAAATAAAATAAAATAAAATAAAATAAAATAAAATAATAAAATAAAGGTACTTTGCACAAGCAAGGTGTAAAAGTTGTAATAAAAATTACTCCAAGAGGGTCTGAGAACAAAAATGAAGAAACCATTAACTTGATGTCATGTTCTCTCATCATCATCTTATGATCCTGATAGTTCATCTTTGCCCACATGTGCAATAGGATGAAGCCACCAACCTTAGTGGGTGAAATAGCCAAGAAAAGGGCTAGCTGCAAGAAAGTGTGTGTATCACAGTTTTAACTGCACTGTTGTGAGGCTTTTTCTCCATGGCAGTATTAATTTCCATTTTCTTTTCTTTCTTATGTAGTAATTAAAACTTGATTATAAACACTCCTGGATAAGACTATTAAGGCTTTATTTATACTAACAGTACAACATTGGCTTTATATATAGGATGTGTTTCTCTTTTGCCCTTCCCAGTGCTAAGACTGAAGTGATGCACCTGTACTCCCTCCCTACATCAGTGTTCTGGCTGATGGGGGTTCACATCTGATTTACACATGCCAACAAGTAATTCTCTTTTCAGTATGGTTTTACACCTGATAGCCCCATTCAACCCAGTGGTACAACACTTTCCACCCATGATGTCTGAAGAGGATTTTTCCTTTCACTTCCCTGCTGGCCCCTGCAGCCAGACTGATGATAACTACCACAGCACATTTCTACTGGATCCTCTGCAGCTTGCCCCCCACTGCATCTCAAGGTGAGAAGAAAAGCAGTCAAGATACAGAACAGTTTTCCTACTTTCCCCAAGGTCTTCACACCTAACAAACTGGTCCCCATAAAGCTGTGAAAGAAAAGCAAGGCTGCTCTTGCTGGTTTGATGTGCCAGTAATCATATTTCGATAAATATCTCAGAAACAGCTTACTTGAGAAATAAAAAGAGCAACTCAGCAAAAGGACTTCATGAATTTTAAAATTAAATTAACTTGATGTTAATTTATTAAATTTATTGATAGAAATTATCTTTAATGTTAAATGTTTTCAGACATTACTTTATTAAGCCTACCCAGGGCAGAAGTATTCATAAATATTTTAAAACAAAAAATTATTAAAGTACTTTAAGTTGTTTCACTAAAACAATTCTTCTGTGATTGCACACGCACATAGGCACTGAAGGAATTGTTCCTCCACATAATTTGGTAGTTTTAGCTGGTTGTGTCAGACTGGGTGCCATCTGTATGATGCCCTGACTTGACAGAAATATGAATTGGAGAAAGTAACAACAGCACCATCCCTGAGAAAGGAGGGAAACCTCTCTATACCACTGAAAGCAGAACACACAAACAAACCTCCCACTGGGAACAAACCTGTTCTACCCTGTCTACTTGTTAATGTGCTTTATTCTTGCCAAGCTGTATGCAGAGAGGTTCTGTGTCATTAGCTAACACAAATCCAGGTTCAAAGAGGTCTTTGAAGTGACAAACCCAAAATGACAGGGGATGGAAAAATAAACTGTGTACCCAGCAAGGCTGAGCTCTCTTTAATGATGAGTATAACTGGAATACACAATAGATCAGAAATATCAGCTTTTAGGCCCATTACACAAATATCACTCAATCAGTAGTTATGAATTAGTGAATGATAGTGCAGGGACAGTTCAAAGAATGCTGAATTTTCATGACAGGGTTCTTAATGCACAGATGCATAAGAGCAGGACTCCTAGAGTTACAGCCTTCAGATCACAGAGATGTCATAGCTTTTTTCCAGCAATGATGCTGTGAAAATTTGCATCATTAGAGGGTTTAGCTTGTTGACTGCATTGAGATATCTCATATATACATGTGACACTTGGGGCCTGAATTAAAAGATGTAGGTCCACAGCAGGTAGAGTATTGCAGCTACATGGAATGCCAGGAATAAAGGCTCTGAGGGCAGGAGTAACCAATGGGACTGGACTAGAAAAGGTGAGGAAGAAAGAAATATTATTTATGCATGCAGAGAAATTCAAACTTGATATGGTGTTGAATGGGAGCCATCTGCATCCTGCACTTGTGCAGGAGATCAGGCAGTGCCCTCCCTCCCCTCTGCTGCAGGAGCTCAGTTCTGGCAGGATTCTCATATCAGGGCTGTTTCACAAGAGCTGATCTATCTGTGTCTCTTAAACCAGATGTGATTTTACACAGGATTTTCCTGAAGCCTGTGACACACTGTGTTAGGGACAGAACCCAGCCCAGAGGTAAAAGGAAACCCCACAGCTTCAAGCCCTGAGGTTCACCAGGGTGAGCACATCCTGCCCTGAGCTGTGACTTGTGTGAGAATATCTGCAAGTCTGCTTTGAAAACCTCCTGTGCTAGTCAGGCTCCCAGACCCCCAGTGGCATCTGAACTAGGGGCATTTTGAGCACTAACTGAGAGACATGCCAGCATCTCTTGGGCCAGAGAACAAGAGCTGAGCAAGGTCTCTGAGGACCCCAGTGGCACATGACCTGTGGCGATGATGTGTCCGTCTGGTCCCTCTCCTACACACTGGATTTACTCCTACACACCCAAATACTTCCGTGAATCTCAGCGCTGAGCTTTGATCTGCATCCTCTTTTCCTTCAGTCGTGAGTGCTTTATCATTAGCCTGTCATCGAGCCTAAAAGGACTGATGTCACTTATTGTTCTATCCTGGACACTTTAAACTTAGAAATTGAAGGACAAGAAGCTACAAAGGATACAGAGTATACACCTGGGACCTGGGAGCCAACATCAGAATCAACTGGTTTAACAGCATTCAATCTCCTCTTGTTTCCTACTGAAACATTCAAAAGAGGCCAACTCTAGGCTCCTTTAAAAGAAGTTTCAAAGCATTTGGGAGTTAAAGATGACCTAGTTTGACTTCAGATAACAACTGAAGACAGAGCAAAAAAACATAGTAACTAACATTACAAAAATTTGTGAAAACTGTATGTTTTGTTTCTGTAAGGAAGAAGGTAATTAACAGCAACCAGTGAATAATACACAAAGCACAATAAGCACAAAATCCCATTTATGTCTTCCGACAAAACAAGAGCTAAAGAACATTCAACTATAACATGCAGCAATGCATTTACTCAGATTCAAAGCACCAGTTGTCCCAAGATCTCAACAAGATCAAAAGTAGAGCTTGGTGTGGCATTTTTCAGAAAAGCATTTTTTTTTTAATCAGAGAATGGATGCTGGTTGAAAGATAAAACATGTTTTCAGAAACCTGTTTTGACAGAACTGTTTTCACTTGTCTAGGATGAAAATGCTGGTGAATAACAAAGAAAGAAACATAATTTTTCACCTGTTCTCCCACCAAACCAGCATGCTGGGCAATGCGTCTTGTTGGCATGGAAAGCATGTTCAAAACCTTGCCACAACTTAGAATTTTAATTTCTTTCCTTCCCTTCTCAAGCAAGTGCTGTGTGAGCTCACTCTGACCCAGCAGGAAGACACAGTTAGAGAAAACATCTCCTGAAGGAGAGGTCAGCACAGGTTTGGGAGGAGAAAATGTTCAAACCACAATTTTGCATTCACGTACAAACTTCATCTACAAAGCAGAAGGAACAATCCTATTCACAAAAGGCTCAGAAAATTTTTGAGCATAAATTTGTTTTTATCTTGCATTTTTTTTTATTTCTCAGCAACCCACTTGATGATAAACAATGCTGAGAAAAAATTAGCCATCATAACAGATACTGGAACCATTAGCAAACATGTTGTATATGTTTATACTTCTCTCTAAAAATACCGAGTGTACTCCAAACACAATGGCCAAAGAAAAGAGCCCTTGGTAGATTTTTTGATATATATTCCTCCATACTAATGCCCATTTACCTGCTTTTCCTTCCTGTCAAAATTGGAAGCAGACATCATTACAAGTCTAATGCAGCATGACCATCTGTATACTTAAAAAAAGGATACACAGGGAGTAGAATAAATGTCACGGTGTACCCACAGTTGCAAAATACATGTAGTACTAACTTTAAAAAAAAACAGTAAAATGGCAATTCACATTTCATGAAGTATGATATATTAGACCCTTTTCTATCTCATCAGAGAGTAAAAATAACAATCAGAAGTATCCCCTTTTTAAGTACCAATGATCCCAGACAGAACACAGCACTCTCTGCGAATTGGGAAGTGCTTACAAATTTATGATCTCTGAAATCATATTTCCCTGATATCAAACAGTAAGCAAACAGCTCTAAGACTGTTATAGGGAAGAATTTTGATAGTGCTGTAGGCAAATTGGGCATGCAAACTGAAAGGCAAATGCCTTCTTTGAAAAATCTTTAGTATTGTGGCCTTCTCTGACTATAATTACCAACCTCTCTTTTTAATTGCTTGTTAACCATGACCAGCCTCTGCCACGCTGACATAAAATTAGCAACATTTCATTGCAATATTGAGTGGTTCACAATTTTTCTTTTCCAGAAATATGTCGACTTCCTGAAGAATAATGACAAGATCTGGCTGTAGAGTAGTATAACTGCACTTTTCTTTGATGTACTTAGAAGTGTCAAGTGTTAAAAGAATAAACAACCCGATAATTGCTAGTTAGAACTAAAGTAGGTCTAGAAGTTGCATTTTGTCATGAAAATTGTGACAAGAGATGTAAAAAAATTACTTTAGCTCAATCATCTTCGCAGTCTGTCTCAGTAAAATAAAAACCTGAAATCATTGCTCTAGTTCTTGGGGACTGAATGTCTCTAATTCTTTGTTCTAAAAAGACAAACATGGGTGTGAAAATAATGCTTTAAACACTGTGTTTTCCAGGTGAGCGGCTCAGTGCTTCTCCAGGCAATTGCTCATCTGTTTTTTATCTAAGGCAGATGCCATTAATGCTCTCAAAGCATATTTTCATTGCCTAAAACAAATGCACACACAAAGCCAAGTGTCCTTACTAACTCAGGGTCAGTTCCTGCCACTCCATTTAAATTAATGAGAATCTCCCCAGAATATGAACTTCAGCAGTTGTTCTTCATGTTCAACATCAAATTGGCTTTCATAGTGGAATTAATGATGGGAAGTCAAATATGAAACCCAGAAGTAATGATTTAAACTACAAAATACTCTGACAAGAGCAGTGCTGTAAGCACGTCCTGCAGGGTTTTCCTATCAAATGTGTATCAATAATCAGTGTTGCATGTTCCAGACATAAAGAAGACAGAGTATAATTTTCTGATCAGAAAAAATTCCCTGTTTATTTGACACATGATAAATTTCTCTTGCCGAAGCAGAATGAATATATAGGCAAAATCCTCAGCTGGCATTCAAAAAAGAGGCAGAGATTCCCTCATCCCTCTATCATTTTCCTCAAAGTATTTGCATGGAAGCAGGTTGGCACTGAGATGAAGGTATATTTCTCTCTTTCAGATGGTTTGTAGGTAGCTGAAGGAGAAGGCAGAGGCAAACAAACCCAAGGACTACCTCAATCCAAAGCAGATTCTGCTTCAAGCCTTGGGTAAATCTTTACAAGGGCCAGGCACTCAGGAGCATGAAGGACTCCCTACAGTGGCAGAAGGGCGCCCACCTGGGTACTGCTCATTCTCATTTTTCATATTTCCTAAAAAGTATTTATTTTAAAATGTGGGATTGATATTAAATGCCATGTTTTGCTTAAAAATACCAAAACCATTTCAGCTTCATAAATTTCTATCCAATTTTCTTCCAAGTTTTTCTTTCTCATGTTTCTAATCTAATGATTTTTAAAATTCTCAAATTTTCTTGGTTACCCACCCACCCCTCAAATCTGCATTGCCTTTTGCCAAATCTGTAGGCTTAGTCACCAGACAGGCTGTAACATTTCTAGGTGGGAGAAACCTCTTTTTAATTACTGGTCAGCCAGGTAACTAAGAATACAAAAGGCACAAAGACTGATAAAAGGCAAAAGTAAAAGAGAGATCTGTCCATAGCTCAGAGTTACTAGACTGTACCTCTGTCCTGGCACTGGCCATTGCCACACTTTATATGGATAAAAAGCAAAAGAAAGCTTTACTGAAAGATAATATAAAGATATTTTATTTATGTATTTAAGTCTGCTCAAGGCTGAGTGTACCAGGTGGGAAAGCTGAAAAATACATGAAAATATAATAAACAGTGTGTTCTGGTGAGCAACATTTTCATATTGAGATAGAGTCATGAAACAGAATTGAGAGATGCTGTGAGGAATTTGAAAATATCTGAATTGTGTTTGGTCCTACCAGAAATAGGGACCCAGTGAAGAAATATATCATCTCAAATGGTGTCAGTGTTAATGATAATCCCTGAATTCCAGGTCAAAATGTGAATTTGACACTGATGTTATGGTGACACTCTCTGTGCTGCAGGGAGAGCTGCTGACAAAATGAACACTTGTGGACACACAGGCAAAGCTGCAACACTGGCATATACTGGCATTTAATAACTGGTTTCACAGCAAGGAAAGTATTTTGCCCAATCCTTTTTTTGGCTGTTGTTTCGGAAAAAAAAGTTCAAGTACAGCTCTAGCTGGAATGGGTAAGACCAATGCTGAAGTTATTAGGATAGCTTTGAATAAAGATGTGCAACCACCACAATTTGTGAAGGACCACAATGGGCTCACTGAATTTTGGTGGCACCAGAGTGCCTGATTCCTTTAAACTCTCTTGAAATCCCCAGTACACAATTTAACAAAGCGTTACAATAGAATGCATTTCCAAATTATGTCAAATTGAAATTCAAACATGGCTGGCTGCACTAATACATACTAATGGAGCAAAACACTCATACCCTTAATCCTCACTGACACTTCTGGTTTACATTCTTCTCTCCAGTGTCTCATTATGCATGTTCTCACTACTCTTATAAATTTTCATTGATGTGTCTTCTCCCTTACTTAAAATGCAAACATCTGGATTAAATCAACTAAATTCACTCTGTCAGTTTTGCACTTACTCAATAGTTTTTTAAACAGAGCTTCCAGCTTGTCTGTATTTTCAAACCTCCATCATTAAGAAAACATGAACTCAGTTGGTAGTTTCACTGTCTGATCATGTTCCTTTGAATGATTTGTGCTGGAATGTAAATATAATCACTCTGATTTGGTATTTGCTAGCAAGCTGCAGATTCAAAAACAAATATAGATATGTAGCTACACAGCCTACATCTTTTATTAACAACAAATTGAGTTGAATTGAGCCCCAGTCTGAGTGAGCATTTCTTGCCAGCCCTGAGGCAGGTGGGTGTAACTTGTGCTGCTGTGACGAGCCTCTGGTACTAGAAATGTTTTTGGGTCTTAGCCCAGTTTAGCATGGAAAACTTTGTCCAGTTGTAAGAGTAGCTCCACCACAGGTTTTATGTTTTTCACACCAAGGGATTATCCTCCCAGTATTGCTCTTTGGTGTGTTGAATAACAAGCCACATTTCTAAATTCTTTTCTGAATCATGCTTTGCTGAGCTCTCCTCAGCAGGGCACCTGTAAGGCCCTCCCAGAGCAGCCAAGCTGTGTCACAAACAATTAGGCAAGTGTCTCAGGAGCACTAAGAAATGTGGAGAGCACTTGTGAAATAAAAGCTTTGTAAAAAAAAAAAATAAACAACACAGGAAAATTCTAAGCAGAGAGAAGACAGGAGCATGCCTGACAAGCATCTTTATCAGCAAAGGTGTTACCCTTCTCCCACATCACCCTGCAAATGGAAGTCTGTAAGTAGGACATAAGGGGGTTGTGTAAGCCAAAACCTGATTGAAAACAGTTGGTACTCAGGGGGTTATGATGGAAAAATTTTGGTATAGCCTTACAGAGCCCAAATGTATCCTGCCTGTGACCTCCTCTCTCCCCTATGCTTCCTCAACAGACTTTCACCACTGATCAGTATCTTGATATGTCTCAAAACAACAGCTTTTCTTTAGGGTCCCTCTACAGCCCATGGTGGTGCCTTGAAATTAATGTAAATAAATATTTTCATTTTCAAGCAGTGTTCAGCTGGAAAATAGAAATCTTTTCAAAATGCTAATAAAAATCCAATGCTTTCAAAACTTTTTAGATGTTTATCTATAAAAATTCACAAAATAGCTCTCCTCCCACAGCCACTTTTGGTTTCAACTGATTATTGCCAGAAAAATAAGTGCAAATGTCCTGATTAAGTCCTGTAATAAAATGTCAGGCAAGTAATGTCTGCAGGAATGAGAAACAATTAAATGTTCAAGTAAAACAATCAAATGCAGGAAACTATGCTGTGAAAGTCAAAAGTCACAAGGCCAGCAGAGAAAACTTGGAAAAAGTACATAGGTGACTAGAAAAAAAGCTAAAATGAGACTTTTGTAAACTCATCAGTGAGAAGAAATTATTATTCTCCTTTGTGAAAAGAGTAAATGAAGGAGAAAATAGAATATAAATAAAATTGTCAGAATGAAGATCCAAGAGATGTGAAGCTGACAAGATGTAGGAAAGAGATTCAGAGAAAACTGCAATTAGGAAAAATTGAACATACCAGAATAAGGCATCTTGGTCATATTTCTCTGTAAAAATTATAAAGTTCACTGTTATTGCCTTAAAGATAGAAGACAGCTGCAGCTCAAATATCTCTACTTTAAAGGCTGTTGTCGTCAAACTACCAAATTTGTTAATTTTAGCAAACCAATAATTTCATGTATTTAGGCCAATAAAGGTACTTCACAATTTTTAATATATGCCAGAAGTAGCAGATAATTTATTTGTTGAAAAATTCAAATGGATGGAATTACTTTGTGAACAGAGGTTTTCTTTCATTAAGAAGATCCCAAAATGTGGAAGGGAAGCTACCACTTGACAGCCAAAAGCAAACAAACTGCATGGCCTTTAAAGAGGTGTAATCCTCTGATACAGAAGGAGATTGCAGATATTCACAATGAGGTAACATTTTATTCTTCAGGAAAGGAAAGCTGAATATGTAGATGAACTGCTCAATGAGTTGAGTCAAATCCAGTCTGCTAAATTTTTGCCATCAGATATGAAGCACGTGAGAGAAGTAAGAAATTAAAACAAGTTCTTAAAATACTGGTAAGGCCAGAGTTGTTGGGATGAAGATTCTTTGCTTTTTCTTTAATTTTATGTGAGGGTTTCTCTCTAGTTCTGTTCATTTGTGTATATATTCCACTCTTACCAAGACTTCTGAAAATGTGTAAGTTCTGAAATTTGCACAGAGAAATTTGTGTATGGAAATGTCTCTTTCACTCTTTCTAATGTGACTGAAAGAGATTTTTTTCCTTAGCTGCATTTCTTTCCATCTTTTGTGAAGGATAAAGGATTCCCTTTGATCACTCCACATCAACCTTTTTCAACTCTGTGCTCACTTTACATCCAAATACTTTGGTTTTATCTGTCATCTCCCATAGCAACGGTAAATTTCATTTCCTTAATGCTGAAATCAGTTAAAACTTTGAAGATCTGTAGCTGCTGTGGTTAGTGGGAAGCACGTCTCATCCTCTCCCTCAGTCTGGATGTCATGCTGGAGGGATAGCAAAGCTACTTTAGTATTAATTTTTCCTCAGTAACAATACCTGTGTGATTTATATGGTAACACCTTCCAGCAAGACAACTGACTTTAATCTCTTTGCAGTATGTGGCACAGAAAAATAAGTAACTTCCCACTTGACTGTCACACCAGTGAAATACATGGAAATGTTCTTCCTTTAATGAGTATTTTACATGAAATCCCCTGCTGCCTACCCTGGGCTGAGGCCAGGAACAGAGAGATGTGAACATGGGGGGTGACCTGGGGTGGGGAGTGAGTGACATTCCCACCCAGCAGCTCCTTAAGTTCCCTCCTCCGCTAATTTGCTGCCAATGGAGTGGTTTTTCCTGCAAGCACCGTGGGTGTTTTCCTGCTCAGGGGGGAGCAGCTGGCTGATGTGGAGGTCAGCAGGGCTCAATGTTCTAATCACTCCATGCCTGGGAGAGTCAGGTACCACTCCCTGAGTACCAGCTCTGACACCCATCATCCTCCTTGAGGAGAGCACCCAGCGCTGCCAGAGCACTGAAGCCACACTGCTACACAGCTCCAGCGTGCTCCAAGCAACCAGAGAGGGAAAGGGGCTGCACAGCCTGCCCTGAACACAAAATGGAGCACGAGTATGGAAGGAAGAGGGCAGGACCCCGCTCCTTTTGCTCCCCAGGAAGCAGCCTGTGTATTTTGTTAGAGGAGATGATTACCAGAATCAAAAAGCTTTCCCCATCTTCAGCATTCTGACAGCCAGTTCCCTGGCTGCAGTGAGGTTTACCAGCAGGAGAGGAGTAAGCAGAAAAAGGTGGAAAAGACTCCATAAACCCCAGTGTTTTCTTTTCTTTGCTCTTAATTTTCAAAGCAGAGCTACACTCTTCTGAGACAGAAATCCTACGACACTTTTGAGTGTCTGTACACTCAAAAACATATCATCTATTCATTATAGATATTTTGCTGTTCTTTACCCCATACAGAAAGCCCGGATGTGTTCTATGACACTGCCCAGGAGATCATGCTTAACTTTCCACAAACAATTTCAATTTATTTTGAGCCAGTGCAGTTTGTCGAGACCTACTGTTGTCAACAAAAGAGCAAGCACAGTTTTTTCAGTCTGTCTGGGTTTTACTTCCTTTACTTTGTGAAGTGTTTTGTGTGCTGATACAAAAGATACCTGGAGCAAAAAAAAAAAAAGCACATGGTTCTGTTGGACTAAAGACACTGTCAGGAGAGACTTTTTTAATCCTTTCACTGAAGTTGTGCTCCTGTTATAGTCCTGTGTCCACGCCTCCTTTTAAGATGCTTTTTATTTTACAAGCAAACAGAAGTGAGTTCTCACTTCTGAGAAGAACTGAAAAGAACTGAGGAGCTTCTTAAAACACAAGCAAGATCTTGCTCACAAGGATGGCAGTAATTTCCCACTTCATGTTCTGTATCAAACATAAATCAACAACAAATCATCATAACAGTCTGCATGGTGTTTTTTAGGTATTGCTATTAGCTCTAATCTTGCAGTAAGCTGGAAAGGTTGGTAGGTGCTATGTAACTTCTCAATGTGATTGTCAGGGCCTAACAACTTGACATTTGTAAGTTCTGAAGAGAAACATATAGAAAGAGTGAAAAAAAATAGTTCTGGTGCTAGGACCACTCTTGAAAAGCACTCACTGACCATTCTAAATTGCACTGGACTGTATGTGAAGACATAAAAATGCAAAGACTAATTTTGTACACATAAATGCTGAAATGAAAGTAAAACCTTGCAGCAAAGCTGCATTCTCTCTGAATAATCTCCAGTTCCTTTTTTTTTGACACCAAAGAAAGCTGGCACCATCTGCCCCAACTTTTTCACCAAGTTTTATTGAAATAGAGCCAAAGACTGCCTATTACCCTTGTTGAAGAGTGAGAAGAGCTGGGAAGTCATAGAGTGCATTATCTGCATTTAATGTGGTGCACATGCTCATTGCTTAGCCCTATTAAAACCATCTCTCTTCCCAGGGCCACTGGTTCACCAGAAGCTCTAAGGACTCTGACCATCCCTGGCTCTCCAAATCAGCTGCTCACCCACTGACTGCAGCTGCTCCTTCAAGAGCTTGTTTTCCAGTCTTACTCAAAGATGAGACTGATTCAGGCTTTCCCAGCTGTACAGCCCAACTGACTGTCACACTTCTCATGTGGTGAAGTTCAGAGGTCTAAAGATGTGCACTGGCAAGCACACAGAACTTGGCAGTGTTTAATTATTAAGCTGCTTCAGTGCAACAAACACGATCAATAATGTCTTATAACTTAGCTTCTTGTGTAAACACTGTAGCAAGTGTTCATCAGTGAGGTATCTTCTTACTGCACATGCCACTGTACTTGCCATGGTGATGAATACCTTAAGAGTGAAGTGTAAGTACTTCAGGGATGCAATTTTTAAGAAGTTTTAAGTCAGAGAAATGGAACCACGGAGTTGAATCAACCCAAGTCACAGAGCTGTAAAGCCAGATATAACCCAAGTTGCACGTCCTCCTCAACAAATCACCACAGGTGTCTTGTGCACGCCTTTGTCAGCCCTTTGAGAACCTCAGTTACCTCCTCTTTAATGCAGTGTCTGAGTGCTTATGGTGCTCAAGCTCCCCATGCAATTGAATAATTAAAACAATTACATTTCTTAATTTTTAGTCTTCATAGTATTACTTTACCTTACCATGAGATTCCTGGATCAGCGAACTCTTAAGAGCTCATTGAGATCATTACAGTACGTTCCTGAAGAGAGGAAAAGAGAAAATATATTTTAAAAAGTATAAAGAAGAAGGAAGAGGTACTATTTCAGTACTTCAAGAGCCCTTCCCTAGGATAATTTCACTCCCTGACTTTTCAGCTCTCACTACATGTGCTCTTGCTCTGGCAAGTCTTCCCCACATGCAGTGCAGTGGAGTTGCTCTTAATGTGCAGCAGAGCTCAAAAAAGGCTGTTCTGTCACTGGCAACTGCTGGGCCTGTGTTAGTATCTCACTGCTCCCCTGTCTTGCTGCTGAGGAGGTGACAAGGTCTTACAGGGCTAAATCACTGAAAGGATTCCCCCACCATGATATGCCCAAATAATGGAAGTTTGTGGCTAAGCGGAGGTGAAGTTCATTGCAGTTCTGTTAATGAAAGGAAAGCTGAATTTCACTTTTTTTATTTCATCTCAGCAATGGAGAATCCTGCAAGCCATAGAGAGTGGGTTTTGATTTTTCAGAAGGGGAAACAGATACCTACATTTCACGATTTGGGATTATGTTGTGACATTATGCCTTGTATTATATTATGTTTTCTCACCTGTGTTTAATGGACAGATGGAGTGCTGACCATTGGTCTTAAAAAGTGCTTAAAAATTATTTCACCTCCAAACAAACAAAAAAAAATAAATTAAGAAATAGCTGTTTGTCATAAAAAATGTTTCCTCAGTAAGTGCTGTGCATGTTTGGCAGATTTATATGCATTTATGTTGACAGGTTTCTTGAAATCCCCATGAAAAGAAAACATAGTTTAAAGCCACAGTTTAATGCTCTGCTTCTCTCAAAGGTTGCCTGACACTAAGAGGTTACCATGTTTCATTAAGACAAAATTTCAAAGGATGAAAGCAATGACTGTAATCAAACCAAACACCCAACTTAAAACATCAGTTCATCCGCCTCTCACCTGAATTTCGTTTTCTAGGCTATTTCATCTGCAACTACAATGGCATAAATACATAACCTGAGATAACTCAAGGCTTGTTTAGCAGTATATATCTAAGTAAACAACTGCTGAGTACAAAGTACAGCCCCAGCACTGTAGCACAGTCGATGGTGCTCAGGTCTCTGCAGTGTGGCTGCAGCCCCAGCGCTGCAGGACCATGGCATATTTAACTGCAATTATTTAGGGCTGAATTGCTGAAACCAGTCCAAGTGTGACTCCAGCAGGTTCCCAGGTGAGGAACTGGCTACAGGGCAGGGCTTCCCTTCAGCCATTTACCAACTGAAAGGTTGGGAGGCTCCTACTTCCATCTTGCTGCTCAACAACACTTTAGTTATGTCCAGATCAAGTGTGGGCTGCAGCTGACAGCTCCCTAGAGACAGCTGGACCAGCTCACAGCCACCCATGAGAAAACCCCTGGCAAGACTTTGTATTTGCACCTCACAATGCACAAAACTTGTCTTCAGACAGTGAGAACAATCTTGCATAAGAAAAACATGATTTGATAAGCAAAAGCTTATGGTGCATCTCAGAGCTGGACATTCCAGCTCCAAGTGAGAAGTTTCTACTTTGTTTCTGCACATGCCTACTCTCCTTCTTGTTATCTTATTTTCTTCTTCAAGAATTTTAAAGATTTTACCAAAATTTTGTGAACCAAATTATGTTCCTGCTATTTTTTTTTTCTAAATTTCATTTTTATTATCAAGAAGTAATGTGAAGACACGGATAAATCAAAGGAATAGACCTTTTGTCTATCTATTTTTTCACCATACAGTTATACTGGAAAAGAAGGAATTATACAGAAATAGTTGTTTTCTCCAAAGGAAACATGAAGTGTAGTCACTGAAATGTTTCTCTATTAGAAAACTACAATGGTCTAAGCCAAATGCTTAGTACAAGTCTTACCAAAAGGAACCAAATAGAAAACATTTAGCCCAGTAAGACTCACAACTATTTACATGTATAATACAGATATTTCAGCATGACAAGCATTAGTCAACCATTTTGCCTCTGTCCACAAATAAGTACACACAGCTGCTAGCTGTCTGAGAGAGTGCTGGGGCTAAGCCCTTGAGATAACCCACTTATTCAGATCCCTAAAAACAGATTTAGGTGCCTTAAAAGAGTCTTCTAAATTTGGGAGCACTGTCCCAGATGTCTGGGCTGATACAGAACTGTAAGAAATTAAATACTCCCTCATCCCACCACAATAAAGGAACAATATCAGACCCACTTTAAACTTAGATTTTGCCTTTTCCTTGGGTGTACTGTACTTCAAGGAGTTAATGGCTTTATTTATATCTGGGACACTGTCTCTGTCTCCTTTCCTTCCCTGCTCAAAAACTTCCACCATATCTGAAACTGATATACTACCTGCAGAAAGTCCTCTGAATTTTTTTCATTATCTCCATTAGCATTTTGCATTTTTATGCCTTTGATTCATGTGTAATTGGCATTTTTCCCTTTCTTCTCTTCAGTGGACTGTGCTTACCTCTCCTTTTTTCATCCACATAATGCCCCAGGTAGTTTTAGCCTTTCTGTTTCACTTCCTGCTCTTCCACATTTCAATATTTCTTTACTTCAGCTCATTGTTCACTGCTTGTCAGCAAGGCTTCTATCTTTTCACACATGGAGGCACACTAAAGGCAGTCTGATTTGAAATGTCACCTATAATCTTGTTTTTCATTCCAAGAATTTTATGAATTCTTACAAAATTTGGAAAGCCATGTTCTGCAGTCAGTTTGGTAACATAAATCCAATATTCCTCTCAGCAGTAACTCCAGATTACAACGGTATGTACATAAAAAACAAAAAAACACAAACCAGCTTCCTGAACTAAAAATGTATTTTCTAGTATAACATTCTTGTTCCATCAGAAAAAAAAATTTAAAAATAGTGTAAATTAAGGCTTTTCCTTGTTTATTATATGGAAGACATATGCAAGAAGTTCTAATATGATAATGTAGGAATGTATCGGTGTTCATATTTTTATAGTAATGCCCAAGAAGTCCAGGAAAAATCATGGATCTTTTTTTGCTAAGAACACTAACAGCTACACATGCTGAAGAAGAGATAGTTTCTAATCACAACATGATTAGCAAAACAAGGCAAGTTCGAGATGAAATGTAAAATGAGCTCGTCAGGAAGCCAAACAGATTCCTTGAGTGGAATGTGTTGTCTGAAAAACTCATTCCTCGTCTTTGCCAGCTCAGATCTCTCTCACACAGAATCTGATTTAAGCTTCAAACCATATAAAACAGAGGGAGTTTTTACTGTTTTCTCTCTTTTTCTGCTATGATTTAGTGTCTACTTCTCTTTGAAACTGAAGCTCTTGCTGAGAACTGCTGGAGCCATCAGACCATGTTGCAATTTTAGTATCTGGAGAAGTAAGGTAGGGAAAAAAATTCAACCATCTTTAAAATGCATATTGTTCTGAATATTGATAATCAGAAGGAAAAGAAAGAAAAATGGTAAAAAAAAAGGTTGGGATGGGGGAAAATTTTCAAAATCCTTCTCTACCTTGGGTTCCTATACTAGAATTAATCTGAAGGAGTGTTCTGACTCAATCTCGTCAAATTAAAGAAGACAGGAATAGATACATTTTCAGAGAAGGGTTCCAGAAGGACAAAGGTTCCTGCTTGTACAGAGCAGTCCCTGTTTCCACAAGTCCTGCTTGGTGAGGGTGTGCAGTCTGGGGATGCATTGAGAAGCAGGAATTTTATTCTCAATCAATGTGAACTGTATTCATTTGGACTAGAAAAGCTTTTCTTGCAGCTGCTTGTCCGATATGATGTCTCTCTATCACCTACAGTGTTTCTCTACATGTACAGGCTCACAGAAGAAATCAGTCCAACAGCCTCTCAAAGCAAATATGATCCCACACAAAACTTGCTGAAACATTTCCTGATGCAGCTGTAAATCAAACAAAGGGAAAAGAGCTGTAATTAATCTTAGAACCAGAACAGCTGCTTTCAAAAGACACAAAATTGTCCAGGAGTCTGGGATTTTAACTGTCTGATGGAGAGCAGAGCCCTCAATGTTGGATTCATTTCATCACCAATAAGTGCTCAGCCAACCATTCATATATTCATATTCATCCAGTCTATGCCATTTAAACCTGTACTTCAGTTATGTGAAAAAGCATAATCAAGACAAGAAGGAAAGCTGGGTTTTAAACTCTCAGCAATGGTTTTGCAATTCATTTGGTGTTCAAGACTTTCTTGGAGTCCAAGCTCCTAACTCATATCTGTACATAATAATCTCAGCTTTTATTTGGGGAATGGAAAATAAGTTTCCAAGTTTCTGGCCCCACAAGTTTCTGTGGCTTGGGAAGATAAGAGGAAATATGTACAGCCTAAGGGTTTCCAAATCAGAAAAACAAATTTAAAAAATCTCAGAGGTGATCTGCTTTAAAATCCCATGATTTATAATCTGCTCTGGAATTACCTTTGGCCTCTGACTTAATTACTTTTGTAAACATGGACTGTAAATACTTCATTTCCCAAACAAACTTAACAGGAGCCTCAGTTCTCATCATCCTAAGGTTTTTCTGTCATACAACTTTTGACTAATTCCACTGTAAAAATGGCCTGTACAATATTTTTAGGAGTGTTTCTTTAACATCTGCTTATTACAAGACATTTTAATATACTGTTGAGGGACTATAAAATCACCATAATTTATCACTGATGCAAAATAAGGCTGTGAATAAAACACCTAAATAGGTTGTTTTATTCTTATTCCTGTTCTCAGTGAATATTTGGCTTTGAAAAGCAGAAATCATAATAATTTTAATGCAAATTAAGTTACCTTATTCCCTCTCCACCACCACACAATCAAATAAAGTGGCAAGGGAAATTACTGCAATTCCCTGAACTTGTTTTGCTATGCACAGAAACTTCTGAATACATATCATGTGAGGCAGTAATTAAGTTCCTAACTTATTTACTTCTTCTATTGGGGCTGCTTCATCTGAGCCACAGTCTTTTGGCAGGAAATCCAAATTTTCATCTATTATGAGATGCAGAATATCCTGAGCTGTTCTAGCTGCTCACAGTTTAATTTAGATATTAACCATAAACACACCTGGGATTAGACAATGGCTATGCACTGCCTAGAAATAAAGAGGCTATAGAAATCCCTGTGAAAAATCTGGCATGAAAACATAAGCATTGTTCACGAAGAACACAAAACAGAGCTTACTTCCAGAGGGATTTGAAGTATAAGGAATGTGAAAGAAGCAGAGGCTGGAGAACTGCCTTTGCTTTACACAGGTCCCAAACAGGGATTCAAGAGAGCAAGTGGGTTTTGCAATTCCACAGGCTCTCAGCATCTCCTGAAAGGCTCTAAGATGAATATTTCCAAGCAAGAGAGAGAATAAGATATCTGGCTGAGGGTTATTGTTGTGACCAGCCACATTGTGAGAGGAGGAACAGCAGCAAAGGATAAGAATCAAAAGTCGCTGCATCACAGCCTCCCACCTGTGTACTGAGACCAGATTCTCCCAAAGACTATACAATTTTAAAAATTTTACAACAATCAGGCCAGAAATGTAAGGGCATCAAGTTTCACTGGAGAAATGATACTTTAATAGCAAGGGCTTGTATTTTTTCTCAATTGTCTTGCTGTTCTGCCTAGTTTTCTGGGCTGATTGTAAGCAGAGATTCTGCCTGCAGACCATGCACACACTTTCAATATTCTTCCAGAATTAAAAAAAAATCTGCAAAGGTGATTTCAGATATGGAAGGCTTTGTTTGTGTGTTCCACCACTACCCACATGCCCTTTCTCCTGTAACTTCCAACTTATTCTGCTCATGAAGAAAGTAAAATTTATTTTAAATAAGAGCATCTATAATAACTATTATATAATAACTCTGTCATGATTTTACAAACTTATCCAGCCATATCTCCTTTATTTGTTTTAGCTGAAAGGGCTGTAGTTATATTTTAGCTTATTAGTGTTACAGTCATTTCCTTTTGTGCTTATATTTGTGCCTGGGATTCCTTGATGTTTCTAACAAAGAGAGGCTAAGAAAATCAGATTTAAATACTCATTGATACATAAAATTTTATTAAAAAAAACTTAACAAGTGATGAAATACTATATGATTACATTACTATTAAAAATACAAATTTCTACTTAGAAGTTTATTTACTTTGTTTCCATTACAGATGTTTTGACAACTTTATTAAGAAACTCCCTTGTTCCCTCATTGTTTAGCTCTAATTGCCAAATGTGTGTTACTGCTAAATTAGACTGTTGTTGCTATGAAAATAAAGCATTCTCAGGATAAAGCCCAGTTGTATCAGTAAAAACATCATCACAAAATGTAAGTAAATACTCTGAAATGAGAAAGAACACCATGGATGTGAGGTTAGCAGGATTCAGTCCAAGCTGTGGACCTTGGCCTGTTACAGAAGAGACTGTCAGACGAGGTTTTCTGCAGTGAGTTTGATGGAGAACTGCCAAGCTGGGCTGGCTGGGGGTAGCAGCCCTGTGAGAAGGGCACTTTGCAGCCCCAGGGGTGACAGCAGCCAGCTGCAAAAGGAGCCAGAGCCAGAGCTGGGGGTGAGGCCAGCACACTGCTCCAAGCGGCACAGGGCGGGTGGCAAAGCCTGAGCTCCCAGAGACAAGGACAGGAGTGTGGCTGAGGTCCCAGGCAAGGCCAGTCATGGGCACTAGGCCCAAAGAGTGGCCCCAGAGCCTGGCACAGGCACGCACCGAGAGCAGAGAGGCTCACACTGGAGACAGGGAGAAAGCTTTGCACTGGGAGGGCAATCAAACAGCAAGGATTGCCCAGAGAGCCCTTTGCAGCTTTTCCACAGTCAGAATAAATCCCTGAACATCCTGGTATAACCACACTTCTGAGCCAGATGGGAAGTGAAGGTGCCTTCCAGTTTGATTTCTTATGAGAGCCTATATTTATGTAAAATTTAAGTTACTATTTAACTTCATCTTAATTGTCATATTTCAAACATGAGTGCAAAAATGTGTATCAGTGGCATTTTACTTACACCACTCAAGAAATTGATTAATACTGATTTACCTTTTTTATATCATTTCTACAGACAAGTGCTGGTACAAAGAGGAGCAAAGAGCAGACTTGTATCTTAATATTCATTTTTCTTGCATTGTATAACCTGTACATGATACAGTGTTTTTAATTGTCTTCATGTTTCAAATGGATTTATCCTGTAGCACTTAGACATCTTTTGCATGTATCTTGTGCTCTCCATAGAATACCGTTGTTTAACAACTTAATACACTATCAGATGCTTCAAAATATCATGTATTTCCCTACCAAGCCTGTCATTTTTCCCTTGGTGAGACAAGTGTTACAATGGCTATTTAATTATAATAGAAGGTAACTGATTGGCTTCTTTGCATTTATCAGAATGAAAATGTTTCTATTAATTTGCTGCTTTGTGCTTTGGCATTGCCACTGATGTGTGCAAAGAGCTCTGATGAGAATACAGAGGACCCTGCTACCTCAGTGGATGGGGGAATGTCATCAGGAAAAGAGAAATGTGTTGCATGCCCATGGGGTTTTTTTTGCTAAAGCAGAGGAGTGTGCACTTCTCACCCAGCAATATTCTATATTAGCAAACATTGCTAATGTTGCTGTTTAATTTCAGATGTTCAAATAGATCAGTGCACCAATTCTTGTGGTTCTTCTGATATCCTCCAACAGGCCAAACTGAACTGCTTTAAATACTTTGACAACAGCTGTCTAGAAATGTGTGTCATTTAAGCCCTGTTCCATTCAATCACTTGCATTACCCAGGTGACAATGTTGCACTCTCGTACTTGTAACCATAAACCTGTAGCACATGAATAAAAACTTCTCCATCCTTTTTCTGCCTCACACTCATCCTTTAACATCCTGATACCTGATACCAATTTAGAAATTCATTTCAGAATGGATTTCCAGCACACTAATAAATGTTCAGGGCAAAAATGGGAACGCATTGATAAGGCAGGTGGAAGAGGACCCCTCTATGCATTTTTGGCAATATATGCAGCCAATAAAATGCAACCAATAACTGCAGTGCAGACTGCATATACCATGAATAAGCACACTAGATTCATAATGCAGGTTATCAGCCTCTGGATCAGGCTGCACCTCTAATTTCATAGAAGGGGAAATAAATTTATATATTGTCAAATACTAAATACAGCTTCTATATCTCATGATCTACGTACCTGAAACCTGAATAACACAGAACATTGACCAGTCTAGCTGCATCTGGTTTTCTCGGTATTTTTCTCTAAAAAAGAATTTTTTGGAAAATAACATTAAGAACATCAAATCCAACCACTAATCCAGCACTGCTAAGTCCTCCACTAAACCATGTCCATAAAAGCCACATCTACATACCTTTTAAATACCTCCATGGATGGTGAAAATGACTGTTCCTGAATGAGTGAAGGGCTTCATCCTCATCAGATTGCATCCTGTTCCTTCATACATCAAGATCAGCTTAAATACTCACCCATTCATCCAGAGAATCTGCAAAGTGAGCAAGCATCATTTCCATACCATCATTCAGTCCTTTAATAAAAGTACCAAACAGCATTGCAGCTAGGAGAGACCTCTGAAGGTCCCTCATGACACAGCTGTGCACCACTCAGTGCACAACTCATATCTACCTCTCTGAAGCCTCCAGTTAGTTTTGAAGCCCTTTCATTATTTTATTATTTATTACTTTCATTAAAATTTTCCATTTTACAGATAAAAGAAAAAGCCTGAGTTATAAAAATCGGGTAGGAGAAAAATTTGGATTGAAATTTGAAATGTAGAATTATGAAAGTCAAATAAAATTACTTAACAGTCATGCAGTGGGATCTCAGGTATACAAATAATAGATATTGTGTGTAAAGCTCTAAACCCTTCATTCAGTAAATAAGAGCTGCTTTTCTCAACCTCAAAGACAAGTTTTAAAAAACAGCTACTTAATAAACATTAATTCATGTGCACCTATGAATAAGAAACCACTTACCCTCTTTGTGATTCTATTCACAATGAGCAGAACTATTACCATATTTTATCATTAAGCTATCATGAGTTTTGGAAATAAAATCTGCTTGCTGGGAAATGAGGCTTTCATAAAGGAAAGGCTTATTTAAAGTTCATTACATGCATAGAAGGCTATCTAAAATGTCCAAGTCCAGGCACTCTGAAATTACAGGGGTCATCTTTGGAGGAACCACTGTTGCTAGGAGACTCAAGCATCAAAGTACCACAGATTTGTAATTTACCCTTTTTTTGTCAGGGATGTTGATGATAAATGTACTCCCCCTGAATGCAAAGGCTTTAACCAGGCCTGCATCATTTTGCATGAAAAAGGGGGGCCACAACCTCACCTTACTGTGTTCTAAGCACTCCCCAAATTCCTGGATTCACAGTAAAACAGGAGTTGCACATTTCCTACTCTTGGAGTAGAAGTGTTTTGCCATATCCCTTTCCCATGTCATCCTATTCCATTAACAACTCTCAAAGGCAACTGGCCCTAATGGCCAAGATAAGGAGAGTCAGCATTTAAAGGTCTGTGATTTAAAACATTGCCCAGTGGAGGAAAAGCAAGGGGAGTTTGGGGTGAGCAGCTGAATTTGAAAATAGCTCAGACTGCATGAGAAGATCGAGCCATATGTGGTGGAAAAGATGTTTGTGGATTTTTGCCTGGATGTAGCTACAGCTTCAGATGCACAGAGGCACCAGGATGCACCCCTGGATGCAATAACCTATTTGCAACTGTTGACCCTGGGGATCTGGTATCAGAAAACAACCACCTTTTGACTGGGCAAAAGAAAATGTTACACCCATCTTCAAAACAGGCAAGAAGAACTCAGGAAAACTACTGGGCAGTCAGCTTCACCTCCATCCCTGGAAAGGTGATGGAGGACAACATTCTGGAAGTCATCAAACAGCATGTAAAAGAAAAGAAAATCTTTGGGAGTAATCAGCATGGACTCACCAAGGGGGAATCACACTTGGCCAATCTGACAGCCTTCTGTGATGGCATGGCAGGGTGAAGGAAGAGCAATGGTTGTTGTTTACCTTGACTTCAGCAAGGCTTTTGACACTACCCTGGGATTCTGGGATTCTCTGAGCACATCAGTGCAATACTTTCAGTCTTCCCAAGGTAGCAGTCCCAGGGCACTGCCAGCCTCATAATGAACAAATACTTACAGAAGTTATTTTGAAGAAGTGAAATGAAAGTGCTGAAGGCAGTCTGCCCTTGAAATGGTTGCAGAGGCTCGTGGACACCTTGACTGCAAGATTACTGAGATGGTTCCAGCACAAATGAACAAATACAAAGTAGAAAATAATGGAACAAGGACCATCCTCATAAGGACAGGTTGTTCATGACTCTCTGTACCAAGTCCAGGAAAATTCTAACAGCAGTGTGAATTAAAAGAAAAGAGGAAAAAAAAAATGGGTGGGGGAAAGAAAAAAGGCCAGAAAGTGTTGCAACTGTAACAGAATAACATCTGAGACACTTCTATACTAAGACACTGATGACCTGATACTGAAATAGACTATTATGGGAGGGCCTTCAAGATCCAAGGAACAGCAAGGAAAGAAGGGGAAATGCCCAGACAAAGACATACACAGTTTCACAGGTAACTACTTATTTGAACTGATCTCTCTGGACAATTTGAACTGATCTCCCTGGATGGGAGACAGGCTTTTATTTACACAGTCTGGTTACCAAGTTCTACCAAAATGACTTGAAGAATTTCACTACATGTGTGTTTTCCTTGATTAGTAACAGGTCTGAATATGTATTTCTTTAACATCAAGCCAAATTTTGATTATTCCAAGCCAGCTGCTTCTCAGGGTACCAAAAAAGATTCTATAAATTATTTATTCACATGATAGGGAAAGTGTGTTTCTTCCATATCCATATGAATTATTTGGGGTTGGAACTAGATGGTCTTAAGGTCCTATCCAACTCCAAATTAAGTGAAAATCTATACACAGATCAGGACTATAACAGTCTGTAACCCTGAATCCACCAAAAGCTTGACTCAAAGCTATTCCTTGAATAGTACTGTAATCATTCTTTGCTCTTTCAGTGATACCTCTGAGTCTCCAGTGAGTGCACAATACAGCACTTTCATTCTCTGTAATAACCATAAAATCTGCAAAATAATAAATTCGTGAAATGGGCATTTGTTTGCTCCTCCTGTATTATACAGCCAGGACTTCCTCCCCAGGTAACACACCACTGCTGATCCCTCGAGATGGAAAATTTAGGGCCTTGCCTTCCACCTCAGTTTTAAGCCATCCCTGGCTCAGCAGCTCCAGACAGTTGTCCAGATCAGGAACAGAAAAGCTCTGGTCTTGGTCTTATCTCTGCCCTCCCATCGCTGTGGTCTGCAGAACACAGGGTTTCAGCAGCAGGATAACAAGTCCTTGTTGCCAGGAGATGATATCCATACCTCAGATTTGCAGATGTCTACCTATCCAAGCATGTGCCAAATTACATTTAACAGTGCCAGAGTCATAAAGGAGTTGAATGCTAATTCCAATCTCACACTCTGTCAAGATGAAAACACACTTGAGGGATCTGTTGACGTTTGGTTCCCCGTGCACACCCCAATTCTTTTTTCCCTTGCTGTCATTCACATCTTGGCTCATTTGCATCTTGAACATAATGATAATCAGAGCAAGACTACAGGGCATGAACTCATTCCATATTTACTCCTAATCCCAGAAAGGTGATCAGTTCCCATAGTGAGCAGATTTCAAAGTGCTGCCATTTCAGCACCTCTGTGTCAGGTGTCTTTTGACCTCATAGTAACTCTGCAGGGACTTGGGGTTTTGTCAGCATGAGCTCTGTAGAGCTTACCTGTAATTATGAATCCATTTACTTAGTACAGTTCTTGACATGTATTTTTTAATTTATAGATGTTTTAAAGATAATTACTTAGTTTCATTAAAAATAAATCTGAAATGGGAATACACTGCTACAATGGTCATATTTCACATTAATAAAAAGAGATATTGACATATTGTAGATGCAAACAAACCAGGGAGATATAGTGAGTATGGCCACTTAGGCTGATTGAAAGATGATTGAATAATGGTCATATTACTGTGAGAAAAAGTGGCTTCCCTCTTGAAAAATAATTATGTTTTTCTGTCAAGCTGCAGCAAACTAGGTGGGAAGCTTAGATTGTTTTGCTCAGTCAAAAGATGACAAGAGTATGGATGTAGATCTGTACATTTAATTTAGGTTCATTTTTTAATAGAAAACTGCTATTTTAAAACAAAGCCAAAGTTAACTCCAAATTCACTGAGATGTTGTATTCAGATATTTAAGTATTTTCCTCCATTGTTTACAGCCTCAACTATTTACAAAGTTGTAAACTGAAAACAGTTTTGTTATTCTCCCATAACTCAGTTTTTAATTGAATGTATTTCACCCACAAAATAATATCAGTCTGGCTCCACTGGGAGTATAAAAAAATAATCTAAAATTTATTGTGTTCACAACCAATGATTTTCATCAGTTACACAACCCTGCTCCATTTTGCTCCAAAAGACATCAAACATTAGTCTCCAAGGATATGGCACCAAATGACCAGGCTCTTTGATTTCTCTTGGGAAATCAAAAAGCAATAATATTGGTCTATTCTCCTAGAGTGGTCAGGAGTAAACTTATTATCTGTGTTCAGATAATAACTTTCAGAATGTGCCATCATTTTCCATCATACACGTTTCCATTCCAAGCAGCTTAGAAAGGGAATATTTTATCTTGAGGCTTCTTTTTTTTCTACACCCTGAGCAAATGTTAAACAAGATTATGGCAGTACCTGAGAAATGAGCCCTTTTCTCCCCTGGCTTGCAAATCTGGTATCCCTCATCACAGTGTCTTACTGGGGGCTGTGGGGGCTGTCTTCCTTCCTGTTTGCCAGCTCTGGGGCTGGAGAATTGCAGGTTAAAATCCAGGTAGCTTGGTTCTGTAATAGCTCTACAGAAAGAGATGTTAACCTGGAAGCTACACAAGTAAAACCACCAATTCAGGCAGTGAACACACTGCTACTCTGCTGTGCCAGTGCTATATTAATGATGCAGCATCTCACAGCTGCAGCAGAAGTTCCTCAATTTGAATGGAGCTAAAGGTGAATCAACTAGTTTAGATATAGAGGAATTAGAAATTAGTTCAAAAGATCCTCTCAGACTAATATACCTGAAAAAACTGTGAAACATTTTTCCAAAAACTGCTCCAAGCAGAATGTGAACTTTGTGTAATGATCATGATAGATGTTTTACCTTTACAGTCTGATTTCCCAAACCAAAACTCACTTGAAATGCCAGAGAGGATCTGAAATGTCTTGGTTTAATATCAAGAGAAAATGAGATCTGAGAAGTCACCGGAGGCATAGAGCTCTGGCAGTGTACTGTCCCCTAGAATATATTATTTCAAATTATCAGACAACTTTGCCACTTCAGAGTTGAATGCGTGGCTAGCAGGGATGTAAACAAAGGGAGCTTGCTAAAAACCAGGTTATTGGACAGAAGCTGAGCATCACTGGGGCAATCTGCCCCTCTGCCCTCCCCACTGGAGGCATCCACGTCCCCACTCATGCTGCTGGCTCTGCACAGCAGTAGAGGCAAGCACCACCCCAGAGGCTGCTGGGTCACACAGCAGAGCTTTGATCCTCCACCACAGGACCCATGGCAGTATAGAGCCTGGTCCAGGAGGTACCTGGAAAGAAAAAAACCCACAAGGAGAAAAATCCGACCTTTTCCAGAAAACTGTGTGTTTCTGAACCACACCCTTCAACGTGGGGAAGATATCTCCTATTCTGAGTCTTCCAATAATCACATCAAAAACCAGCAACAAACCTCTTGACCAAAACATCCCCTAAGCGTGGAAGCTGGAACAATTTCAGTGTAAGATGAAGATGATAGAACTTATCAAACAGATGTGGAAGGTGGCAGATATCTTAAAGGGGAAAAAAAAAATATGAGTACAGCAATAAAACAGTGTGACAAAAAATATGCATGCATAGGGCAAATTGCACTTTTTTTGAGTGGCTGGAGTTCTGGAATGTCGTATATTTCTATGCTTTTCTTTGACATCTTGAAATTCTTTTAATATCTTTATTCAAATTAAACCAGTAATTTCCTTTATAGATATCTGTCAGACAGTAAAAGTCTATTTTCTCCGTATACTCCATGTATACAAAACTCCTTCATATTTCAGTATTATTGGCTTAATAAAAAAAATAAATCAATTACAAATAGCTTCAAAACTGACAGTGAAAGCACTGAAGTCATAATTTGTAGAGTTTTGGGATACCTCTGACGCTTCTGAATTGAATGGGGCAGCAAAAGTGGACTAAGATTGGGGAACACTGCACATCTTCCAGGGACGTTTTTTTTTAATTGTAGATTTTTAAATAAAGAATTGGTGAAGAAAACCAGATTTCTTTCATATTAGTCAAAATAGAAGAAACTGAAAACACTGAATATAAAACACAGCTAGAGTCTCTGCTAAGAAGGCACTGCCTGTGAAAGGTCCATCATTTTCAAGACTTACAGCAACACAGGGGAAAGGTTATCCTGAAACAAAATAGCTTCCACATCCATCTCCACACAGGTTTAGGAAGGTTGCCAGGATGCTCACGTGTTATAGAGTAGTAAAATTCTTTCTAAAGGAGGAAATGCAGCTTTTCGCAGAATATGTTAGACCTAAGGACCGGAAAAAAATTAAACTGTAACATCTCCATGGACATGGAGAACAGAGGGAGATCTCATCAGTAAATTATTGTTTATTTTTCAAGTTGTTCATCAGATATGAAATCAGTGATATCCACTTTAAATGAAAAATTGAACTGAGTGCATTTAGACAAGGAGATCTGAATCTCCTAGGAAATGAAATTACAGGAAATAATATGGATGACTTGTAGATGGCAGCTTTGCATTGTGGTACATGAGATATTTAGCAATGTCACTGCTGCCTAGCATGACAGTTTTCTGCATATAAGTCACACATGACCATTAGGCATGATCCTCCTGTGAAAGAATGCTATTTCCCTATTTTGAAAATATAGCTTAAAATTTCTGAACAGTAATTCCAAAAATCCTAAAATACTGTGGCTATCCATGGTGAGTTATGTAATGCCTGCATTTCAGAGTTACCAGAGGGTTTTGTTCCTGGAAGACAAAGGCAAAGAGATGATTTTGTTATTTTTCATGGTGTACTATCTATAACATAAGTAAGGTGAACACCAGTGTTAGGGAAATAATACTCTTGTTTATCAGACAAAAGTCCTCTGTGCCTTAGGGGAAATTAGAACTGTATAATCTTTTGCAGTCTACATTTGAACACAATTTTGGCTTCAGACCTTTCTGACTTCACAATTACTAATCTATGTTAGCATATTAATCACCAATTCTACATATGAAGCAACACCTCAGCACATCAATTGTTCCAGCAATTCAATCATAAAAAAACTGTACATTCATATATGAAAACTAATAGATGTAAAACGTAAGTTAACATTTTGAAAATCACTTCTACATTACAAAAGACCAAACCATGGATTTAGGTGGTGCCCAGACCCCATAGTACCCCCTCAGCACTCCTGTTGGGTGTCAGCTGTCTCCAGACAATTTGGAAATGCAGACCTCACTTTTTCACCTTCAAACACGCAACCAAAGTTTGTGGAATAAGTAGCAACAGTTTGTTCCCCAGTGGGTTCCAGACACAAGGTCAGATCTCAGGAACTGATAACTCCTCAAGCTGAGTCATACATTTCTAGCACTCCCCCAGCTGATGGTTACACAACAGAAAAGATATTTGCACTTTTTCAGCTCTCCAGTACAGTACATCAAGAGGGATTATACCTGTAGATGGTACAATCCCATAGTGACTGTATTTGAAATAAATAAATAAGATCTTTCTCCACCAATTAATCATTTGAAGAATAGAATGTAAAACAAGTCTCAGCTGGCCTCTCCTACATCTTACAGGATTGTCTGTGAATGGGCACATCAAAGCAATGACCCAAAGCAGTTAATCATTAATGTCATTGCCTTGCCAGAACACAGAGCACCTGCCAAGCTGCACTGATCATTTTAGTCTTAATGTCTTGAGAGAAAAAGCCTTGTCAGAGGCAGATAGATATTCTTACATATCCAACCCTATCAACTGCTTTACTTAGATGCACATTACTAATCCAAAGCCTGAAAGCTGTATTACAGCACTTACTGAATGGTATCTAAAAGAGAGAAATCATTCACACTTGATTATTTTGCTCAAGAGCCCACAGGTCTAGAGGATGATCCTAACTGTGTTGTAAATTAAACAGCTGCTGTGATCTGATTGAAAAGGCTCAAGTGATTTAACCAGTCACAAAAGCTGTTCATTAGAATTACAAAACAACAAAGAAAATCTTTGGTTGGTGACACACCATCATATTTTCAAATATTCAGCATGGCCAAGAGGACAGGACCTTGTGTATGCTGTCCCTCTCCTAAGCTATCACACATTCACACTGCTGGTGTTGTAGAACACCTATCCAGAAAACATAAACATCTAATTTGTTTATACCAGCCCTGAAGATCCCCTCTTGTTCCACAAATGAGTTTTTCAGTTCAGTCAAATAAAGACCATTTGTGAAATGTTCATTTAAAAGAACAATATCCCTCTACCCATCACAGTGACAAGTAGAAGAATTAGGAATGAGCCACAGATTGCTTGGTAAAACATTCCCAGTTCGTGAATCCCCTCAAGATACCTCAAATATGGTTTAGTTCTTCCTTATAAAATGTGCTTATTTTAACACCTTTCTTCATTTTGCAGTATAATTTATTATTCTGTTCACATTTGAACTAACACATGCAATATTTTACAGTTTTTTATTCTTCCTACAAGGCACAAGGACTGTTTTTTCTATCACTTCCTCATACGTGATTCAAATGGTAGCTAAGGAGACATTCATGATTATTGTCAATCAATATAAAAAAAGAATCAGACTCATATTTTCCTCAGCATTATTAGATTTATGGTCTCCTTGGTTTTATGAATATTTCTACTGGGCTTATATCCATTATAGCCTTACATCTATTATTGCTACAATATCATCTTTGAAGGAATAGAAACATAGAAAGGAATTCAGCAATGTCCTGTTTGGCCATTCACTTAAAGCTTTAATAACTTTTCCAGGTTTTTGCTTAATAATTCCATTAAAAGCATAATTTCTTGGATGCAGGCTGCTTCTAGAAAACAAAGTTAAAGTTTATTACAACATGAAATAAATATGTACTTTATGCTGTTATTCAGGGAACATAAAATATTTAAATTTTTTTCCACTCTAAGTTGTAAGGCATTTTGCTTATCTGCTGCAATTTTGTAGTAATTTTAAAAGGCCACAGACCTCTTTATAAATTGGATAATACAGTGCACTGCAGCCCTTCCACCAACGAATGCAATGCTATGCTCCCTGCAGTCAAGTGGATCAATGCCTGGTTCTACAAAACATTTTGAGCCTCCATAATGAGCACTGCTTTTCTTCATCACTTGGGTTTTCTTATTTCCTGCTCCATTTTAATGGCACAGCCAGGGAGATATTGTCAATGCAGAATCTCTCTCTAACACTAAATAGAAGGAATTTGTCATTTCAGTTAACAGTTGTGCCTTGTTATTTCTGTGCTTAGGGAGAAACAACAACTTCTCCATATGGCCAAAGTAGCTCTTTAGGAGAGATTTCCTAAGGAGAGAGCTTTGCTTTTCTTACTGGGATTGCATTGCCCATGAGTTTTGTTTTGCCTTCTGGTTTCATGCCAAGAACTTTAAAGCCTGAGTGAAATATCACAAAAGAAAAACAAAAAAACTGTATCTAACATACCTTTCACTGTAAAATAGAAGTATTTCGATTCAATACTAGGTATTATAGAGGGTTATGATAAAATACAACACAAAGTACAATGTCCCTGTACCATATTCTGTGCATCTGCAGAGTTGCTCTGAAACCCTGACAGCGAATGCTACATGAGCTGGTTCCAGGCCACACAACAGCCAAAGATGCAGCTTGCTCGACAGCACTTCTTTGAGTAGACCAAAGAGAGACTTTCTAGAAAAGACAATCAAGCTTATCTCTTTGCAAACCTGACATCACTCTGATCCATCAGGAATCCCCCTGCAGCTCCCATGGCTATAGGATGGGCCATTGGATGGGGCAATCGATTCTCAGTCTTGGCACAACCAAGATATTGCACAGCTGCTCCTCTGGTTTTATCCAGGTGTTCTGAAAGAGAGGGAACAGATAGGATAGAAACTGGGACCCCTTAAAAAAAGGCACTTTGAGAAGAATTTATGGGCCTGGTGAGTGAAAACTTCTGGGCAGTCTGTGGACCAAGCCCTGCTCCTGCTGAGAACAGGAGCAACAACAGCCCTTGGTAATCCCACTAACCCTGCCTTCCTAAACCAACACTTTAACTTCCCAGACCTACTTGTGTCATTAACACTGAACATGATAAATGTTAATTGTAACAATTTTGTTCCATTATGGATTTTTCTTTGTCTATTATTTATTTGATTCAATTCAGAAATTTTTCTACATTATTTAAAAGGCACCTGTCTTCAGCCTAAGAGTAATGCAGTAAGACAACTGTAGAACAAGCTGAATTGATTGGAAAATGGATGAAAGCTGTTATATTTAATAGAAACTATTTTGTTTCTGAAATGGCATGTATATGTCACCATCCAATTGACTAATACTTGCAGTAAATCATCTTGTAGCTGATAGCTGTGGTGATGTGCTGGGATTCTTCTTTTCTAGGTCTTCAATGAAAAAGGGAAAGCTGGTCACAGTTGCAGTAACATAGAGCCAAAGTGTTAGATAAATTAAGTGATGAATTAAAGACCATGTTAGAAACACAGCTGAGAAAACTTATGTGAGGGCAAGCACATGGCAATCCTTTGCAGAAACATTTATATGGGTAAGAAAAGCCTCTGTGAAAAAGTCCTTAAGGTTACTGCAAATAGAGCTGAGAGTAGTTTAATATGAAAACCTGCATCGGGGAAGGACAAACCAAAGCAAGGCTGTTGCAACACAGATAAATTTCAATGTTGTTCAGCACAGATAATTTTCCAAGGTCCAGGAAGAATCATAAGGTTTGGTTTGTTGACAAGAAATAAGTTTGTAGGCTATGATATAAATTATAAATTAATTTGTGGTGACTCCTCTGAAATGGCAGAAGGAAATGCAGTGGCTGCATTTCATCAACAAAAAATTGCTTAACCTTATTAACTAGCAGATAAGAGAGGCAATGAGCCACATGGAAACAAATAAGTTTAGGGGTTACATGCTTTTAACAGTCAGAAATGTGAGTGAATTCACATACCTGCTGACATTTTGCTTACTGCAAAATTCTTAGTGCCACAGAAGGTAATGACATTTTTAAAATAACTCAAATTCAACAATAAAGCTGAAAGCAAATGCTATGTAGCAACTTCTAGAAACAGCTGAATACGTTTTGTAGGTGATGTGGGAATTCTGTCCCTCTAGATCTGTTTATTAATCTGAAATAGAAATTGCAGAACTGAATGAATGCTACAGAAATAAGTCCCTGATCATGGTGGATATAAAAGACTGCCATTTCCCTTAGTAGTCTTGCTGTGAGGCACATTTTTTTCTGTTTCTGTGTTTATCTGCTCCAAATATTCTGCCTATTCTAGGTCTGAGAAATGAAGTTAGTATTGGAAAAAAGTGAACTTTGAGTCTATGTTTTTACAGGCTCTAGAAGAACTAAACTTTTATGTTAAAAATTATATTTCTTTTAGTACAGAATACAGGAGAAAAAGGTTGAGATATTGTAGATAATCTCAAACTCGCAGTACAAAAATCAGAAACCACTTACTGGCTGCCTCTGGGGAGAGTCCAATATCCAACAAACCATTGAAATTGAGGCCAATTATATGTTCACATTCAATCCATAACAGAAAATGAGCTCCTGGTTATTATGGCTTATTTTCCTTCTCTATATAATGATTTGACCTGGCCAGTGAAGAGACTTAAGTCACTAGATTTTATTTTGTCCAGTATGACTCACATTAAATTTCCATGGTTAGAGTAAGTTTACATGTAGATATTGACACTTCTGGTCCATCAGGTCAGTCATTTCCAACTTAAAACCCTCTTGCTGAAGGTACTGCTGCAGCAGAAAAGTAATTTATCATATTGTGATAATGAAGTGGAAGAAAAATATGTGTCATTAATTTCCTTTGTGAAAAGGGCAGATTTTAAAAATACAGATTAATAAGAAAAATTAAAAGATCGTGGATTCTGATGTTTCACTGCTCCTCTCCAACCAACCCACATGGTGGTTGAAGGTCATTTTGAGTGTCACATGTTCTTCCACTGACTGTAGGGCTTCACAAACTCCTGTGGTAACATACAGTCAGCAGATGTATCTCTGCCTTCCAGAGCAGTGATAGAATTTTTCCCTGTGGGAAATATGTTCCCAAACACAAACAGCAATTTTCTCAGCTGGTAAGGAAAAACAGGTTAATATTTCCACTCTTGTCTTACTGTGTAGTTGAAGGACTAAGTTTTGGTCTGTGTTTGCATTTGCAGCCTAGTTAATCTCTATAGTAAAAGGCACACATGCACTGTTACATATTCCCAGAGGTCCACAGTTTGTGGAAAAGTTATATATGTAGAAATAATATATCTTACATACACAGTAAAAGCTTCAGCACTACTCACCAGGCACTATATTATTTTAGGGTATCTTAAAATCTTACTGGAAATATTATAACTTACTTAACTGGAGTCCTGGAAATAATTCTGCCATGAGTTCATTGGGAAGAACACAAGGCTCGTGAAGAAGATGAGGGTCCATCTTAGATGAGCAAAGAGAGAATTCCCAATCAATGCTGGAATAAACCCAAAGACAAGATCATGAGGTTTCATTAAAAGAATTGCTCTAAGACATTCAGTGCCAACTCTTGTCCTAGATGATATCAGCATAAATAAGAGAAAAAAACAGCAGCCATAAACAATTTTGCACTGAATTTGGTGTAAATTATATCATAATTTAATAACATCACCTAACAACTTTTTTGTATGTGAAATACCCTAAGTTATCAGTTCCAGTATATCTCAACCCTCTTCTGGCAGTTTTGATGCTCTCACTGTTTCATTTGCCAGTTTTCCTCCTGGGAATATATTTGCCATCTAAGTTTTATGACTTTCTATACTTGATACCATTTTATGCTTATGTTTACTAATAGTTCCAGACTAACCTATGAAAACAAATGCTCTTTTGTTCCACTAGTGATTAGTTCAATCAGGTAGCACCAGACTCATCTCTACTGTTTCTCAATTTCTGTATTTCAATATTATTTTTATTAGGATTAATGCTTATAATCAAAAAGACAGCCAGGCTTCACATTTTTTTAAACCTGACTCAAAGGTTTTTAAAAAGAGCAGGTCCTTACAGAAGTGTTTGGAGTCCTTCATTATAATGCAAATGACAAACCATGACGATGTTGGACATAATAAGCCTATTCTTGAAACACATTATTTGAAGTGAATTTCTAGACTTCCTTAGAAAAGGTTACTATTGCTAGCAAAAGACAGGCTTCAAGAGGTTTTTGTTTATCTCTTGGAGCTAAACCTATTTACAGCTGTGGAGAACCAGGACTACAGCACTTTGCTACTGTCATTAGGAAATAATTCTGCTTTCTTGTTTGCTGTTCCTACCCCTCCTTCCCAGGAAATTATGCCTTATATACATACTCTTTGTTGTTGTTTTTGCAGCTTTTCTTTTCTCTGCAGATCTTTTCCCCTAAACTGTGATCCTACTTCAGATGGGAGTCATCTTTATCATCATATCCAAGTTCCCCAACCATCATTTTCATTCTGGATGCAATCATTAAACAGAAATATAATCAATCATTCTCAGTAGCAAGTTTATTTAAAAAAACACCCAGTACATAATTCTACATGTCATCAAGCTCTGCTCAACACTTTCCAAAATATCTGCTGTGTAAATACTTCCCTTTCTGAGAACATTTGTGTTCTTAGTAATAGCACAGTAACATGCTCCGGGGAAAACAGCCCCTGGTGCTCAGAGGAAAGCCACTGCTAAAGGAAGAAGTTGGTGGTGGGTGGGGCTTTTCTGCCATGTTTCATTTACCCAGAGAATTGGAACAGGACTAGATTAACCTGCACATCTATAATAACATTGCAGCTAATGATCCAAGCCCAGGAAGATGGCAAATTCAAAGCTTCATTGACTTAAGCACTCACAGCAGCAGCTTCCTATTCTGCAGAAGAGGAGTAAAGTCCTAGATTGTCCCTCCCCTCCCCTGGCTCCCTCTGATCCTGTCTCATAAAATAAGTTGTTGCTTTGTAGAAACTTTTGTGCAACACTGAAGGCACCTGAAAAGCAACTTGACAGTGAGGGCTGTGGCAACTGTCTCTGATAATTGCCACAGTGCAATTGTGTTGGAAGAGGATTTCCCAGACCACAGGGAAGGATGCTGAGCATTGTTCATTGCCCTTCCTCCCCCAGCCTAAGGTACAGACACTGCTGACTGCATCCCTCTGCACACTAGGGTCAAAGGAAGGATTACCTTTGTTCACACTCACCTTGAAATAATGAAGATAAAAACATGAAATAGGAGAGCAATTTAACATCTGGAAGCAAAACCTACTAAAAAAAAATGATGGTCCACATATAATGACATTTTGTCATCATTGGAAGTCTCAGAAAAGACATGAAGAGTCAGTGACTCTGCACTGCCTCTGAGACTGCTGGAAGCACTGAATGGCAATGCAAAGGAAATCTTATGTCAACTAAAACAGGAATAAAAAGGTATCACAGAGCATGCATGCAAATATATTTTAGTCTTGCAATGTTTTATCTAGGAGAAAAACAATGGGGACTATCATCTACTAAATAAAAGCAGAAAAATAATTATAGTAAAAAGCCAAGCAGGAAAAATTTAATTTCTGAAATGTTTTCTCATTTACTTTGCTGAAAGCTTCTCCTGGTGAAAAGGTCCCACAGCATGGAGTGTGACTGTTTTAATTACCTGCAGTGTTAGGAGTTGAAACTTGTGAGGGAAGGGGAAGGGGAAGGGGAAGGGGAAGGGGAAGGGGTCACTGGTTTGCAGGTGTACATTACAGAAATACCAATCTTGTCTCCACCTTCCACAGCAGAATGACACCTCTCCCATCTCCTGCATAACATCACCATGGTACCTACATCTGGCACTTGCTCAAACCATCGAATAAGTGTTTCTGCTCAGCCAGGCTGCCCTTAGAAATCTACATGAATCAATTTCCATTAACTATTCTAGTTCTCTCATCTTTCATACCTTACTCTTCTCCCACCTAAAGTTTTGTTCCAAATGAAGTGCAGCCACTTTCCTGCAGGGAGTGACCTCAAAGGGCAGGAGCAGCTCATAGAGCAGAACTGCACCAATAGTAGTTTCCTGGGTGGACAAGTCACTGAGGCAGAGTGGCTGCAGTTCCTGTTACAGCTTTTCTAACCACCTTTTGCACTCAAAAAGCATTGGATGAAATATGTGTCATTGCTATTATTTTCAGTTAGCTGCCTGAGACTGAGTATAAATGTGGCCCAAGCTCAGCAGCCATGACTTTATACCCTCAGCATGTCTTCAGTTGCTAATCCCTACCTTAATATACATCAGAGATCCCACCTGCAGATTGCTATTCCCACATCAGACAGCTTCTCTGAATGTAGGACTGAAGGTAGGAAGGAAAAGCAGCACGAGATATGCAGTACATCACTGGCACAGATACAGATCTGCATAACAAAGAGCTTTGTGCCTCTTATGAAAAGGGGATTATATGAAGCTCACACGATTTTAACCATCCCAGCTTTAACATTTCTTGTAAAGCCTACGTGTCAGTTTGGTTAAATGACTTTGGAGAAGTAGGAATCTTGTGAGTCTCAGCACTTCTTTCTGGAGGTGGCAGGCTGTGAGACACTGCTATGCTACAACAAAGTAAAGAATATGCACTTCTTCACAGCTATGAAACAGAAAATATTTGAATATTCAAATGGGATTTTCCTACAAAAATTGCAAATTTACTCATTTGATAATGGGACACTTTAGTGTGCATTTCAATAGGATAAAAATCTAGTATTGGTGTCAGGTAAAAAACATTTTTTGCAAAAAATTTTTAAAACAGAATTAAAACATTTTCAGATCATTAGTCAATCTTTTCTAGCACCAGTGGTCTGAAAGGAGCTCATTTCAGAGCCTTCAAATTAAATACTAGAACATATCTACAGCATGATATACCAAGATGTTATACCCTGATGATATACTTACTATTATTTCTCCAAATGTCCTTTGAGCACAGTTTCCTAACTAAAGCCACTTCACCCTCTCAAGTATATATTTACTCAAAGAACTATGGTTCTATGGCTTGTATCTTATTTATCCATACCCCAGAGCATGCTTACCAGTACATCAACTTGGCAGCTGCATGTACATTCTAAAATTAATATCAAAAAACAAATAGCTGAGGTAGGAGAATGTGCTGGCAAAACTAAATAGGAAAAATTAAGAACTGACAGGATATTGTGACAGACTTTAAATTTTAAAGCTCTAACATACTGCTGTAATATATTTTACAGTACAGAAACGCTTAGAATTAAATCCAAGAATACAATTGGTGACTTAATCTGTTTAGCTACCTTACCTAAGTATAAAAGCCAATAATTTCAAGGCTGAAGAAAATACTTTTACTTACATAAATTGTGGACCCAAATTGTTCACTGGTTAAATTAAACAAAGATAAACAAATAATATTACACTTTATTTCTTGCTTTAAATCCTCTGGTTTCAGCCTGGATCTTGCTAAACTTTTCTCCACAAGATTGAAGAGCTACCTGGAATTGGAGCACTGCTCATTCTAATTAAGTCTTTAGCCTTCTGGATAAAACGAGAAATCTGAACTTCTGGGTCCTTTCACAATCAGCAGTTGTGAATCAGTATATTGTGAAGGGATAAGGTGAGTTAGAATCATAAAACCATAGAATATCCTGAGTTGGAAGAGATCTACAAGGATCATTGAAGTTCAACTCTGCTCAGTACACCCCAGGAATCACACCATGTGCCTGACAGCACTGTCCAAAGGCTTCCTGAACTCATACTTGGTGCTGTGAGCACTGCCCTGGGGAGCTGTTCCAGTGCCCAGCCATAGTGAAAGGTGATTTCTGAAGATCACCATTGAGAGGCTCTCTAAGGAGACAGCAGCTGCTCCTTTCATCACTATTCCTGCACTGTGTGCAGTGTGACATACACAGTCCCGGTGCACTGATGTGGCTGTGGCTGCAGAGCAGTTTTCTGTCCCATTCCCACTACAGCTGGCTCTAACCTATTTCCTAACTGAGGCTGACGGGCCCTTGCTCCTCCATAAACTGCTGGCACACCACTGCAGCAAAACCCTTGTTTGACAAGGGTGTAATATAATCATACCATACATGTCAGGCACATTAACCCAATGCTCAGAAGTACCTGGAGAAAAAACCCCAGAAATGTCAGTCTGTGTCATAAAACACATCACAGGAAAGGGGCATCTTCTTGATTTCTTAGCAGCCACAGAAGCATGCATCACACTGCTTCTTCAAGCTTATACACAAAGTCTTTATTGAAAATATACATCGGTGTGCTCTGATTCACCTCTCTCTGACATCAACAGAAAAAGCATTTTGGGTTCAGAAGATTACATAAAATTCAGGTCTGTGCACTTTCACATTCGAGTGATGTTCATCCAAGCTAACATTGCACTTGGTCACTTTGCCAAAAATTAAAAACTGAAATGAGAACCTCTGTGAGGAACTGAAAGCCATACCAAATGTAAGCTGTCTACAATGGGAAGTAGAATTCAGAAGCCTCATAATAAAAACCTTACTAAAACATTTAAAAATTGCTTTTCCTTTTCAGCAGTATTTCCATTCCTTTCAAAACTGTTCAGCTGGAAATAAATGAAACTTTTTTGGGTGATGTTGCCATCTAATTTTAAAAGGCCAGCTAAATTTCTAGATGTAAAAAATTTATTTTGAAATAACTTTTGGAATATACTGTTTTTCAAATAGGCAACTTCCCTGGTACTTGTGTATGCAGTGCTTCTCATACATCAGGCTCTGCCCTGAAGTGGATTACTGAGCACTGCTATAGAACAAGCAATAAATAAGAACAGCAGCTTACTTCACATATCTCTGCACATGTTTTCACTTTAGATACCTAAGTATATAAATCATGGTTTTATGGTTCTTGTAGAGAGAGGATTAACTGGAAAATTGAAATCCTATTCTGGGCACTAAAACACTCACGTGTTTTCTTTTGGTGTCCGAGCCCCTTCTGGGAACTGATGCAATCTCATTACAATTCCATAAAGCTTTAGAGATTTTATCGCATCGAAATTGCTGTTAAGTGATCCAGCACTTCCTTGCATTTCACACCATTTGTGACACTTCATACAGTATCTGGTCCCCAGTAGTGTACACATAGGAGAGAGAGGCACTGTTTGTGCCACAGACTTGTACAAAAATTTTGCTTCTTCCTTAGAGGGAGAAACTTGGTTACATCTCTGCAGGGGATCAGTGCCGAAACTGCAGTGATCAACATCACAATCAGAACAAACTTATGAGGTTTTCCTACCAGAGGCACAAAGAAAACACTTCTACATCAGCAAAAAAATTAAACTTCCAATTAAGTTTCTCCTTATCTATCATAACATAGACATAACACCTTATCTATCTCCTACAATAAAGCCATTATCATGGCAGCAGTGCCAACTCTACAAAAATATTTTCTAGAATCAAACGTCATTTTCTGCCCTAATACTTCCACTTTTGACTAGAATCTTGTGAGTCTCTCAATTGCTCTAATTCAAAACAGGAATGAGACAATTTTACCTTGTTATGGTCACAGTAATATTATTCTCAAAAAACTATTGTTTCTAAAATAATATTTTTGAGCTCTTGTGAGAAATGATAACATCTCAAAGTTTAAATATGATAAATCAAAATATTTCTCTGGTTAGGTTTGTCTCTGACAGTTGCCATTCAGAATATTTGTTCTGTGCATTTGGGATAATTAATATTGTGCTGCACCTTGAATTTTGCATTATTTTCTCAGAAATCCCAACATAATGGAAGGTTTTTCAGTTCCAGTGCTTATTTCCAGGACAATCTATTGCAGATGAAGTTCCTGGAATGAAACGCCCATATGATGATGTCAGTGAGAAAGTTGTTGTTGTCTTTAACAAGCCCAGAATTTCCTTTTTATCTCCTCAGGAGAAGAAATATTGGTTGCACCTGGCAACAATTCAGTGCACTGGTCTGACTTCAGGACTCCAGATGGCATTGGGTGACCTCAAAGATCCATGTCACCTAATATTCTCCACAAAACCAAATTTCAGTACATAAATACTTTATCCTGATTTCCTGTTATCTAGCATTGTCCTCTTCAGGAGATTCCTGGGTTGCATGCTCTTTTCTGAGTATTTAGTTATTTTAAGCTCTTTTCCAAGAAATTGTCTAGTCTCTCTCTGAGTCCATGGTAAAATCCCTTGAATCCAGAAGCCACAATGTCCTGGATAAGGGCATTCACAAGTCTACAATCAAACATGCAATGTACTGCTTCCTCCTGTCTGAACTGTGCTTCCCATTATTTCTGTTCAGTACTCCTACTTCTTTATTTCTATAAAGTCCCTATCTTTTTCTCCAAGCTTGCTGTTATTTTGTGGCTCTCACCCCAAGGGTCTCTTCCAGCCAGAAGATTCACCAGTTGCACAACTCTTCCTTGTGTAGAAGCTGTTTCACTTTTTTGATCCCTGTTTGCTTTTCCTGAACCTGACCATGCCAAACCCCGACCCTTCCACCAAGTGGTGACACCACTTTGAGGCCCATTAGGGGAAGTCCACATAAATTCTTCCTGCATTCATCAGTTCATCTACCCTGAATCCTATATGACATTCTGTTGACTGATCATTCAGACCTGTCCCTTCCACCACATCTCCTAGTCAGGTGTCACTTTTACCACCCTGAATAACCTGCTACCTCTGCCCAATTTGTAATGTTCATGTCCTTGTACAGATGGCATGAAAAAGAATCCCCAGTAGCAACCTGGTGGAAATGCATCAAGGACAAAGTTTGCTTTGGCTATGGGTTTTAATATACTGAGAACATCAAAAGGCAAGATTTCCCCTAGTAATTCCATGCACTTGGTTTTGTTTGCCTACTTCCACCGTATAGGCAAACATGCCATTAAAAATGCCAGAGAGGAGTGTTTTCTGTAACATATGAAACAAGAAAACATGAAAGGACTGCATTGATTGTGCATGGAGAAGACAAGAGTTAGAAAACTTAATGGTCTTCCAACTTGTCAAAGATTGGAACAAAAATGAAGGCAGCAAACCATTATTCATGTCCACTGAGGACAGGACAGAGAGTAATGAGCACAAATTGCTGCAAAGGAGAAAATGTGTAATTATCCAGGATAATTAAAAATCTGAAAAGACTTTCAGGAAAACTGGGCTTGACATTATTGAGGTTTCTTTAAAGAAAGCTGAAGTATCTGCTAGGAAATATTGCAGCTGTATTTTTCATCTCAGCTTAAGGCAGTGAATGGAGTGGGGTTAAGTATGCAGATTTGTCTGAACTTATCATCTTTCCAGTGAGGAAATATGAAAGAAGAATTCAAATTTCAATGCTTAGAGAAGAGTTTCGGCCACCTGTGAACATGATCTGATTTTCAGAAGAGCTGAACTTCTTCAGCTCTTACTAGATACAAACGACATGTAGATACTAAGAGTCTTGACATGCTGGACTTTTCTCTTGCTTTGACAGCTACCTAAACCAGACTTTACCTTCAGCTACACAGGACTTAACCATTTTTTCACTAATAATATTCAAATGGGCAACTCATTTTACCTGTGAGATGGAAACACAGGAATATTTCATCTTTTGGCTTATGTGGAAGTGTTTTACACATCGTCTGAGTCAGAAGGGGATTGTGGTGACTGTTTTATAGAGGTGTTTCTGTTACTTTTCTCATTCTGCTTGAATTCTAAAGCTTAAAGTCCCTTAAGAAGAGAAGGTATCCTTCTTTTTTATTGATCAGTAGGTTCTGTGGTGTGGGGAAGCAGATATCTCTGCCTTTGTGGGTGTATGACATAAGTGATGCCAAATGGAAAACACACAGATCGTGCTGAATGCTAACTAAAAAAGGACTGAAAACCTCTGTACCTCCCAAGCACTTGTCAGTACAGAGACAGGAAAATACAATTATTTCTGTTTTGAATATCCCAGACAAATGCAGACACTCAACCTGAATATCCGTATGTTTATATGATAATGATGAGTAAAAAAAAAAATAGCTGTAACTTTAGACATTAGACAAATTTAGACATTGCCATAAACAAAACACAGCAGAGTATCTCTGCATTGTGCACAGGATACCACAAGGTGCATGGATCCTCTCAGAGATTGGGATTTAGTGCAAGGAAGGAAATAGCTGGGAATTGTAACACCTGCATTTGAGCACCTGCAGTGTCAGTGGTGAGGAAGATCTTTCAGATGAAAAAGGCAGGGGGAGAAGTGCAGTAAGAAGCAGAGTCAAATATTCAGATTGTGAAAACTGGAACAATGCCACTCAAGTCAATCAAGCCCTGACAACTTGCAAAAGCCAAAGTGTTACTCTAGAACATTATCAGCAGAGTTTTTATGTGTTGTGCTATCTCCCTTTATCAAAGCAGAAATTGCTCACAGATGCAGAAAATTTATTACCTCTGGAACAAACTCACTTCCATCAGTTTTGAGAAGGTTTTGGACAAGCCTATGTTCTAAGACTGTGAGTATCCAGCAGACTGTTTCTGAACTTTTTTTTGGTAAATTAAAACTTCTGACAGGTATTAATTAAAGTCTGCAATGTTCCACTGCTTCAGTAAGCAAGCTAGATGGTCCAAGAGCTGTGATACAATTAAAGGATGTGAAATGAAACCTGTCTTCCAGTTCATCTATCAATTGCTGAAGCAGCATAAAAAAGGTCTAAGCTCCTGAAAATGAACATGCCATAGATACAGTTGTGCAGAAGAATGTCTGCCTTTTGGGAAAGACAGGTTAATCCTTCAGTTGACTTCAACCAGTAAAGTGAAAAGCTATCTTGATTTTTTTTTCCCTTCACTAAAGCTGGAAGTTGTGAATCTAACAGAAGGCAGAGTCCCTGACAAGATTTTAATCTCTCTCATAATTGTAATCGTGTTGACATAATATGGTGAGATTTCTGCAAAGCATTTCACTCAAAGACATTCAACAGTCTGATTTTAAAATTTTGGCACAACCTACAAATTAATGTTGTCTTTAAAAACATTCAAATTATGGTTAATAAAGTCACCAACACATATCGATGTTTGCGGGATGGAGAAAAAAATTTAAAAAAAATAATCCTGGATGATGTTGTTGCACATTGTTACAAAATGTTAAAAGTGGCATAATTTTATCAGACACTAAGCCAAAGCAATTAACAATTATAAACAATTAGTTCATTATTGATGCAGAAATGGCTTTTTTTTAATGACAAGAAAAAGGCACTCCTCTGAAAGACCAGAAAGGACCTTTGGGAAATCAACTTCTAATTCTGCATAAGGCAGGCTGACAACATTCTCTGGCTTCAATCATGACTGACACAAGGTGCTTTAGAAAAACCACATTCTCTTACAATTTCCAGTGATCACTCCATCAAACACTTCATACATTGTTCTATTGACTAGCCATCCGCATTCGTTTTAGTAAAAAAATAACACATTCTCACTAAAAATGCAGCAATGATCCTCATATCTGCCCTAAATGGAATTGCATCCAAACCTCCAGCCTGCAGTGTGGCAGAGTTATTTGCCTGCTCCAGAGGGGAGCCCTGGCTCAGTCAGGGGTGTCAAGCAGAGGTGTGAAGAAGCACGAGGCTGTGCAGAACAGCCTGTGTGACTTTCAGAGCAGGAGCCCCTCACACTCTTGCTGCCTTCTGCAAGGCAAAGTTAATGGGAAGGGAAAATCCTGTGCTGTGGAACTACAGCACATTGAGAGGATAGAGGAATTTCACATTACAGGAAAAAGTCCTCCACTTTCCATCCCCTAGTTCCAGAGCCCAGCACACACGGCCAGAAGTGCAGAGGTCTCGAGGTAAATAAATGGTTTTGCCACTTACACAGGCATGTTTTTTCTTTGCTTGCCACACAGGCAGAAGAACTAAAGGACTGAGGATATGAGAGTCAAAATATATGCCTGCTCTTAATATAGGAACATGTGCCAAAGCAGAATAAGCTTTTTAACTGCTCTAAATTATGTAACTCTTCTAAAAGCATTGTGTAATCCACTAGAATCCAAAATCTATACACTCATCCCAGAGAAGAAATTTACTGTTGTAAGACATCCCTTAAGGATATGGAAATAACAAATATCTGATAATTAAATATGTTAACAGTATAGAAACACTCACTGAGAACTTATTGACTAAGCCTCAAGATGGAAAAACCAGCAAAGAAAAATGACAGTCTCAAAAGCCTAGAAGAAAGAGCAAACATAGTTATGTTAATAATTATTGACAAGGGTGAAGAATTTTGTATTGAACAGAGATTTTCTAGGTTTTTAATCCAGCTTGTCAGAATTGACAGTTATATTACTAGACAGTATTACCTCATGATATGTCTGTTGTTGAGTTTGAACCTCATTCATTTAACTTTTCCCTTCTACATAACAACAATTTTGGCCTTTGTGATACTAAATTAGAAGAAATAAATTACATTATTTTAAACTATCATATTTGCCTAGTTATTAATGGACATATATAAGCACTCTGCAATTATTAAATTGGCTAAAAGAAATCATAAAACAATGTACATGCATTAAAGCATATAAATGAAAATTACATTTAACATTTCAACTATAAAAAAATCCTTGAACTTGATGCAGAAGAGGTGTACTGATTTAGTGCCAACATTCTGAGTTTTCTCTTTTGAAATCTTTAAATATTCTCCAGAAGTCAAAATCTTTAGCATAAATCATGATTACATTAGGTTTTACATTGATCTTCAGTAAAGCTGGTTATCTACAAGACAGTACAGTGTAAAGCCTTATGAAGAGTTCAAATATTCCAGAGACCTCATTTATTGACCGGTTAAATAGCAATAAAAAAATTGTTATGCTTGTTGCCTCTCTGAAATTGTGATGTACTTAGACTTGCATAAGTTGATTTCCAAAGCTCTTCTGAATTTAATAGGTCCCTTTTCTGTCAGTTGTAAACTACTGCCTTAGCTGATTTTTGGCACACTGTTCTGAAATGCTGGCAACTTGGCTGGGACAGAATACAATGAATGGTAGAATGGATGAATTACCAGAAAAGCAATTGTTCATAACAGATTAATGGGCATGCCTAATATTTCTGTAAACTTAATGCCTCTCAATGCATATACAGTGTCAGCAACCTATTTTTGCCACATGTTCTTTCTCTGAAACCCATTATAAGAGTGGATTCAGCCATGCTGTTAAAACTTCTTTGTAAGAACAGGAGATATTGACACACACACACACACAAGTCTTTCCTCAGGGGCCTTGTTTAAGACATAGAAAGGCTGAGGTGATACAACAGCAGAGAGCAAAATGTGCCAGAAAATATTTGCAATTGTCCATTTGGTCAGTGGCTCACACAGCTATCAGACACTATCCCGAAACCTTTAAGGCTTTTGTATGTGCTGTTTCATACATCTGCCAAAAAAACCTTTTTAAAGAACATCTGACAGAGGTCTGACAAGAAGAATGATTTCAGGTATGTTCCAGTCAAGAGGTTGAAAATTGTATTTTTGAAGCATCAAAGGAAAAGCAATATGTTTACACATCTCATTTTCAACACAGTCAAATCCTCATCACTATCTCATTCTCAAAGTTGTCATTATGGCATTTCTTTCCTCTTGAAGAAAGCCTCCCTACACATTTTCATTACATCAATATGTTTTCTGCCCCTCCCCACTAAATTCAGGCAAATTACATGCTTAGAGAGAATTGAGCTTTTGGTTGGATATGCTGTGCTTTATTAAGAAACCACTCTTCTCTCAAAACTGTTGCTGCTTCCACCATGCAGATCTTAAAAATCCCCAAATTCCATGACACAGAGAGATCACTTTGGTGTGCTGACCCCTCTGATGTCATGCCATTCACTGAAGAGCCCACTCTGACGTAAATTAAAGAGAACACACAGTCTGCAAGGAGATTAAAAAAATTCATTCTCAGTAAGCAGAATTGTTTGATGGCTTTAAGTCAAACTCCTTATACCAGCATTTCCATAACAGTCCAAGTATTCACCCTGGTGCATTTCTTCTGGCAGCATTCACTTTGAAATAAGAGAGTTTAAAGAGGATACTTTTGTATAAAAAAAGATCACTGTAAAGAAACATTCTCATAAACAGGTGGGAGAAGAAATAGGACAGCACTTAGATGTACAACTGGCATACAAGTAGTTGTGAAAGGCTGTGATCAGCTTGGAGGTATTAAAGCAATCTTAAAATTGAAGCTTTCAAATCATATTATGTTTGTGCTCATCAGCTGGGAGTCATTTAGGGTGATCTTGGCGATACTAATCTTTTTGAAGATGTTTGTTGAAAGAAGCAGCTAAGCAAATGCATTCACTTGAATTTAAAATTGATGAGGGGGACAACTAAGCACACCTGCTACGAAAGCATGTGGAACAACTAAGGGATGGGAAATATAGTTAGGATTTAGGGCATCTCACTATCTTCCCTGCTTGGAGAGAATAAGATGCCACGAACATGAGCTCTCCCTTGAAATAGCCTTTAGAAAAACAGGCTATATTCCCCCATGTTCTGAGCACTCCACTGATAATATTTATAAAATGCTTTGAAATTTTTTAACTACAGAGGAAATTTAAATGCAGCTTAGGGGCTAACCTTCTTTTAGACTTTCTTTGTGAAGATACAGAAGTGCTACATAAGTGCTCATGAGTTATTACTCACCAACTCTTATTAAAATAATTCAGGATTAGGCCAGTTTTGAAGATGAGGAAAAGACAAAGGTTGGGCTTGGTTTATATATCACTAATACTGGTGTAAAATGAGTTCAAAAGGAATACAATGCCCTTCATGTAACCAGGATGACTCTCTTTTGATGTTGTTACGCAAGCCAACATGCAGACAAAATCAAGAGCACAGTTGAAACGATTAAACATTCAGGCCTGGATTTCTCCTGCCTAATTCCAGAAAGAAGGATTCTCAAATTAGCTGGGCAAAATCAGTTACAATTCATTATATAACACATGCAAACAAAAACTGGCTTTTCCTTTGTATCCTTGGCTGAAAAATCTGGTTTTTTTCTACATGAAAGCAACCTGCTATGCTCACTATTCTTGTTTTTTTTATTGTTAATTCTACCCGAACCTGCTTGTACTTTTTGTCCTGTTCTGTTACTATACAGAAAGGAGCTTGGCTTTTCTCAAGGAGAAGTCATTTCCTTCTGTACCCAAACTAGTTACCTAATCCACAGCTGAAACGCTTCCAGTTGGCCAAGTAGCTAAAAGTAAATAATGTATCCTAACCAACTCTCTCATCACAAAAAATTAAACTATAAGATATTGATGTAGGTAGAGGCTGGTATCAGTGTAAAGTCTTTACTGGTGCAGCACATTAGTATTTTGTCTAAAAATGAATAATACAGGTTTCTTATAGACTGAATAAGTGTATCTGATGAGCTGCTTGGCCAGGTTAACTGCACCATTTGTTATGACAATTCATTAGAACTACAGCTTCAGATTTTTCTACTCAGGGCTGAAGTAAAAAGCAGACTTTTGCTGTCAGGGGTTCACAGCTGTGGGACAATATCCTATCTGAAAACTGAAGGAGAAACGAATTCAGAACTAGTGAAGACCTGGGGATTTCAAAAGCATTTCCCATCATCTTTGCTGGAGCTGTTTCTTAGAGCAGTGTTATTAGCACACTGAGTATGAACTGATGCAAGTCATTCTACAAAACTACATGTGAGATGTGGCTGTAAAATCTGCAATTGCAATTTAGGTTGAAGGATTCTTTGATTGTAATTAAACTCTAATTCCAGTGCAGGAAAGGTGAATTGACATGTTCTTCACATGATATTTAATTCTCAGATATCGTTGCTTCACCTTTTTCCTCTGGAAGCAAGACTCCAGAGTACAAATTATCAAAAGAAAGCTATAATTTTGGATCTGACATAAAAAAATATGTGTGACTCATAGACACTATGCATCTGTTATCACAACCCTAAATACATGATTATCTGGTAGATTGAACCAGAGTTTCTGGAAGAGAAAGTTGCAGTTTCCCCTTTGAATTACATTTTAGGTTTGGTAAATAATCACAGGCACACTTTTTCAGCTTATTACTACAATCAAAGTAAAGCATAAAGCACTTGGCAAGTGACAGGTGTCTTTTAAAGAATAAAGATGATGTGGGGGTGAGAACCAAGATGCAGGAATTCTGCAATAGGATAGAAAATAGATATAATCTTTCAATAAAACACTGAATATGGTGCAAAGCCTGTAATACTGCCTTAAAAGTGAGATTCAGAAATTGAGGAAAATTTTCTATGGTAAATAAGGAATTGGAGTGTTGACAGGGATGGTAGGATTCTACTTTTTAGAGTTTTTAAAGAATCAGTCTTGGAGCTGATGCTAGCTAATGTTTTTAATAATTACACCAACCAAAAGAAAATTACCTCAATGAAGTTTCCTGGTGACACAAAATTTAAAGAGAATTTATGAGTACATCAGATGTGAAGAACAGTGGGACTTTGAGGAAACATGCAAAATACATTCATGCAAAATACAAATTTAAATTCACCAAGTACAATTTGATGGGGAATCACAAAAACTTGCAAAATTTTCTGAGCTGCAAACAATATAAAAATAAACTGGCAGTCTGAAACTAGCTAGGATATGTACTTAGCAGCTATTTGTGAGGTTAAAATCAGTCTTTAATATTCTATATTTATAATATAATTTTATTTATTATTATATAATTTAATAAATTATATAATTTAATAAATTTATGCTCTGAAGCACTAACAGAGCCTTATTCACACTCAGTGATTAGTGTTTTGATCTTGGAATATTTTTCCTGTTTTGTAACAGGAAATAGTAACTTCAGCATTCACAGTCACAGTTCATATCTATTTTTTAACTTATTTTCTTTGGAAATAAGACAGATAATATCATCTGTCTTTCCTAGTGAACTGCAGTGCTATTGGTCATTTTTCTGTCCAAGAAGAAAAAAAAGTTGACATTTCAAAGATGATTATGCTCTTACTGTCATCACAAAAAAAAAAGATGGGAAAAAGAGAACAGAATTTCTTGAAGACTTCACACAGAAAATCTGCAAGGCAGAAAGACCTCATAAAACCTCCAGCGACAGGAAAAGCTTTATGTAGCACTTGCTACCAAAAGAACTAAAACTCTGGTCCTGGAGGAACATCCCGCATTTTGCAAAAGATATGGTCAACATGTTAAAACACAAGACCTAAAAAATCAGTGTATCAGCCATGCAAAATTGCCACCAAGAGGTGAGTGCTGCTGCTTGTTCCTGATGGAATGGATAGACTTGTGAAGGATTTGGTTGTGTGAAATATTTAGGAAATTATGATTTGATCCTGACTTGGAAGAGGGCATTTCAACGTTTTAGTGCCTTCCAGGGAAACAGTAACAGCAGACTGAGAAATGCGTGTCATATATCAACATGCTCACTTCTGTGCCTGTGCATATTCTGTGTGTTTATGTGCTTTGCATGCTGCTTTCTCCTAAACACTGAAAGTTTGAGACCTGCCTGGGGCTCTTCTTTTCTTCCCACATGGTACTGGAAACAAAATATGGCAGGGAGGGCAGGAGAATACCTAAATTTTCTGCTATCTAATCTATATTTGCACTGCTGATTTACAGTATTTGTAGAAGGACCTCATAGCTACTGTAAATTATATGATGCTATGGGATTTATTTTTAATTATTTTTAGTTGCAAATGGTACAAAGCTAAGAAAAATGATTTTGTAAACTATATTCTGAATAGAAAATAATATCTGAATAGAGAGGAACTAGTTAAAGGAACAGTTTCATGTATATCTTAATTTTGTAAATGAAAAGGATGGACAGAAAGTGTCAGTATCAGCATTTACAGCCCAGGAAATACCAAAAATAATGAGCCAAGTTAATATCTGAGTACCTTCTAAGCATCCAAACAGCCTTCAAAGTTGCAGAAGTGATTACTCAAACCAGAGACTGGGGTTACCAGGTAGCTTTTTAGTAAAGCTAAACGCAGCCACAGAAGAATACAGCTTCTGTTAAGTCACTGGTCTGACTGTCAGAGTACATAATTGATATGGAATTTTACTTGCTTACCCACTGATGTATGAAAGCACTTTAACACACAGTTCACTTAAAATTTCTTCAGAGGAGCTTAACATTTCTTTAGAGACAGGAGTGGGACATAGGCAAATGTCCCTATGTTTGCTGCCCCTACTAGCAATACAAATATCCCACAGGTGTTTGTCAGATTCCTCTGTGCAACTGCATTCCTTACAAGAATCAGTTTCCACCAAAACCTTTTGGCTGGCCAAAGAAACAAACTCCTTAATTCTGACCTGATAAACTCCCTGAAGAATTCAGGGTTGGGGCTTTTTGCTCCTGTTGCTTCCTTGTTCAGCACAAAGGCAATGAACAGGCATCAGGCTGCCAAACACTTTTCATCACCCTGAGCCCTATCTCTCAGGCCCCTGGTACCAGCCACCCTGGATTAACGATTAGTCCACAGCAAAGCAGCTGAACTTTAATTCCCTTGATCGTGTGAATAAAGCCCCTGAGTCCATGATTAAATCAACCTGGTTTTCAGACACTCTGGGGCTCTGAAGCACATTTTATAACCAGCTAAGCAAACTAAACAAAGCTTTAATTTTCAGTTAAGGCCTCTGCAATGTGGTGTTTCTTTTCCATGGGGGAGACTGAATTGCTCACTATCCCATCTTTCCTTTCCAGTGTCAATATTTCCCACAGTTAAGAAACAACTGCTGCTCTAACAAATTGCACAAATCTGCTGAACATTCCATGTGTGATTCCAAGGCTAGAGACAATTAAGCATTCCCATTCTATAATAATAATAAAAAAATTTAAAAGACAATTCTGATGTATTAAACACATCGAGAGATTTTTCTGTATTTTGGATAGATGCATGCTCAGGCACATTCTTGCAAAATATTACATCACCAAATGTGTCTTTTTACTTTATAGAGGTCTGTACAAACTGATAAACCATAAATACAAAGCTGAAACTTTAAATACATTGAGTTACTTGTCTGTAGTTTAAACATCTTCCACGGTGAATATTTTCCTGCTTAAGATGATCCAAAAGTTCATTAATCATGAAAACCACACCTGTACTTCTTTAAATGCTATTCTTTTAACTAGAAAATTTGACAACACTGACACCTGCTCTTAGGTAGATTTGTAAAATGAGGCAGGCAAAAATTGCTACATAACTATAAAAAATAAGAGGATTTTTCCAGATGTTAAATTGTATCCTTGGTTCCTGTTCTTTGCATTAATATCTATGTTTCCTTACTGATATGTTTAACTATAAATTATTATGCTATACTGTAAACTGCTACCACAGACAAATCTTTCTAAGAGATAAATAAAGTGCAACAAGAGAGTTCAAACAATTGCCTTTATTAGCCTGTGCATAATTCAGCACTTTGGGGTTTTTTGCTTACAGGGAACACATGAAGTATCTTTCTGTGTACCTGCATGGTCCTAAACTAATTGGGCAGTGTCTCACAAATTGCATAATTGGCTGAACATTCCTAGCCTTCTGATTTTAATCAGGAACACATGGTGCATATCAATAGACTACTTCATTACGCCTCAAGAAGATCCAGGCTACTGTCCATTTTCAATTAAATTGTATTTTAAAAGAACAGCAACTTGACCTTTCAGAATACCACATAATAGGTTTAAAAACTTAAGCAGCTTTGGGTTTTTTCCCCCTGGAATAGCTAACTAGCAAATAGAAATAAGCACCCCTTACTGCAGTATGTCACCAAGGATCAGCCTTCGACACAGCTTTGGATCCATTTGCTTTCTTGTGATAATAATAACACCTGGGAAAAAAAATCAATTGCAAAAAAGTACAGTGTTTCTACACAAAAGTACAGTTTGTGTCTCTACTGCCTTGCAGCTTCCTGTTAGCATTTGCTTACTAGAAGAACATAGAAGCCACAAGAGAGTGGGTGTGATCAAACAGAAGAACATTGAGGGGGCTCCATTCCCAAAAGGCTCATGTTTTTAACCAACAATAGCATGCAAGAGAAAAATTATGAAAAAGCCTTTCTAAAGGTAACAAGCAGATCACTGCCAGAGCTGAGAACAGAACATGCATCTTTGAAGTGGTCAATTCTATTTATTTCTCCTTAATTCAAACTCTGATTGAAATATCTATTATTTTAAGATTCTCATGACATCCCTGAAAATCTGTACAACAGCCAAGAAGATTTTACCATCAGCATAATTTTCCTCTAATTTGGATTACTGGGACTCTTTTTGTTTCCCTGTGGTGACAGCAGTTTTCAGCCAGCATAGTTCTGTGCACGATCCAAAAGGAGAACTGAAACAGCAGCAAGCCATTAGATAGCCAAAGACAGTATTGCTCAGGAACTTTTAGTTGCTATGTGAGATTTCATAAGACTGAACAGAAGTCATGAGAGGCTTTTACTGGAACATATCAGCAGTTCTGGGAAAGCTCACAGGAAAAAAAATCATGCCCCTCCAGCCTGTGCTGGCCATGTTGCTGAAAATCTCCCTGGTCTCTTAAGTTGATGGGTTGTGTTAAAGAGCTGGCTCACTAAAGTGCACTGTTCTTTATTATAATAAATATCTGTGATTCATGTGCCCCAATGTTTAGGAATAATACTTTTCTCAGTTTGAATGTCACAGTGGCCTTGTGTAAAGTGACAAAGCACTACCATATTTCTAGAGCTCAGAAACAATCCTACACAATGTGTTTGTTCATCACCAAATGAGATGAAAGCATAAAACAAAACCAAACATAACAATAAAACTGAAAAACATATAAAACTATTCACTAAGCACAATAGCCTAAACAAATGGTACACAGCATCTCTGCAGAATGAGGTCAGAGGTGATTTAATAATCTAATTGATTATTAGAGACTTTAAATGTCCTTATCCTATATCAATAGAACTATTCCATCATCTAAAAACATAAACAGGCACCTACCACTCTCCAGCTAGGAATTCATCTAGCATAGGTAAAAAAATGACCTTTATTTCAGATATAAGTAATTTTTTCTTTATTGACAGGTTCTTCAGTGAAAGTCAATCCACTTTTTTGGAAGTACACTTCCTTCAGACAGTCACCCACATGTAGTCAAAATACTACTAAAGAAAAATGGAACAAAATTAAAGTTCTTAGAAGAGTATATTGTGGACATGACGGAATATTTATAGAGCATCCTCCTGGGCCCTGGATAATCAGAAGCCTAACTTCAAATATTTTAATTTAGGTATTCAGAAATACAATTCTGTTTTTCTGCTGTCAGAGGAACATTTAGATTTTGGATAAAGTTAGCCTTTGTGAATGTTAATTCTGCTGTCCCAACTATCTTCAAAACACAGACCTTTAAAATGCTGGTGTGGATATTTTTCTGAGTTTAAACCAAAAATATTTGAGGATAGTTCAGCTGGACTGCCAAAGGCATCAGGGTCCAGGAGGAACAAGACAAGTTATTCTTTGTCATTACTTTGTCAAGTATTTTCTCATGAGCAAAGAAACCAGATGTATCCAGATGCCATAGCAGCCACCTGACATTAATTACATCCAAGGATAGACAGAAGATGCAATTCATAAGCAAAGGTAATTGGGGATTTCAAAGACTTGCTAGTTAATATAGTGATGTTTTGTCACTGGAAGTCCTGAAACAAAATATAATATCATTTTAAAATCTGTGTTTCTCATCTCAATAAGAACCTATGCTGGAGCTATGGAGTTCAGTCCCCTGGTCTGGCTTGTACAGGAGGTCAAATGAGACAATTCTAATGGTCTCTTCTAGCCTCTGAATCAGTGAATAAAGAATCAGCAAATATTTCCATGACAAGTTATAAAAATAGGTTGATCATAATAAAAAAAAGGATCAAAAGAAATAAAAGGTTGTGTTTGCCTACTAGCATTCAGAAGTGTGACAAAAATAAGCACTTGAAGTAATAATCATTGTAAATTATTTAAAAAGCAAAAGAAAAATATAAACAATGAAGCTGAAAGCTTCTACCAACACTTGGTCATCTGCTTCAACCCCAGGAAGGGCATTGCCTTCTGTGTGTTTTATTGTTTTGTTTGATTTTTCCTAAAGGTCACAAAACAAGATTTTCTTCTCTTTTGCACAGGGCTATTGGACACCTTAATAGATTTCATTATAAGAGCATTTCTCTGACATTCAGTTGACATTTGACTGTTCATGACCTCTCCTGGAGTGACAGAAAATATGTGCAAATCTACCTAGGAATACACTACATGTGTGGTAGAGAGCAGGAAAAAAATTTCAGGTAGAAGCAACATCAGAATCATCTTTGACATGATCATTTTCACATGTTTTAAGTGTTTGAAAACACAAAGACTGAAAAAAGCATTACTCCAACTCTTCTTCAATACTTAAGACAGGAAAGTCAATAATGGCATTTTTAATGTAGTTGTTTCAGCAGAAAAAGTGACTATGGACTGAATTGAGAAAGGGATTATATTTAAAAGTGCACAACAGACTTGCATGACTTGCTCCACTTGCTTTATCTTCACAGTACATACAAATTAAGTGATAGGTAAAATGAAATATAGTGTCTAATACAGTGTCTAATTTCAAAATGTACATTGCCCTAGAAAAAAAAACTTAGCCAGAAAAACTTCATCACATTGTGAGTTGTATCACCATTGCTCTCCCTTTGCCAAAAAGACATTGGCTGTCATTCACCTGAAGGAATTCCTCTCTTTTTCAGAGCATTCGAGGAGACCGGCTCCCAAAATTATTCAGTAGTTTGGAAGATGCTAACTGGTAGTTTGGGCCACAAGCCCTGCAAAGGACTTGCCATTTTCCTTGGGTTCTTGGGCTCCTTGCCAAGCCAATCACCTTGAAACTCTCAGGTTTCAAGCTCATACAAGCTCATACAAGCTTAAAAATAAAAGCCTTAAAATTTATGCCTGCAAAACAAAACATTTTGTTCTTGATCATGCTATTTAAAACACACTTTAAAATATAAAACATAAAATAAATAAATTGACATTTAAGACAAACCTGATATAAATGCTCTTTCTTCCCTTAGACACATTCAGTGGAAGCTCAGCACCTTCTAAAGAAAAGCTATAGACAAGAGTTCCAGCATTCACAGATCCATTAGAAGCAGTGTACAAACTACAAATTGAAAAACATCAATTGGAAGAATTGTCTTTCAGAAGGAGACCTCTTTGAGTGTTTATTCAGAAACAAAAGCTAAAAGGGCAGCAGCTCAGTAGCCTTCATTCTCTGAAACATTTTCATTTCCAGATAACCTAAAAGGTTAGCTTGCAAGCTAGCAATCTATCCTTCATAAATATGCCTCTTTAAATTTTAATATTACTTTAATTTTTCTTGAAAACTATTCCTGTCATACTAGTAACAACTGATGACAGAGCCAGCCCTTAGGAGGCTCCCTGTTCTCCTCTATTAGTCTGGGGAGTAAAGCTGTCTCCAAAATAAAGATACCCAGACTGCACAAATTACTTTCATATTAATGTTTAAGTACTTGAAGTATGTTAGGTGATGTATTAAGTACTCAAATGTACTCACATGTCTGACTCTGCCAAACACCATTCTCAAACTAAACACTTAGTCTTTGCAAATCAAGTATTCCCCTCCCTTTAAAACTTAAATCCACTGGTCTCAAAGCACTCCTAGCAGATTAATCTTCATAAAGAACACAGTGGAGCTTTCATTTTCTCTCACAAGACCAAACAGTGGTATCTCCTATTCTTCTAAGAGCCACAAAATGCACACTCAACACAATAATCTCCTTTGGGGAATTAAAACCCACAACACTTGTTTCTCTGGAGAATCTTCTAAGTAATGAGATTTATCTGACCAGCTAAGAGCAAGGGCATGAATCAACAAAGAGCAAGGGCATAAATCAATGGCCTAATAAGTTAGGATGCCTGCTCCTGGGCCTGGATTCTAGTAAAGAAGAACATGCCCTCACCCTCTGGGGAAAACACAAAAAGTTTCTAAAGGGAAAAAGAAAAATAAAATCCACCTTTCCCAGCTGAATACTCCTACCAGTATTAGTGAGAGGCACACACTCTGATCATTATCGTTAAAATTCTCCTTACTTCAGTTTGAAACAGTGGAGAGACAAGGGACAAAGAGCCCTCCACCAGCACCGTGGGGGCTGCCATAGTCGCTGTGGCATTGCTTGTGCCACCTCCTGCTTCTGGCCTCCAGCTGAGTTGGTGGAAGGGAGGACAGCACAAACCAGTACCAATCGGAACCAGGGACTCAGAAGCAGTAGTTCCATAGATGTCATCACAGCTCTCAGATTCTGTGCTGCAATTTGCTCTTCTGGAAAGGAGGATTGGGAGAACCAACTGCTCAGCCCCTGCAAACTTAGCTAAAGGCATAAATCCACCTCCTGATCAATACAACTTTGATGACTGTTAACTATGATCAATACCATTCCCCCCCCAGTACCTATGACAATCCAGACTTTCAGGGAATAAAGCTTGCTAAACTTATTATAGAACAGTATTGCCCTCCTGTGGCCAAAGAATATTCCAAAGCGAATCTTATTAGGGTTTCTCATTTCTCTCATTTAATTAAATAAATTTATCTTCCTTCCTTCCTTCCTTCCTTCCTTCCTTCCTTCCTTCCTTCCTTCCTTCCTTCCTTCCTTCCTTCCTTCCTTCCTTCCTTCCTTCCTTCCTTCCTTCCTTCCTTCCTTCCTTCCTTCCCTCCTTCCCTCCTTCCCTCCCTCCTTCCCTCCCTCCTTCCCTCCCTCCTTCCCTCCTTCCCTCCTTCCTCTGCTACACACCTTCTTGAAAGGAACTGACAACTGAGAGATTCACCTGCCAGCCTCTCCAAAACCTAGATCCAAAGCTAATTTGGCATAGAAGCTGAACAGAAAACTAAGCATAGATGATGCTCTTCACATCAGAAATTATTGTCTGCATTCATCTTCAATAGTGACACTTGATAGTGACAGCATTTCTTTCTGTGCTCTGTCATTAATCACTCCTCTTCTACATCAGATTTACTGCCTTTTTAACAATCCAAAAGTAGAATGTGCCCATTTTCAGACTGAGACAATCTGTTCCTCCAGTGGGAGCAAGCATGGGCCTTCCAGACCTTCCAAACCCATGTAAGAAAACCAATTTTCTCCGATTTAAAAGTACTTCAAATCAGGTCCTGAGTGACTTAGCAAACACAATGTAAGAGTCTGCAGACACACAGCAGTAACAGAGACTACAACGGGGACTGACACTCGGCTCCCCATGGCAACATCCAAGCCCCCAGACTACAGAATTGCTGTGCAAAGCAGATTACATCATCCCACCCCTGAACACATACAGTTCTCTCTGAAATTCCCATAATTTAGCCAACAAAAGTATATCTTAACCAACAAAATTACAACTTTTTCTTGGACAAAATACTTGGATATAATAAAAACCCCTTAAATATTAAAAAAAAATATTAAATATTAAAAATCAGTCACACATCTATGAAAACACTGTTGCAATAAAGGATTCACATAAATGACAGGACAAATATAACTTAAAGCAGTCTAAATTCTTCACCATTATGTCAAAGTGTTGTTGAAAACCAAGCTACAGTTTATGTGGAGATCAATTTTACTTTACATATTCATGGAATGGGCTTGGCCCAATCTATTTTACCTGCCAACAGTGAGTTAATATGACTCAGCTTTTCTGCCCAGCTGTCAAAGGCTGAAGAAATAAGGATAAGAAACTCCATCTTCCTTTTCTGATTGCCAGCTATGCAGCACAAAAATGATTAACGTTTCCTTTTCACAACATATATGTCTTTAATCAAGTCTGATTTCAATTTATACGTATGTTCCAGTATCTTCTTCACTGGATTTTTGTGTTGCTCCATTCAAGTTAAAGAAACAGTTGCAAACAATCCATATAGCCAGAGAAAGTCTGGGAATACATCTGTGCTCAAAATATGCAAAAATACTGCCAGTCATTTCTGGAAAACAAACAGACCAAAACAGAGGACAAATAGGAATCCTGGGCCACAACAAACTTCCTTGGACACAGCCCTAGTTTTCAATGCACTGGAATGCAGCCAACAATGTCTACTCCGAAACATAGTTTTGTTCTGGTTAAAAAAAACAAACCCTTCTGTTTCAGGTAAGTACTGACAGCAAATTTTATTTGCTGCCTAATTTATGAACAATTAATTTTAATGATCGTCTCTAGAGAAGCAGCATCTGCTTAGCATTAGGTTCCAGGAGAGTCTGTAGAATGTGATGAAAAATGAGAACTTCATACCCAGCTGAGTACACAGAGACAGGGAGAGAAGGATAAGGAATAATTCTCCATCTCTTGGAAGTATCTGAAAAGGTTTTTTACCTATGCTTCCCTTCCACAAACATTTTGTACAGACCAAGCATATAGAACTGCAGTCTGGAAGGAAGGAGGATATCTGAAAAGGTTTTATCCACAAGATGACAGTGAACACAGCTCACTTGCTCATGAATTCTGTGTAATCTATGTTAAGAGTCACAGGCTTGCTAGTATTTGGTTTAATTGGGCAGAACAAGTGTGTCTTCTGGATGGAGGTACAAAAAAACAACAGCATTTTTCCAGCTCAAGCTCCACTGCAGTCTTGCAGAAAGGATATTCACTGGCCACATCTTTCAGCAACACATCCTGTAGGACAGGTGAAGAAGGACATCAGATTTCTTCTAGGAACCATGGAGACATCATCCATTTCATTTTGTGTACCTTCTTCCTAACCCTATGGCAAGGAAAAGCCATATTTGGACGTTGCTACTCAGTCCCAAGTGCAGTAAATTTTTGATTGTTCATTTTAATTTTCCGTCTTTTCTTATCAGCTTTTATTTTGGATGCTATCTAGGAAAAACAAATAAAAAATAGTAAATGGCTCACATTTAGATTCGCATTTATTTTTATTTTTGGCTGATGGATTTGTCAGCAGCTCAGTATTAGTTATCTCACATGTAACAATCTCCAGAATCATTCTTTTCATTTAACCACTTTTCCCCAGAAAGCAATTTTCTTGACAATTACCCTGATTTCTTTTCTTATGGTAGCCTATCTTGCAACAGCATTCAATTGAAAAAGAGAGGATAACAGGATGCCAGCAGCTAGTACAGCCTTTTCTGCCTCTCCTTTGCTTTCTGACCCAGTCTGTGGCAAAGAAAGTCAGTTCAATCATCCCTCCCATAACACACACTCACCATTTCTATTCTATTTGTAAACTCAGTGCTCCTTGCTGTGTTATAAAGCCCTAGCTGCTCTCCTTTGCAGCACACCTCTACCTGGATAATGTGTACTCCAGGCAAGGAACAAGCCTTGCCTTCTGGCTCCTAAGTCCTTCTTCAGGCTGCTGCACACAGGAACTTACAAATCTATGAGAATTTCTCCCATTCTTAAGAATGATATCATCTCATCCCCCTCTGCAATTATTGTCCTTTTGGGTTCATTCCTCTTGAGCAGATTTTCAGCCACTGCTACTCAGGCTTTGTACATCTGAATGTCTCATAGCCAACAAGGATAACAAAATACCCTGCAATCAGTGTTTGGGTGGTAGAGTCCTAACTCAACTGCAGTTTCTCCCTCCTTGAGGAATTCTCTGTGATGCCCACTAGGAAGCACTAAGATCTCAGACATAGCAAGGGATGCAGATTTTTTTCTAGCTCTGAAATCCTCCCTTTGAACCTTCCATAGGAAGAGTAGTTATTTCAGCTGGACTGGAAGAACCCATCTGCTTATTTGCTCCATTTTCTACAGCTCCCATGACCCTTCTTCTGCCTAAATAGCTGAAAATTCAGGAACAGTAATGAGAATGAAACGTAATGAGAATTAAAACTACTCCTTTTAACATTCTCAGGTGTTCATGCCGCAGCTTATAATACTCTAAAATGCCAAGCCACTGCTGAAGACTGCTCACCAAACAGTAAATTCCCTGTATAACAAAAACCTGAAAAAATATTGCTGCTTCTCTTCACGAGTTCTGATAACAAACATGCCAGAAAATAGAGATGCTTCTGTATGTCTCAACAGATTTAAAAAAAGATACTGAGCTACAACTGAATACAGTATATAGCTACAAGAGGAAGAAGAAGAAAGTAAGCAAGGCAGAGAAGCAAGAGGCAGAAATTATTCATGGCAGCAGGACACGCAGCTGTACTTGCTGAAAACCTCCTACTGTCACAGCTCACCGTGAAAATCAGCACTGCAGAAGCCATTGGCACTGCTGTCCTACATTTTTGAGGAGAAATGGGGATCAAGTGAAACTGCAATCATACTTGGAAGGAGCCCCTAACTAAATTCCTGATGAAAAGGACACAGTTGCTCTGATAGAAAACTGATCTAAAGGAGCACATCTGTCAGGTTTGTTTCTATAGTGCACTGTCACATTCCATAAAGGATTCAGGAGGAATGGAGTTACAATCTGTTATCTATAATAGGATGATGAGAGAAAAATACAACACTTAAGTATATGGTTTTCAAGGGGATGGCGCATGGCATTCTTCAGAATACTTTTTGTAATTCCATGTTCTGTTCCACTGAATGCCTCTTGCACTTTTTCTGTTTTGAACTAGACCCAACCATGAGTTCCACTGATGGGCTTCATCTCAGAGGAGCAGCACTTTACAAGCAGGTGAGATACCTGTTAGCAGTTCATTTGTTCATTTTACATTCATTGTTTATTTTATACTAATAATCTACAGCCCAAATTCTATTCAAAAATTATACCTATACACTTACTACTAAAAATGTAAGGAGTCTCACAACAGTGTAGTCCATGGATTATAAAACATTAGTACCAGAATTATGAATCAAAGATGGTTTCTGGAATTCTGAGTTCCTGAGAAAAGATCTCTCAATTTCAAATCTTGAACATATTCAGTACCTAAACACCATCTCATTGAAACAAGTTAAGATTCCACCTAAAAAATCTTCTAAAAAATTCCCTGCACACTTAAAAAAAAAAACAAAAAAAAAGCTATCTAGAGCTGCAGTCAGAAGCACTAAAACAAAGAGCCAAGAATGTCAGTGAGTTCTTTGTTTCTTCTCAAACCAAGTCGTGGTTCACTTTAATAATCTGTAAAGATAATTGCTGAAAGGGCAGAATTGATAAGTTGGTTTTCATACACTTATCTTCAGCATCAGCCTTAAACAATTTAGCTGAGGAAGTAATTTCAGGAGGAAAAGGGCAATAGTAAGCTGTTATAACTTCTGAAAATTAACTACTCTGGAGGGATGTCTGCATAACATTATACCAACACTTGCTTTTTTTCTTCCACTAAAATTAAGTGCATAGAGGAAATAACCCACTTTATGAGAATACATATTTTAAAACAAATTCCAAACTGGTTAGTTCTCTTTGATGTTCCAGTAATTCACACTAAAGACATAGGTAAGAAGGGAATGTAAAAACAAGTTATTTCCCCAGTTCATCTTTTTGGCATGTTATGTAATTCATATTTTCTGCAGTCTGACATTGTTTAACTTTCTGTTTGAATGCACAGAATTAAATCCAAGGAAAATAAAAAGCTGTTTCACAAAAAGTTACATAGATTAATTTAAATGCAAAAAAAAAGGCTCATTCACACTACAACAGAGTAGTTTTCCTACAATTCAAACTTGGAACAAAGCAGACATAAAACTTCTGATGCTGGAAAAGGACACATTCTCTGGGTTTGCTTAGACAGGAAAGTGAGAGTGACCCATGCAGAGAATCATGGAGACAGAAGCTGTGACGCAGCCTGCTCTTCTGTGAGCTGAAGACAGAGTTTTCCCAGAGAAGGCAGGTTTACAGCAATGTCTCAGGTACAGCTGTCAGCCTCTGGGCCACTGAGGGATGAGTGTGTAAAGTGCTTTTAAGACAACTGTGACTTTCCACCCCAGTGAGCTATTGCAGATGCCTCAAGGGAATATCACAACAATGCAGGTCCTTTTAGCCCTGCTGAAGTAGTCAAAATTTATGTCTAAAAGATGATCCTGACCTTGGTCTGAGATTTACAGAACAGCATCCAGTGAAAGAACAGGCTTAATCTCTTGACAAACAGGATTGTATTTTCAATGAGAGAGCTCAGCTCAATTAGTCCAGCTACGTAACTCTAACTGTCTTGTCCTGGAAAACTTAAAGCACATCTGAACAAATTATCTTTAATTTAAGGTGAATTACAGTACAAAGAGCTACATATCTCCAAAAAATCAATGTATAAGATTCACAAAGATGTTTTCTCTCTTATTCCTAAAAGAAATTAAAATAAGCAATAGGTTATTTTGCTCACAAAACCATAGTGAGAGATGGATGCCAGGCACAGAGAATGATTTGTATCACCAAGTAAAGACAGCCAGGTATCTCCAAAACTATCTTGATTTGTAAAGCTCCTGTGCTATCAATTCCTAACATTAACCCAGGAGAGTTTGTCAAGAATGAACCTGGATCTGCACAGGGCCAAAAAGCCTTCAAACTATTAATACCTAATCCAAAATATAAAAAACCCCTGCAGGCACAAGCAGAGCCAGTAGGATTCCACAGGGTTAAGGTACTCAAATATTTTTTTCACTGCTGAGTGAGTTCAGTTTGTCCAGCCTGGAGAAGAAAAGGCTTTCAGGGGACCTTAGAGCAGCTTCCAGTGCCTAGAGAGCCCCTGCAAGAGGGCTGGAGAGGGACTCTTAATCAAGGAGCATAGTGACAGATAAAATTGCTACTTTCTCCTTTGTTTTCCCCTTTTGCCAGTCTTGCCTTGATTTTCCCTGGGGCTCTTGTTATGGAGCTGCATGTACCAGCCTGGCTCTTGACAGGTTTAGGGTCTGGCCAGTCCATGCCAGGGACCAAATGGAATCTGAAAGTCACAACATGGTGGCTGGTGCTTCCCCTTCTGTGGCTTCCTTGCCTTCACCAGCTCAGCAAATCTGGGTTTTCATGACAATGTCCTTGTTACAACACACTCATTTTCTCTCCACTTCCCCATTATGATGCTCTTATCTTCTTACCATTTCCCCATCTGAGGCCCATCTATGTGATCCCAGCATTGCTGAGTCCTCCCAGAAGCCAGGTATGATCTCCCTCCCCAGAAGACAGCCCCATCCCCTTTGATGGGACACCCAAGTCCATGTGGAGAGCTGGGAGTGGGTGCTGTCAAAGCAGCAGGTGGGATACTCCTGTGCACCTCTCCCCCACAGAAATGAAGCATCAGGTCCCCAAGGAGGAAGGTGAGTGCAGAACATCCCCCTGAGCACCTGCCAGAGCAGATTTTAGCTGGTACCCAGCTGTGCAAGCAGAGGCCCCTGAACTGTGGAAGGTGCTCTGGTCTCTCCCTCATCCAGTTTCTGGTATTAACCCCACTGGTACCCCAGCACATTCTATGGGAGACACTGGTGCACCTCCAGGCACTGTTCAGGCTGTGCCAGTGAGCTGACAGCAAGGTCACTGTGCCAGCAGGACAGGCTCAGTGTCCACCAGAATGGATTGGAGAGTTCCCAGAGATGACACTCCATGGCCCCCAGCCCCACACCTCCAACAGTCCCTGGCACACACTCTCTTTTCCCCTCCTGCAGTACCAGGCCAGAAAGCTGAGCCAGACAAGGACCAATGAAGAGGGATTTTACAACTTTTCCCTGAAAACCAGCAGGAGCTGACACAGTTGGCGCAGAAAGTGAGGTTAGGGGTTTTCATGCCCCTGGCAGTGCACAGGCCAACAACCCAGCAGGGACTCTCTGGTAGCCAGCTGCAAACCACCCACTCGACCCTCATTTACCCAAAGAGGTTCATTTTTGCAGAAATTAGGTATTTTGAGAGGGTACATGATTTTATCAATGGTCCCTGTGGCTAGTGGTTCTCACTAACCAGGAAGCCCACGAGCAGTGCTGGGCAAGGGGTAACCAGGCTCCCCAGGGCCTGCACCTGCCAGCTGGGGGGTACCTCAGACACACCACTACAGCAAAATTCTTGCTTGACAAAGGTAGGATACAATCAATTCCTAAAGACCCCAACAGTGCACACTCAGAAAGCAAGCTACAAAACTTGCTGCTTCCTCCTTCCTTTCCTGTGCCTGGCCTTGTTCTGCTTTTCCTCAGAACTCTGGTCAGCAAATTTCATGTCCCAGCCTGGCTCTCAGCCATCAGGTCATTGCAGCAATAGCAGGGCTCACCTCACGGGGACCTGGGCTCTGGCCATTCCCACCAAACACTCACATGGAATCTGAAAGTTGCAGATCTGTGGCCAGCGCTTCCCCTTCTGGGGTTTCTAGCTAAACTGGGAAATTCTGGCATAATTTTGCTATCATGATGCACTCATTTTCTCTCCTTGAAACTCTGGGTGAATAGGAGGGAAGAAGCAGCAGGGACTGAGCATTGTGTAGAGGAAAACCCTGCAGCCACCCCAGCTCTAGCCCTGCTTGTGTTCCCTCAGCCCCTGCAGCACCAAGAAGTCCACAGAAACTATAGGATCATTTACATTGGAAAAGACCTTTAAGAACATCAAGTCCAACCATTAATCCAGGTTACAAAGTCACCACTAAACTATGTCCCTAAGCATCACATGTCTTTTAAATGTCTTTAGGGATGGTTACTCCACCACTTCCCTGGGCAGCCTGTTCCAGTGCTTGACAACCCTTTCAGAGAAGAACGTTTTCATAACATGCCCTGGTTCAATGTGAAGCCATTTCACCTCATCCTTGTCACTTGTTACCTGAACAAAGAGAGAACCTCCACCTCACTACAGCCCTCCCTTCAAGAAGTTGCAGAGAGCAGTAAGGTTCCCCTCAGGGGGTCTCCTCTTCTACTGTCAAATAAACCCAGCGCCTTCAGCTGCTCCTCGTAAGACTTGTTCTCTCTTGAATCTGAAAATCGCAGCCCTGTGGCTGGCACTTCCCTTTCTGCAGTTTCTTTACATAATTTTCCTGGTATGATACACTCATTTTCTTTCTTGAAACCCTGTGCCCACCCAGTGGTGGTGGTATAAAAGGAGGTAGCAGGGGCTACAGTGCAGGGGAGAGCCTTACAGACACCCCAGCTCCAGCCTCACTTGTGCCTGCCTCAGTCCTCCCAGCATCATGAGGGTCCTGGCTGTTCTGCTCCTTGTGGCCATCTGCTCCCTGGCTGAGGCTGATGTCAGAGTCTCCAGGAATGCTGCACTTTTCCAGAAGGACGGTAGGCTTTCCTTCCCCAGGAGAGAGCCCCATTCCCACTGATTAGACCCTCATGCCCATGGAGAAGGCTGGGAGCAGATGGTCATCACCTGTGCAGGGACTAAGCCTCAGAGACGGAGCTTTCCAGGGGATGATCCCAGAGCACTCAGCATGGGTGATGATGGCAAATCCCCTGGGAGCCACAGGCAGAGCCTCTGCCACAGTGTGGGGTCTCACTGGGCCCATCTCTCTGCCCCCACAGAAAGCATACCCATCTCCTGCTGCCTCGCCTACATTTCACGCCCCATTCCACCCTGGATAATCCGCTCTGCCTACAGGACCAGCAGCAGCTGCGTAACGCAAGCCGTGGTGTAAGTACCAAACATTGCCTGGGTGCAGGGTGCACCAGCCAGGGCAGCACCCCAAGGGTGTTTAAGGTTGTCCTGGATGGGGAAGGGCAGGGACAACCAGGGTGCTACCAGCGAGACCTAATGCAGGCACCCTGATGCCCTGGCTGAGTGCCTCAACACTGATTTGTTTCCCCAACAGCCTGGTCACCAAGAACGGGAGGGAGGTGTGTGTGGACCCCACTGCTCGTTGGGTGCAGATATACCTGAAGCACTTGGAGCTTCTGGAGCACTGACTCTCTGCTGCTTCCCCCGGGCAGTGGGCTCGGCCCCCCGCACAAGACATGCAATAATAGTGCTTAAGCTGCATCCTTCTTCAAAGGGAAAATTTATTACAATTGGCCCCTCTCTATTTCTAAAATTTTTTAGTGTAGCTAAAAAACTCAGGCAATCAAATGCATAAAGCTGTGCATAAGTACACTCAAAACAAGAAGAAGAAACCTGTTGGAGTTTATAGAGCATAGAAGTTGAATTTATCAGGAGAGAGACTGAAAACTCAATCAGTATTTCAAAGGGAAAACCACCTATTCCAAAATTACTCATGAATATATGTACACTATAATAATGAGACTAAAAGAAGCACCAAATCCTAAAACTGATGTGTAGAGCTGCAGAAGATTTGGGCAAGGCTGATGGGCTTCTTTCCGCATAATCTGTTTGCTGTACTTCCACGTGTACTTCAAAGCTTGTTTCAACTTCAATAGTGTTCAATGCAATGTATGGTGCAATGCTTTTGCCCACTTCTGCAATTCAGTCTTATAGTAACAGTTTCTAGATTAATAACATTGAAAATCTCCAATTTAGGAAAAGTGTGAAAGAGAAAACACAAGACTTATATTACTTACAAGACAAATATGACAGTCTGGTAAAAATCCTCCCTGGGACACTGTTTTTGCAAATCTCTTTATAGTTTAGGCAATCTGTTTGTTCTTATATATACACCAACCCCGGATTAAATACTCTGCATTTTCACAGCATCGTGGAGGTTTGTTTTTTTCCTTAATACAGTTTGACTTAATCCCCTCCCAAAACCACCTGTTGACCATTGAAATCTTTGGCTGGCTCCTTGAGGAGGACACACTGAGGCAGGAGGCTGGCCCCACCAGGACTGGCTCCCCGGCCCAAGAGTTGCACTGTGAGCACATAGCACCGAGCCCAGAGCCATTCCCACACTTCACCCCTGGAGAACAACCCAACCTCCGTGTCCCTGCATCCTCCTGCCCACACCACCACCCATCCCTCTGGGCTGTCCCTCTGGGCTGTCCCTCTGGGCTGTCCCTCTGGGCTGTCCCTCTGGGCTGTCCCTCTGGGCTGTCCCTCTGGGCTGTCCCTCTGGGCTGTCCCTCTGGGCTGTCCCTCTGGGCTGTCCCTCTGGGCTGTCCCTCTGGGCTGTCCCCCTAGTGTTCTTCTCTGCCACCACCAAGGGAGCACGGGGGAACCGGTGCCCACTCTTGCCTTCCGTCCTCCCCGAGTTGCCTTTTCCTTTTCTGTGTACCTTGGATATTGTTAAAATCTGTAAACTTTGTTTGATGAAAGTAGTGGTGTTCGAACCCGCTGTGTCCCCTCGTTCTCGCACAGCTGACATCAACACCGACTGCTGGGGGGGAAACTACGCATAAAACGTGCCACGTTCGGCATAATTTGTAAAGCAAGCACCGAGGAGAACGGCACGAAGATAAACAGCTCAAACATAAGTTCCCTCACTCCCCACACCCCAAACCACCTCTGCATTTCCAGCCCTGGCCGGCCTGGCCTCCGCTCTCCCAGCACCGACCCTCCCTCCCGGCCGGGGAGGGTACGCGGGGCCCGCACGGCATCTCGGGAGTTGTAGTTCCCCGCCCGGCTCGACATGGCGGCTGTGCGGGTGCTGCCGGCCCTCACTGCCGCGCTGCTCCTGGCTGCCGCCGGCCAGGCTAGCAAGTACTCCCGGGAGGCCAACGAGGGGCTGGCGGCACCCGGCGAGAAGCGACGGGAGACCGGGGAGTTCCGGGTGGTGAGGCTGAACCAGATCTGGGAGAAGGCGCAGCGGGTGAGTGGGGCGGTGCGGGGCGATGGCGGTGCTCCGAGGGGGGCCCGAGGTCGGGCCCGGCCGCTTCAGACATTCATTCCGCGTCAGGGAGACGGGGACGAGCGGGGAGTGTCAGGAGACACCGAGGCTGCCTGGCTCGGGGCTGCGGTGGCTTTTGTTCTGTTCTCGGGCACGGCTGTCCCGACCGTGGCGCAGCGAGGGCTGCGCTCAGCCCCGCGCCCGGCGCTGTCCCGGCGGCGGGGAGCAGCTTTCTCCCGGGCCCGGGGACGTGTAGCTGAGTCCTGGGAAGTGCTGGCCTGCCCGTGTTTATATACAGCACCTAATCCACATAGCCAGGAAGCGGGAGAGAGGGGAAGCCCCTCTGGTGCCATAGAGGATCTGCGGCTGGCTCCAGCGCTCGCTGGTTGAATGTTTCAGCCGTGTTCAGGACTGCGATACCCTCATGTGGGTGCGGGCGGTGGCCTCGGTTCCAGAAGTTCACTGCAGGAGAAGCCCCTCCACCCTGGCGGTTCTGTCAGCTACATTCCCATCGAGTGCTGTAGACAAATGCAAGAGGACCAGCAAATGGGTATCACCATTCCCAGATGAGAGCCTTGATTTTGACACTGATTCTTGAGTTTCTTTCACACTGGACTACAAAAAATATTTAAAGTGAAAATAAAATCAAATTATTTCATTACAGTGAGAATATTTACTTAGAACTAAAAAGAACAGCTCCAACAGGAGGAGAAGTATGCGCTGTACATATCCCTTGAATATTGCGGATCATGGGAATTAAGGTCGTGACCAGCAATGATTCAGTTCTTTCAGGCAAAGAAATACAGTTAATATTAATTTTAGATCTTCTGTATCCTGGATAGCCTGAGCTATTGAATTGGAGGTAGGGCATCCTTGGATTCAGCCAAAAACTAGAATTCTGCCATAGTGCTGCCTCCCAGTGTGCTAGAGGAAGGTATCAAAAATACCCTTTCCTCGATGGGAGAAGGATGGAATAGGGCATAGGAAAGCGTGTGTTAATGAAACTCCAGCTGATGAACTGACAGCTGAAAAAGAAACAGCACTGGGACTAGAGATAATCTATAGTAATAGTAATGTCAGTTACCTCTCACCTTTCCAATTACAGTCTTTTCTCATGTTCATACCTGGCTCTTCTGGAATTAAAATTTGAGGTGCTTTTCATCATCTTTGTTAAGATACTAAAATATAAAATGGATTATCTGCCAGTAAAAAACTAAGGCTTAGTAAATTCTATATGTGTGGGATAGATTAGAGATGCAAAACCTACTTGAACTAAATTTGCCAACATCTAAATTTCACTTTGAGTACAACTGTCAACCAGTGTGTGTTTTATAAACTGATTTTTCAGTATGTCTGGGCAATATATGAAATAAGAGGAAAACTATGCCTTTGTGTTACATCTGCTTTGAAATACTTCCATAATAAATTTGTAGTAAAGAGCTCTTTCCTTTTGGAGGCAAGAGTGTAGGTAAGGATGTAGCAGGTAATGATTGCAGCCAGCCCAACAGCAAATGATGTAATTGTAATGTTTGACAAATTTCCAGCATTTATTCTCAGAATTGCCAGGTACCTATGTTGGATGTTAATGTCCAGGCAGCATAAGGAATGAGTTTAAGGAGCTTGTTGCTTGGTTATTTAATCATTAAACTTAACTTTTCACCTCTGCTTCTAGTTAGTTATTCCAGCATGTGAGTGATGTTAGTAAAGTGATGAGGAGTTGACCGTTGATATTTTTTACCTGGTGTAGTCAGGGTCCAACATGGGATAAAGTGAAAGGAAGTAGTTTTTGAACTGAATACTTTAACTGATGTATTCACTCTGTATGACATAAATGGGGCAGGCAAGGAGCTTCCAAAAGGTTTCAAAGGATTTATAATGCTTACAAGGAGAGTTACTTCGGTTTCCTACTAAATTATAATGAGAATTAGAAAAATACTGCTCTAATTGGGAGATATTTGAACAGAATCTTGTTTTCTCTTAAGGGACAATGGGCTTAATGTAGTTTCTTAGTTTTTATTAAGACTTTAACATGTTTGATTGATGATGTCTCTAAACTTCCTGGTTAGAAGTTCTGGTATTCTTTTCTATAACTTTTAGAAAACAGGAAGCTGTACATGTTTATGGGTTTGCACTAACTGCAGAGGGACTCTAACAGAAATTGCACTGTGTAGTCTTTTATACAATAGTGGGTTTCTGATGACAAGGTCACATATAAAAGATTTTACTGTATCTGCAGTACTTATGAGCTAAATTACTTATCTAATTATGCTTGGCTATTTATTCCTGTATTTCCTCAACCCAACTACATGATGTCCACACTACTTGAATGCTATATTACATGACTACCAAAATGCTTGGCCATTCCCTTCACAATTTGTGGCAAACCTTTCACTCAGTCTTGAAGCTTTAGAGCACGATTCTTGCTGAGGAAAAATGTTGATACTTGGTGCCACTGCAGTAGTGACCTTGGGCTGTCTAGGTAATCCTGTACCAGAAAAGCAAATAAATACATGATTAAGGTTTTTCTTTTACTTTAGCACATACTAAGAACCATAAATAAAGTGGTTCCTTCTAAGTGCTTTGTTTCTATAAAGCAGTTCCCCAAAAGTAGATGGTAAAGAAGGCAACAGAGACACTCCTTTGCTTTAGTATTAGAGGGATCTGAAGGTTTATTGTGTTTTATAAGTATTCTATTTAACTGTGATTCTAACTACTCTAGGTTTTAGTAATTTCAATAAGCCAAGTACAAAATGCAGAGAAAATAATAGTTTAAAAATCAAAATAATTATATGCAGTGGCACAAGGTTAATTAATAGGACAGCTTATGATGGAAGCATAAACAATGATGTGGATAGTTTCCTGAATTCCTGTCAATAGGAAGTGCATTAGCTCAAAGTAATGACAGTTTTCCCAGTTACTTTAAAATAACCTGCTGACACACAAAGGAGCAGCTGAATCTTTTCAGCATCATTCTGATGTTTAAAAACAATACTGGGTTCTGAGTCTGTGTTCATTAAATATCCTTCCTCACTGAAAATGAGCATTTTTATAATCTGTTTAATGATTAAAAGAAACCTTCAATAGATAAACTTGTCCTAGGACTGACAAGCCCGGGTAGTTTAAGGCTGGTTTTATCTCCTCTCTTCTCTGGGCTTCTCACCTCAACTTCTGTTTGTTGGCGTGCATGTAGACACAGACAAACGTAGTTCTGAAGTGTTAAGATAGTTTGTTACATTTCTTTGTTTTAAACTGAATAACTGAGGTGTCTAAAATCTGGAAGTTCAGGATCAACTCACAGCAGTGCTGCTGTGACAGATTAGTCATTGTTGCTGTTTTCTCTGAAGCTCACAAAATTTCAAGCTGACCTAGCATTCACTTAAACTATTTCTTTTTTCCTATCTTCAGCCTCAATGTCTTACCTTTTTTTTCCTAGTATGTCAGACAGGAATACCTTTAGGTTTTGTATGTTTTAATGCACATAAACCATGCAAAGAAATTATCTGAGATTTTTTTTCATCTTGATCATAGTAAAAATTGCTGTTGAAGTGGCTCTTTCATCTGCATGGCCATCCTCAGTAACCTGGTAGACTGAAAAACTGTACTAACCAATAAAGTTTTTCAACTCATTATAACTGTATGGTTGGAAGATGGTCCACAAGAAAGCACATGTGGTTGCAATGGCATGTTGTTTGAGAGGAATTGCTGTGCCATACTGGTTGTTCTGCATCTGTTCTGGTTTCTGAAGGTAGTTTTCTGTAACTCTGAAACAAAAGGGGACTCCAAGTAACTAAATACAAACCTTTGTCTGTTCTTGTTAGCTGCATCTCTCTGCTGTGAAACTGGCAGAGTTGCATAGTGATCTAAAAATACAAGAAAAGGATGAGTTGAGCTGGAAAAAACTGAAGGCTGAAGGTCTGGATGAAGATGGAGAGAAGGAAGCCAAGCTCAGACGCAACTTAAATGGTAAGGTCTGTCTTGGAAAGAAGGAGTTTAAACTTTGCATCAGACACACACATGGTTAGACACTTGTGTTTAAACTATTAAATAACAGTTTGTCTTTCTGGACACTGAGCACACAAGTTCTTTGGAGGCCAGTAGGGAGCTGCAGGAGCCTAACAGATTCCTTTGCTCCAAATAGTTGCAGAAGAGGTCATAGAACCTGGGACACTGTGTTTTGAGCTTTTCCTCTGTCAGCTGTAAAGTCCAGCTCTGCAAGTCACAGATGTAGCCAATCTCTCACCTTCCATACATCCATAGCTGGTTCTCATGTTTCTGTATCTTCTGTTCCCTTGCAGTCATTATGACTAAATATGGAATGAATGGAAAGAAGGACTCTCAACTAGTTGATACCAATTATATTAAAGATGGCACAGAAAGTGACACACTAGATGATCCAAGACTGGAAAAATTATGGAGCAAGGTGAGTAAGATTTCCAGGAATTGGAGTGTAGGAAATTAGTATTTCTTCACTGAACTCTTAGCTGTGTCTTCTGAGAGCACTCAGACTGGGAAATTAATAGCTGAAATTAATACTCTTTTGTTAAGTACTGACCAAGCTGCCTTACTCTGTAGTTCACATCTTCATGCCCTGAGGGTACCCTGCATCCAGACCATCCAGCTGTGGCAGGTTGTCTTTGGCAAATAAAACACCCACATTAGTCTGAAGGGTGGAGCCTGGGTCCCCTCAGCTCAGAGTATTTCCTCACATTTCCCTGAACTCATGGCTTCTCTTAGTATGAATGTCATAGTGTGTGGTGGTTTTCCCAGTTTTCTTATTTCTGTTTATGGATGTTTCTAAAATGATGCATTTAAAATAGAACCATTTTGTAGACCGTCTAAAACTGAAATGAATTGTGGGGAACAGTTTTAAATAAGGACTTTCTCAACCCAGTATTCAACTGAAAAGTTCCAGGATTTGCATTCATGCATAAAAGGGGAAGATGTACTGTCAAGTTTGGGCAGTTAAAAATGGCAAAGTAATCTTCAGAAATTAAATAATTCACATTTTAAGAAGCAACTAGTCAGGTGGATCTAAAGAATTCTCCCATGAGTCTAGTGCAGTGGTAGTAAAGCAGAAAAAAAGATTTGCTGAATTTTAAAATACTACTGTAGCTAGATACAAGCTATCTCCTAGCTCTGGCAAGGAACATCATGTCCTGTGTTTTGGGGAGCAGTAAAATGCAATAGGAGAAATATTCCCTAAGCAAAAATAAAGGGTCTGAATAGGTTTCAAAAATACTCACTTTTGATCAGGCATTGCAGCAAGTATGCCACCAGATTTGTGGGTAGTGCCCCAGCTGTCTGGGCAGCACTTCCTTAATAGTTAGAGAGCAAGTGCACTGATAAGTGATAAAATCTTCATGCCAGTAGAGTAAGATGAAGTAAAGACTGTGTTTAATATCAGGCTGCATCCTTCATGCAAGTGGTTCCCTTCCAGTTGTCTGTGGAGCTCCATGGCCCTTATTTCTGTATTAAATTATTTCCCATGGAGTAGGAATGCCAGACACCTTTCACTGGGTAGTCCATAGCAAGTCCAGCTTTATAAGTCTTTTTAAAACTTCTTTTGACACGATTAGAGGCATCTTATCTGTCAACATCTAAGTCCTGACCACATACAAATATTAAGAGAATTTAAACAAAAAGATCTAAAGGAAAGCTGCACTTAATAATGTGCACTAAATGTGGTGAGAAGTGGGATGTTGATGGCACCTGAAAGCACTTGGTCTGTAAAGCATAAAGAGCTGATGTTTCTTTCAGGCCAAGACCTCTGGGAAGTTCTCTGATGAGGAGTTGGATAAGCTTTGGCGAGAATTTAAGCATCACAAAGAAAAGATTCGTGAATACAATATTCTGCTGGAGACTGTGAGCAGAACAGAAGGTGCCTGAACATTTCTCTGATATTTCAAGATCAGTACAACTCTTTTCTCTGTCCATTGTTTCCATGGCTTTCAAATTTCTTTGTAACTCCTGACATTTCTGTCAGAACCGCTTGCAGATACTTCATGGATTTAGTTCGGCATTAGCTGCCAAAATTCTTGCCAGCTGACGGAAATTTTGCCATTTCAGTTTTGTGATTTTGCCTGAATTTCATGCAGGGATGATGCCGTCAGATTAGCAATGATGGCCATTGTAGCTCACAGGAAATGCAGCAAGCAGAAATCCACTGCTGCAAAATGCGGTTCTAAAGTCTGCATAACATGCATGTTTTATCTCACCAAGAGCAGATACTGAATATCTTAGGCACCAAGCCTGAAGTTTATTAGAGCATCAAGGATCTGAACCCAGCTTGCTATAATAATCTGAGCTAAAATTTTTAGAGCTGAAGAATTCTAAAGCTGACAGTTTTGTGTTTGCATTACATAGTCCAAGCTGGAAGCTGCTGAAAATCATTTCACCCTGAGATGTCTTGGTTCATTAAATGTCCAGGGTAGAACTCATTAAACTTCCTTATCCCATTTTCTTGGGAAATGGCTAACCTGGGAAAATTAGAGCATTTCCTTACTATAACTGAGTGGCTGGAAGGGTTAATATATAAAGGCATTTCTGTAACATTACCCTCCAGAACACCAAGGGACATTGATCTGAATACTGACCTGAGAAAGGAATTCTTAAAGTCTGATATTGATTCTTTATTTGTGTTTAACTTAATCCTAAGAATTTAGCTTCTTTTATTCACCTCAAATTTGGGGGATTTTTGGAGTTTCTGACCAATCAAGATTTGGCCCACAATCAATAACATTTACTGTTCTTCAACAGATATCCACAAAAATGTTATCAATCCATCTGAGGAGAACGTGGTGAAAGAGGAAATCTTGCACAACAAACACAGAGAACTCAAGGAGAAGTTAAGAAGCATCAATCAGGGGTTTGAGCGTTTACGTAAAGTCAGTCACCAGGGATATGACACAACCAGTGGTATGATACAGTGGGGTTTGTGCTTATCTGGGATATGTTTAATTTTTTTAAAAATTTAAATCAGTGGGCAAGTAAAAGGGTATAGTCACAGTATCCCAGTGCATCTTGTACCACAATGGGCTGAGGAGATAAGGCCAGCTAGTTCTGTTCAGAACCAAACACTGGGAGCCTAATGAAAGGACACAGTCAGTGTGTTAAGAGGATAGTTCTGTCCTCCATACCCCCGTGAGAAAGGATACTGCCCCAGGAGGGCAAGTAAATGAGACAACATGCAGGGCAAGCAATGCCTTTATCCAGTTCCTCAGGTTTTTTTTGCTTTTAGAAACTTAGTAGTAGAAGTATCTAGTTCTATCCAGTACTTTAATACTTCTCCCTTTGCATCTAGATAGATCTATTAGAAGCGCAGTGCTTATTGTCTCTGCTCTTAATATCTATATGTATGTGAAAAAGCATCTCTTCATCTTTCATAGAAGTTGGGCATTAAAATCGTTGTGTCCAGATTTTCATTTTGTTATATGTGTTTGTTTAGAATTTGAAGAACCAAGAGTGATTGATTTGTGGGACATGGCCAAATCAGCTAATTTCACTGAGAAAGAACTTGAATCTTTTCGGGTAAGTAGAATTCCAGTGACTTCTCTTGCAGAAAGATATTTTACCACAACAAGAAACATTCAGTGTTACTCTGATTGCAGCCACTTCTGTATTACCCTCCAGTCACTATAAAAGTCATGCTGCCTTTTTAATACTTTAGATATATAGACATGTATGTAACTAATCATATGCTGATTCTGTTATAATCAGCAGAATGAAAATTCTGAATCTTCTCAAAACAAGTGTTGCTTATTTTGAATCTGTGAAAGATCAGGCCCTGCTTCTTTGTTGCCAATGCAGCGATCTACCCCTCTTACCCAATGTCTTAATTATGTCCTTGGGAAGCACTGAAATTTGTAGACCCAGCAATTTCCCTCTCATGCCCATGTCTGGTACTGTTAACTTCCCATGTTGGAGCTGTGTTGAGCTGACACAAAACTATTGTGATAAAGACTGCTTTTCAAGGAAATAATACAGAAATTCATTCCTGTGCAGCTCATACTACTTTTAATCAATTCAAGCTGTACAGATAAAAGGTTTTTCTTTTTAATCTGTCTGTTTATCAGATTTAAAAAGAGGCTTTTTAAAAAAATTGTCTGTCTCCCCTCAGTCTACTGTTCTTATACCTAAATTTTTATGTGATGTTCACTGCTCTCATCTTGTGGCACCTCACAGCCACACAGAGTCTTCTTTTGTGGACTCTGCAGTGGGTCAGCACCTGCTTTCCAAATCAATAGTCTGGTGGTGATGGTAATGGATTGTCCAGACATTCTTAAAAAGCAGGGAACTGAAAAAGCTTTCTGTGCCTGACTTAGTAAAGTACCATTAGGAGTGTCTTGGCAAGAGAAAGGAAGGCTTGGAAAGAAATTCCTCTGAAGCTGTGTGTATTTGTTATCTTAGGAGGAGCTGAAACATTTCGAAGCAAAAATTGAAAAGCACCATCATTACCAGAAACAATTAGAGATTTCACACCAGAAACTGAAGCATGTAGAGGGAACTGGAGACAAGGATCATCTGAACAGAAACAAAGAGAAATATGCCATGCTGCAAGAAAAGACAAAAGAACTAGGATATAAGGTCTGTATAAATCCAGTGTTACATACATGTTGAAAGTTCCCCTCAGTAGCAGAGGGGAAGTAGATTATCCAGTGCTGACTTTTCACACAAGCTGAATGACTTCCAGAAGGGGAGTTCAAGGCACATCTGTTCACCACGTTTAATACAGCATACACATAATTGTTTTTTATGAACTTAATCCCAAAAGGCCTGAAATCTTCCTGCTCTCTGCTCTTTCTGTTGTTACAAATACTCATAGCAAAATCTGAATATATTTCTATATTGATAATTTATTGACTTCCTGAAATTTGTTTCACGTGTTTTGTTTTCCTCATAGGTAAAGAAGCACTTGCAAGACTTATCCAGCAGAATCTCTCAAGGTCTTCAACACAATGAACTATAAAAATTTTTCTGCTTCATGGGATCAGTCTATTAACACAAAGCAGTTAATATGATTTTTTGAACAGGGCTTACCAAGGAGACCTTCTGAAATAGTAAGGATTGAACAGATGTGTCCTGTAAGAATTTTTTTTTGACTACTTAATTACCAATTTTGTACTTGCAATATAAAATTAAATAGATTAAATATTAAGGTTACACATCTTTGATCATATAAATATTACATCTGAATCAAGTAGCAGCCTTTGAAATAATCAGCTTTGTCAAAAGGCAAAAGATATGTGAACTCTCAAAGGATTCCTGCTAGTAAAAAAATACTAATCTTATAGTCAGGTAAGGTATTCTTATCAATGAAAGCAGACACTGAGGTACAGGAAGGTTAAACAGAGGCCAGAAAAGTCTTTATTTCAATGCTTGGCCTGTTACATTTCCATTTACTTAAGGTAAAAAATATATTTTTACTGATTTTGAGCAGTGGCTCAGAACTGCACTGCTGCACTGTATATTAGTCTTTCTTGTGGATGGGGGAGGGAGTAAGGAGGGAACAAGTACTGAGGTCAATTTCCACAGTTTAGTTATTGACTAACACTTGTGTGTACGATTATCATGTTCATGGTTGCTTTGGTTTTGCTACACTTGGTCATTAAAAAATCAAAAGAAGATATTGGTGAGGCTTTTTTTTCACCTTCCCTTTCATATAGTGAGAAGTAACCAACACCTGTTTTTTGAGCATGTTGCTAATTCCTGTAATGTTCATCCATACATTAGTTTTTAAGAGAGGAGGGGTAGTTTTGCACCACAAGGATCTGTTTCTATGGTCTGAGTAGACAGAAGGATTTCTAAAGCAGCTTATCTCTGAGTGTCTACTCCAGTGCAATCTCCAGTAAAGATTATTATTACTTCCCCTTTCAAGACCAGATTTTTCTGGTCAGAACTTTGGCAGACATCAGACACCTGGGTTGAAATTGTCTATAATAACAATGCTGACTCTTCATTTCAAATGAAAGTTTCAAATGAAAGTGTTCCAGGAACAAGACCAAGCCCAAGGTCCAGTGTGGGTGAATTACAGCTGCTTGATTGAGGAGCTCTGTCCCTCACAGATGGCAGTGCTGAGGTGTGCTGCATTAGGCAGCTGTCCTCAAGCCTTGCTCTCCCTGCCTCTTCCATGAGAAACACTGAAGAGACACATTCAGTCAGAATAGGCCTCTCATCCTGGGTGATCATGGGTTAAAAGTAAAAGAGTTCTTTACTTAAAAACTGTATCTTCATTTGCAAGTGACTGAAACCAAAACTTTGGTAGCACTGTTACTTTGAGATTTCCTTTGATGCTGGAATCTTTTTTATATTTTTTTCTTTTTTTACTTTTTTAATTTAATGCAAGCTAAGTGTTATTTATATTCCAGAGAATCATTGTCCACCACAACAACAGGCCACCACTAATATTAGCAGTCTCCATAGAGATGGTTCTGTTCATGTAGTTTATGGTATACCTTTGCTTGGCAAGCTAAAAAAAGTAAATCCAAAAATAGCTACAAGTCATTTATGAGAAATTGCTTTGTTGTTTTTTTTTTCAAAATGCTACACAACTGTCTCAAGGACAGAGACTGAGACCCTGAATATCACAAGGGTCTTGGTTTAGGGGTTTGGGCCTAGCTGAGGTGGATGTTTGCTAAGTGATTGTTTGCAGGTGGTTGCACGGTACACTGCTCTCGTTCCTGCTGGTGAGCAGAGGCTTGCAAGATATGGTTTGCTCTGTACCCTACACCTGCCCCCTTTGCAATGGAATTCATCACAATGATCATTAGTCTCCTCTGCTTTTGGCCCTGTGCCCTTTTGGCCCTCGCTTTGTAAAAGACTATGAAAAATACACCCCAAACTTGCCCTCCTTTGAGATCTCCCCAATGGACAGAAGACTCTGCATCGATGGACAGCTGAGTGGACTTCAACATTGGTAGCTATAATCCCCTTAATCTCTTTTTTTTTATGCTTTGCTTTCTCTTCCCTCTATCACATATTAGTGCTGATGAGCACTCAATAAAGTGTGTTTTGCTGTTTAAGTCCCTGGTTTGCTGATAATCTTTTGTACTCTAAGATGGAAAAAATCACAAATCTCACCTTGTGGATCGTGACAAGGGCACAGCACAAAGCTGGGTTTCATCTTCAGTGTGTACCTGAAGTTTATGCTTATATCCTTATCCAAGAATTTGTGAAGAAGTCTGGAGCAGCAGAAGGGGTTGAATTCATGGAATGAATCAGGGTCTGATCAGTTACTAAGTGCAGAGGTGCTTCAGCAGAGGCATTAAAGAGACAATGGCTGAACCAGGCAGTGGCTGTGCTGTGTCTACCTACCACACCATGACAGTAATTGGGCTCAAAGGCCAGGTGGGCTCAAGCAGAGAGAATGCTTGGCAAATGCTGCAAACTACAAGAGGCTGGCAAAATATTTACATGTCACAGTAATTTAAAACTGGGAACAAGTCACAGCTCATCGGAGGCAAAGGTTGGAGACAGGTCAGCACAGTCACCTCGCTTCAGTTGCTGAGCAGAGCTGTTAATGAGTCATCAGGCCCAAAAACTGGGCACACAAACCTAGAGAACAAAAATAAAAAGGTCCCTGCACCCAACTTCCCCCTGAAATAGTCTGTGGCTGAGTTAGAGTCTACAACAGCATAAGGGAAAACATGAGCAATAGTCTCTGTTCCTGTCAAGGGCTTTCCCGACTTTTTAAGGTTTGGGACAGGCTAGGGAGGTAAAAAGTCTGATTCCACCCTAGTTTCCATGGTCTGCACCTCACACATATCAATGTACGTACAATTCAGTTCATTGTTGCAGCTTTAATCCTCCAAAGACTGTTCATGTGGTCAAAATAACAGAAGTGGGTAGTGTTTGAGACATTAAAGATTAAAACATAACTTGAGTCGCTGCTTCTGTGTTTCTGTAAATAGCAACAAAAATTCAAAGACGAGAAAAAAGGTACAAATGAGATATACCTACAGTCCTGTACCCTGTGAGAGGTGAATAATGGAGTTCATACATTCCATGGAAGAGGCATCTGAAAAGGAAAGAACTAACACTTTTCTACAGTGCTTGAATCTTCTCTTCCTTAATAGGTGTTCTAGCCAATCTTTTTGTAATTTTTCAAATTAACAAGTCTTAAATGAGAAACAATTTGAAAAACAAAAGCAGGAGCAAAAAAAAAAAACCCAAAAAATGTAAGAACTGCATTTCTTATGAAAAAAAAAAATGGGAACATTTCATATTTTATTATCAAGTCAAATTCTGCCCTGAAAAGAACCTCAATTTAAGTAAACATGTCAGTAACTTCATGTAGGGACAGATTTTATTTGTTAAAAAAGGGGGTGGAAAGGTGAGAGAAATAAATACATAAGGCACTAAATGCAACAAAAATAACCAAGTCTTTCTTTAAAAAAGCACATCCTACATGTTGATACAGCAGCTAAGATGGCATCATTCTACCAAGACAGATAAGGAACAGCACTGTAGCAGATTTATTGCTGCAATAATTTCCCCTCTCCCCTCCCATGGGATCCTGATGAATGATAGATCTGGCAATAGCAGGAGTATTTAAATTCACCAAGTAAAGATCATTTACATTTTGTCAGGTGAAGTGCCATCTGCCTTTTCAGATCCTGTTTCTGCATGTAGGGATCCCTGTGCTCAGCAGCTGCTGGGAGCAGGACCCTTGGCTGGGCTGTCCTGCTTGCAGTGTGTCCAGCTCTCCCTGTGGGGTTCCCTCAAGCCAGGGTTAATGCAGATTTAGGTAAAGAGACAGAGAAACCACCTTCGTTTCCAGAATGTGCTGCCTCAACAGCTGATCTTGGCTGAGCATTTACCAGTAAGTAGTACACAGGAAGTTCTAAAGTATGTTTCTTCATTCCATAGCATTTAATGAGATTAGAAGAAATAAAGTAATTTAAGTCAATAAATAGAATAGATTATTGCTTTTCATTACAAACAGACCTACCTTTGTAATTGAGAGCTGGGTGCTGCATTCTCTGTATGCATTATGTTATCTATCAAAGTGCATCTAAATACCAGAACCAATGTTTCCACATACATACAGTTAACTTGTATTTCAGTCCATTCACCCAGCACCTATTGGGAAGCAGCATGTCAATCTACAGAAAAAAAAAAAAAAGACTGTGTGGATTTATTTTACTACATCTACAGGCATAAAATGGAAGCATTCATACAATCTGAGCAGTAGAGCCAAAATAAATGTATAAGCTTTCCTCCACAGTAAATATTTCAAGTTGAGCCATATTTGGTACAGCTACAATTGCAACCCAAATGCTTTTATCAGTAGCCCTTAAAGCACTTTCATATCCAAATGTTCAAGTATATTATCCCAGCACTCAAGAAAAGAGCAGTCTCCTAAATCAGAAACAGTATGCAGATATTAATGCTTAATATGTGAACTTGGTTCCTTTCACTGATGCATTAATTTATCTCAAAAGCTGTCCATTTTAATAAAACTAAGCATTTCAGTCTCAAAGGTTGTCTCTCAATAACAGGTCCACTGTAACTTAAACTTGCCAATTTCTATAGGCAAAGTGAGCATCAAATCACTTTGAAATAAGCCTCCTACTAAAACAAAATGGTGTTTAATGTTCTACAGTTGTAATTTTCCAGGCAATTTAAAGAGAGAAGGAAGCTACACTATTTTAAGAATAAACACACTGGGAACTGGAAACTTGCATGCGAAAACCATAATTTACAATGCCTGGCATTGGATCTTTTAATCCAACCTCAAAATTCAAATCTCAGTTTCTAATTCAAGAAGACGTCTGAGCCAAAACCATTAACTAAATGGTCCTTCAGTGGGGAAAGAGTCCATTTTCCAACAATTTCAGATCAAAGTTCTGGGTCTCACATTTACATTTTGGGATGGTTATGTCATAAACAATATTTGCATTAGCCTCAGTTTGCTGGTGTCACTAAAACCCTTGCTACCAGTCTGTTGTTTCAGGCCTTACACAAACTGACCCTCATTCTTTGCAGAACTGCAGAACAAAGTTTTTATTCATGATTATTAATTCAGGATGAGAATCTGATTTTCAGATATGTTCTTAGAAATTGTTATCCTTCTCATTTTAATGTCATATGTACAAACAGCTTTTTAGAAAATTTAGAATTTTTGAAAGAACAAAATAGCCAATGTAGCCAGATAGGACAGTCAGAATTCCAAATCAAGGTGCTGCCACAGTATGTGTCTGGGATTACAGGAGCAGGAGTGACCCAGTTTAGTCACAAGCATACCATGAGAAAAACATGAATTTTCATCAGCTCCTTCCAGCCTAGGAACAGAGCAACTCACAGCTTCGACCACGTACAGCAGAGACAGAGCAAGGTGCAGTTAATTTGGCATATTTGGAAGTGTTGCTGCTTGGCCACCATGTTTTCTGTTATCCAGTTGTTCCGTCTCTTCCTGCAGTGCTCAGGGCAAGCTCGTGCTGATGGACAGAGGGACAGGGTTCCCATCACAGCCCACACTGCAGATGTTGCCAGCTGCAGGCTGTAACTTGTCAGATGTTGCCACTGTAAAGGAGGGCTTGGCCAGAGGCAGACGTGCTGAGGAGCATTTGCTGCCTGCAGAGCTCCAAAGCAGCACAGCTGGGGCTGTCACTCAGGAAAGGCATTCCCACAGCTATTGCTTATGGTCACTTATGGTCACTTACGGTCACTACTGTCATGAGTGCACCATAGAAAGAACAGAGACAGCAAATCTGAGATCAGGGCCTGGGCTTCCAGCAGACCTGAACCCTCTCTACCAAACACCCCAGCCACTGCAAATGACACCAGTGCAGCTGAACACAGAACTAGGGGCAGGCTCAGGTTATGGTGCTCTCTGTTTCACTTTATCCTCTTTACAGACACACATCTTCTGGTCCTGCCCTTCTGCCAGTGCTGCCAAAGCACAGCTGCTGTTTCCTGGTTCTTTGCTAACATCTACTTCATCAAATTCCCAGGAAGATACTTTCCTGTGCTTCCCAATTTGTGTCCAGGACTGCTGGCTGTTGGCAGTAAAAGGACAAAATGTTACAGCAGCCAAAGGCAGGCCATGGGGTACGTCCTCCAAATGTGGCAGAGACATAGGGGAAGATGAATCTGAGTGATTCATTACATAACAAAACTCCAGCATCCAAAGACCAGGTTCCTTTCTGAGCATCTAATCAGCTCTATTTTCTGTATATGGACTATCCATAAATTGCCAGCTCAGCCCACAGATGAGTAAAATTTAACTTATACAATAGCAGATGCTAGGGCTTTTTTATTTATTTATTTTTCTTTTTAAGGATTTCACAACCATATAATGTAGAGAAAAATTACTGTCATGCTAAATGTGCTTTCTGATCCCACACCCCCCCCCCCACTGCATATTCCTCAAATAAGTTGACACATATTATTTCAGTAAAATGGTGATGTTACATACGCCTCTGTGTACACAGTGGGATAATAAATTTGAATTATTTCTAGATGCTCTGATGCAAGCGAACGTTTGAAAGTATATGTTTTAAAGTTCACTCACCCTCAAGTTTTTACTAAACTCAAAGTTCACATGTCAGCTGCACTTTCCTAAACCTGCTCAGTGTCTTACAAAGCTATTCCTTGTGTCAAAATCCAGGTCAAGATTACATGTATATTCCAGCCATTCAGAGAAAATTGATAACTGATTTATCAATATTCACCAACTGATACCACTCAGAATGAGGCTACTCTGAAGCCTGTCATCTTTGGGATGGGATGTAAATAAGATATTTCAATTGGGAGGGAGCAGTATCAACCAACTTATCCCCCTGCCTCACCAGTTCAGGGCTGAAGTTAAAGCATGTTATTAAGAGTATCTTCCAAGTGCCTGTTAAGACTGACAGGCAAGAATCACCTCTCTGGGAAGCTTGTTCCCATGTTTGGCCAGCCTCTTGGTGAAGAAATGTTTCCCAAAGTCCAGCCTAAACCTTCCATGGTGCAGTTTTGAACCATTCCTGCACATCCAGTCTCTGGATACCAGCAAGAAGAGCTCAGCACCTTATCTGCTTCCCCTTAGGAAGCTGAAAGGAGTAATGAGTTCACCCCTCAGCCTCTTTTGCTCCAAACAACATAAACGTAGAGCCCTCAGCCTCCCCTCACAGCCCTTCCAGCCCTTCCAGCAGCTTTTTTGCTCTCTGGACACATTCAGGGACCTGCCCTTGCTTCTTAAATTGTGGGGCCAAGCACTGCACACAGCACTCGAGAAAAGGCTGTACCAAAGCTGAACACAAATTCACCACTTTTTCCCACCTGTTCATGCTGTGTTTGGTGCAGACCTGCTCCTTACAAAATTTCCTTTCAATTACTTTTAATTCTCTCAGCCTTATTCTGCTTTGCTTGTTTTAATTGCTGTATGAGATTAAATTAACATTTCTTTTTAACCTAGGTTGTAGAACATTGTTTGACTGGCCAAATGAGAGCTGAGGATCTTCCCAAAGAAAATATGACATAAAAAATGTAACAACATTGTCATCTTTAAAGAAAAACATAATTTTAACAGTAACTCATAAAATAATGTGTCTTCCTCCTGTGGTTATTTTAGCAAGCATGTGTCTTATTCCAGACAAACTAGAAGAAAAACTTACCAACCCCTGCATGTTTCAGCCTCTCATGGAAAATGTAATCACCATAGTTCAAATTCAAATATAGTTTTCCAAGCTACACTAATTAAAACTGTTCCGTTTACAGCAGAGAGGAAAAATGAGGATTTTTTTCCAAACTCTTTTCTAAAGACAACTCTCAGGGCAGATTTTCACAAACATTTGCATGCCTAAAGACACCTATTGGCATTTTCCACAATTAAGTGCTGGAGTGCTATTAAAACCCAGACAACTATTTGCATTGTTGGGAAATTAAATCCCTCCAAACTCCAGCCCTCCATCCTGCAGCACGTTACCTTAGAGAAAATTCCAGCACCCAAATATTTGCATATAAATCTGTTCCACAGCAGCTTATGAACAATGCCATAAGCCCCACTGAAGCAGCAGTCACATCTGGCAGTATGTTTATCAGGAAGAAAGAGGAACATACACAGTACCCCAATGCTTATGCCCAAACTTGCCAAACTGCACTTGCTGACAGAGTTTACTTATCACCAAGAGCACTTTTGCCACCTTAAAGTCCTTCAAGAACACCTTACAGAAGTACCAGCCACATCACATTGCTTTGTTCTTCTGGTAATTAATGCTTTATGCTCCTGGTAAAAACAGGAGGCGATCTGACTCTGATAGAATGCTAAATTAAAAATGAGCAAGTCCTTTTTATCCTCAAAAGTTACAAGTTGCATTTATTTCCAAAAGTGTGGGAAATATTTTGATTTTTTTATTTTTTTTTTTGCAAAGAGCTTTGAATATGGACTCATCCCATAGAAATCACAAACTGTATTTGAGATCACTCATGCACATGTCTTTATGCATGCTGTGTAAACAAGCACAAGGCTGCTTGTAGGATTATGGTTTCATTTCCAGCATACCCAGTTCATTAGAGGAAGTTGAAGGCAAATGGTTATATTTATTTAGGAAAAAATGTTTTCATTTCTGTGAGCTGCTGTTGTCCAAATAAAAAAGCTCTAGTTTCTTCAACAGAAATGTCAAGCCTGTAACTTGACAGGGACATACAACCTGCAAGGTACTACCAAAAGAACCAGCAAGTTTTTAACAGATGCAACAGTATGGCTCAGCCTCCTGCTTCAGCTGCTAATATAACTTAGTGCATGAGAATATAAAGTGAATTTAAATACTAAGAGAAAGTCATCTGTTCTATTTTTTCCTATTCAAGTGAAGTAAAAATTATTTAAAATAAATAGAAATTACTGTGACATACACGAACACATGTGCACAGAGAACCATGTGCATGCACAGATTCACAGCCCTGCTCAACCTGAAAGAAAAATTTTCTTAAATTGTCATTCCTCTGTGAAGCCAGAAGCAATCTGATGACCTTTACTATTGTGTCAAATCCTTACCTGTGCTACAAGTCCCAGATTTAGCATAAGCACCATACAGAAAGGCAGCCTTTGTAGAGACTCTGGGTAATGTATTTTCCTGGTAAACAGATTTTTGCAATAGAAATACCACCGTTTCTATGTATATAGAATTATTATATATTGTCATGGAAAACACTGCATTTCAATGCATCAGTCAAGCTATGTTCATCCAAATATTAAATAGTCACATAACAAGAGATTTAACCTTGCAAGTCCTCTAGTGGAGGATCCTTGACTGAAGAACATTTCAGTCAGACAAACCTGGCCCCAGGAAACCCAGGCCATTCCAGTTGTACTGAAATTTAAAAAGCAGATCACCACTGTCCACTTGTCAAAGGAAAATCTTTTAAACTTAGACTCTCACAAAAAATATCTCTCTTCCCTTCAGAAATATGCTAGGTGGATCAACAGAAAAATACTTCTGAACACCTGACAGATAAGAATGGCAATTGTCAACTCTCAAACACTTTTTTTTTTTATTTGAGAGATTGCTGGTATTTTACATTAATATTGAGGCTACATTCAAATAAATCTATAGGTTAAATTTTGCCTCAAAAACAAAACCCCACCTCTCATTCTAAGTCAGTAAAACCCTCACTGGCACAAAACTTCACCTCACCAATAGAAATTAAATGCATATCTAGAAAACAGAATTTGGCTCTGATACTGGATCTTAAGAGGACACAAACAAAAAAATCTTAATACCCAAGATGTCACTCCTGGCAACTTCTGGAAAGCCAAAACTTCTGGAAGCTGATATGTTATCAGAAGAAATTTTGTTTCCTTCTTAAGTACATTTCTTTGTTAATCTAGTGTCACTGACATACATTTAATACAACATTTTATTTAAATAATATTTTATATAAGGACAAATAAAAATAATTACATAGATAACACAACATGGGAAATTAAATTTTGAACAATTAAATCTTACTGTACAAAAGCAAGAGGTGGCAGACTCATGGTTAAGCCTATTTTACAAGATAAAATCCTCTTGTGCCTCAAGTGTAGCATCTCTGGAGACATCCTCTTACACAGAACTGGTCTTCTGCTACTTACAGACAGCAGAGAATTTTTCAATAAACTTTTTAGATTTAAGGTGGATGCTGGTTTTACATTAGGAATAGCTTTTGTGATATAAAAGACTCAATTTTGAAAAGATAATGTTTCTTTTGAATACCTTGGTTTTAAAATATGCTCTGTGAGAAAACTGAGACCTGATTTTTCAGTGATACATATATCCAGAAAAAATTGCTAAGAATTACAGGTACCCAGCAACTACAAAATCAAACTCATAGTTTGACCTAGGCTTTTTAAGAACAGAAGCACCCAAATGCCCCTCCACATTACTGTGGTTTATAGACATAATTAAATAACTTGTTTGTGTGCTCTTGTCTGTTTGCATGCACATGTGCATCCCTGACACTACAGCTTTTACATCTGAGACTTTTTCCAAAGCTGCAGGACTTGGTGAGGTATAAAACTGAATTATCAACAGGTATAGTTGAGCATGTTCATAAATAAGCACATAAATTGAACAAAACTGTACCTGCAAAAAGAGCAGACACTGAATTTTCTTGCTTTCGTAAGGGTCCATTAATATATTAACAGAGGTTTTACATATTTTATACACTCAGATATATACATATATTTTATCAGTAATGTGTGCTTACTTACACACATATGCAAACATCTGTGTACACTTACCACACACACACTCACACTCCCTTATCTACACACATTCAAGTTCTTTGTTTTCAAAGAAAATGCCACCATTTAATAGACACTGAAATTGGTTCCAGGCTCTCCATGATTTTAGAATTATAGAAAAAGTTAACTTACATCTGGCATTGCATTTGACAAAAAAAATCTGGAATTTACAACCAAATTAAAATAAAAGGAAAGACCAAACACATCCCTCACGCTATCAGCTTTCCAATTAGGAATCAAGATATCGGAATGAATCTGGTATAACTGCAAGAGGCAATGGCAGCATTTTGCGTGAGTGCTTTTTTAAAATAAACGTGAACCTTTTGCAAGATGAATTAGTATGAATTTGTGGCGTGCACAAAGTTCTTTCCTAGGCAGGTCACTGCTGAGCTCCTTTCTTCTTCTGCTCCAGCTCCTGCAGGCGTTCCTCGCGGCACTGCGCGTGCTGCGTCCCCACTTTGTGCGCTGTCTCGGTGGCTGCAATGTCAATCTGGGCATACCGGGACGATCCACTCCCTGAAACACCAAGTGGCATCCTGTAAAAGACTGCATCCCTCGCATATTCCTGAGTAAAAAAGCTGTTGTGACAATTCCTCCATGGATTTCCTGGGTTAATTTTTTCCAGTATTATAGAAAGCTATATAAAGAAAGTAAGGTGATAACAATAGCTGAAACAAAACACCTCGAAAGCTTTGTTATCTACATATTTTAGTTGTCTGGTTTTCCTCAAATAAGCAAATTAACCTCTTGCATTTCTGCCCCAGGTTCAAATCTCCACCCCTATTACTTCTATTACTCCCAGTCAATGAAATAATCGAGCTTGGCTCTTCCACTTCTGGGAGGCTTCCTCACCAGGCTATGAGTCAGGAAATGAACACTTGGTATTTGAACAGAAAGCACTTGTGGCAGCTGGCAGTGTTCTTTGTGTGCATCAGGCACCCTGTGGATGTTTACCAGAGCAGCCACCTTCATCCTCACACAGAATGACACTTCAGCTCATTTTTCTTGGAGACAGGGGAGACAAAAGCTGCATCAGTCTGTTAAGTTATATAGTTCTATATACTAGATATATAAGGCTAGAGGCTGGGAAAACTTTAATATGAAAAAAAAATATTTCTGGTCATTAAAGGAACCTTTGAAGTTAAACAATTTGAGTGGGAGAGTAGTTGACATTTAGGAAAATTTATAGCTTTTAACTCTTCATTTTTAATGCCTTGGTTCATTGTCTTTAAAACTAAGAGAAAATATTGCTTTTACATTTCAACAGGATGTTGTAGAGACAGCTACATTAAGGTCTGAGAGAAGCTTAGACTTACTTAATAAAAACATAAAAGCATTTAAAAAGCAATGGGAAAAGTGCTAGCATTTCAAAGTTAATAAAATTGCTGAAATTAGAAGTATAAAAATGAAAATCTTTATAGCTGAGAAGTATAGATGGAAAACCCATCAATATCAATGCAAGCAATTAAATGCCAAATTCTGATGAGGGGCTTTCTATAGCAAGGACTGCATCTCTAAATGACAACACATGGCAGATCTATTGCATGTTTATGTGCTAATTGCCCAAGTTAAGCATTAGAAGGAAAATACCCATTCCAAACAAAATAATTTTTTAAAAACCAACAAAAACATTAAAAAATTAAATAATTTTCATTTTCTCTGTAGAACTTTCATACACCCTCATGGAGAGCAGTTAGAAAAACACCGTGTTCTGTTCTGAATTATTTGCTGCATGGCTCCAGAGCCAATGTCTTCAGGAGCAAGCCCTGTACACCCACACCCACAGCCCTGCTTCTGAAGCCAAGAAAGAAAAATGAGGTAAGTGTAGTTGTAATATGCAATGAAAATCTTGAGAACACAAGCAAATTACTGTCTTTCAAACTCCTGAGTTTGAAATGTTGACTTTAGAAGGAGCGCGGATACAATCACCTGTCAAAGGAATGCAACATCTTATAGAACTTCATTACTCAAAAATCATTTCCAAGAAGAGATGCCAATTAAAAAAATGCCTCAGAAACAGGGGTTGAACAGGGTTCAGCTCCTCTGTTTGCAGAAGCCTGTGGGTAGATCATTCTTGTTGGAATCATTAAGGTTGTAAAAGACCTCCAAATCATCGAGTAAAGCTCTGACCAAGCTCCACCATCAACTAAGCCACAGTACTAAGTGCCACATCAAGTCATCTTCTGGACAGTTACAGGAGTGATGACTCCATCACTTCCCTGGGAAGCCTGTTCCAATGCCTGACCATCCTGTCAGTGAAAAATTCTTCCTGATGTCAAACCTGAACCTCCACTGGGCAGCTTGAGGCCATGTCCTCTCCTGTCGTTGCTGCCTGGGAGAAGAGGCCAACCCCCACTTGATTACAAACTATTTCAGGCAGTTGTAAGAATGATAAGGTCCCCCCTGAACCTCCTTTTCTCCAGGCTGAACACCCCCAGCTCCCTCATCTGGTCCCTAAATGAAATCAGGATTCCACATACCCCATACATTCTGAATATTCTTTGCTGTTTAAAAGTAGACTTCCTTACCTCTTATGCTTGTGCTAGACTCTTGAAGTTCCAGTTCCATGTAGTGAAGCTGTTTTTTGGAAGTAGGGCTGACAGGGATATTGACATAGGTGGCTGTCTCACTGTGGGGTCGATCTGGTGTAGGGACATCAGCTGAATAACCTACTGCCCCTTCTAAAATAAGTAACAAGTTACAACAGGCACTGCTTGCAAACAATTCCTCAGGGGTAGATGGGACATGAGAAAAGCAAAGTTAAATATCCTGAGACACTGATCAAGACAGGATCTATGCAGAAGGCCACAGACAAGATCTTCCTGTGTTGTGGAAGAAGGCAAACACTCTGCAGATCCTCTAACAGCAGCACTACCTTACAAGGCCTCCACCTCTACCTTAGGTTAGTAAAGCTTTATATGAAGTAATTTGTTCTAGGAAGATGTGAACTACTTTATTATCTGCAAGACAGAGAGCAAAATCAGTAGAGGTTCTTAAATCATGTCCCAAAAACAGGGACTGAAGAGCTGTTTCAAGCAAAGGGAGGGCAAACTTGAGGAGACAACACTGACAGCTTCCCTGTGCAGAAATGGAAAATATAGGAATGATGCCAAATGAGGACAACAAAGTATTGAAGGACTTTGAATGAAAGTACTGCAGGAAAAAAATTGTGGAAAAGCCCTTTTAAATAGTAAAGATCACAAGAACTTTAGATGAAAGCCTACAGAATTTTGTAGAAATTTCTAAAAAACACACAGACTAACACCTACTAGGAAACAGTTCCTATAAAACAATTTTTACTAAAAAACAAACTTTTTTGTCTTTTTTTGGTTTGATTCTCAAGACCTCATCTAGCCCTGCTTTCAATTATTTTAATTTTGTCTGCCTGTTCAGTCCAGTTGGAGCCCTTAGCCTTAAAGACTTTCCACCTTTAAGTCAGTTTGAGACAGAGGAGTGCAGAGGGAAAACATCATCACTTTGAGGTTTGCCTTTTTCATGAAGTTCTCCTCTTAAGCTCTTCCTTGTCCCCACAAAGAACTCATATCAAACATTTTTTTGTCTAAACTGCTGCTTTTCCATTTTGCCCATTTAGACACTTCTGAAATGTGAATGGAGAGGTAGTAAAGTATCAAAGCATTTTAGAGCATAGGGGAAAATGACTTCTTGTATCCAGACAACAGCAGTTGTGAATAACCACTGAGGGAAACTTCATCTTCTTGGAAGTATAATGAGTAGCAGAGATAACTTATACAATGTTAGGCAACAGTATGGGCATGTTCCAGGATAATTGAATCTCCCCAGGCTTAAACTGTTTAAATCAAAGGAGTCTACTATACAGTCAAAAAGCTGAAAAGACTGGAAATTTGGCCAATTTTCTCACAGATTTTCATTAAAAAAACAGGAAAATCCAAAAACTATACAAACATTTCTCTGTCGGTCAGACTTCAAGATGTTGTTGCAAAGCAAGATTAGGAACAAAATGACAAAATCAATGCAGAAATGAATGCAGAAGGAATTTTTATATTTTCATCAAACATCATTCTCAGAAATTATTTTCAATTATTGTGTCCAAAGTATTGCAAAGGAATTTGGCCTGATTGAGCAAGAAGAGAGAAAAATCATTGCATTGACAACTTGCATCACAAAAGGTTAGAAGTTGCAGGCAAGTGACAATCTTAAGTGCAGTCACGAACAGTCATGAAGGAAAAGATAATTTTTGAAGTCTTTCTGTCTGCTGTTAGAGTGATGTAACAGAAGTGTTAAGTGAAGCACCCTCAAAGTTAGCTAGCATGAAAACTAGCAAGATCCCCTACAGAACTAAATAGTTAATGGGCTTAAGGAAGTTGAACATTATACCTGATGCAAACAAACCAAGTGATTTTCCTGAGAACTAAAAAGCTACACATGGAGAATTTATAGGGCTTTGTGCAAGAAAAGCATAAGAAACACACAGAAAAACAAACAAACAAAAAAAAAAAAAACCCTAAAAGCTGGCAACAGTCAAATATTCTTCTCAAAGGAGGAAGTAGAAGAAAAAAAAAAATATTGGGCAAACTGGAATGGAAGGAAGGGGAAAGCCTTCTGTTTTTCAGTCTGTGGTGTCTCAGTAGAAACTACTTTCTTTGTATGCACAGGAATACTTGGTTTTCATTTTTCCTTAAAAATAAAACCAAACAAAACAAACCATTTTAGGCACTGAAAACTGGCTTTTATTTGCTGGAAGAGAAGGGTTTATTTAAAAAGTACAAAAGAGTCAAATGTTCCTACTAATGCAAACATGGTGCACAGAGCGAGCCATGGGCAGTGCTTTCAGCAGCCACTCCTGGGTGGACAGGGACAGGAGGTGTTTCCAAGAGGGGTCAGAGGGACAGTATTTGAGAACATTGTGAAAAGAGGATTTGTGAGAAAAACAGACCACAATGCATGGTTACACCATTCTGAAAGAATTGGTAGAATATCATGATGGCTTGAAGAGAAAGGGGGAAACTGTAGGAATCAAAAGAGATAGTCAAGCAAGTAACAGGAGAAAAATAAAAATGAAAATTCAGTGGCCCTCAACTGAGAGGAAAATAAATAAAAGGACTATAATTGGGGAGGGAAGAAGAAATTTATATTTGAAACTGGTGTTGCAGTCTTTCTTTCATCAAGTGTTATTCATATTTTCTATGCAATATAGGCACTATTCTCAGAAATTAACAATAAACTACACAGAAAGAAAACCAGCACTATAAATGCAGCCCAAAGATAAGTGTGTGAGCATGCATGTAAAGCTGAGATGTTCAAAGGGCAACACTTCAAAAATCACACTTAGAAGAGACCTTAACAATAAAAAAAATAGGGAAAATTAAAAAGAAACAGGAGTTGTTAGTGACCTCTGACACAAAAATCTGTACTCACCAGGTTCCTCAGAACTAGTTGGAGTTCCAGGTTCTGAAGGAAGTGTTAGCATCTCATATCCACCTTTAGGACCTAGAAAACAGGAACACTGTTAATGGCTTTGGATTTAAGAATTTTACAATATAATCAAAGCCTATTCTTTTCTGGTTTTGACTTGCAACCTTATAAACTAAATCAGACAGAATAATCTCAGAAAGCACAAACAGTGGCTAGTGCTGACTTTTCTGTAATGGTGATGTCAGCATTTCCTCATGAGTGTAACACCAAGGAAACAAAATTTAGGACACTTTTACAACTATTCACACTGCAGGCCACTGAAGTCAACAGCAGTGCATTTTGCTGTACATCAGTGTGGGAGCAGAGCTATCTTGCATGCATGATTCAGGGAGAAATGCGTGGGTGATCTTGGGAACACCTGGAAGACTCTTGTTAAAATTCCACCTCCAGCATGATGGATAACTTCTTGATTTCTGAAAAAACATCAATAATGCTTAAGCTAGCCTTTAGAAAGAGAACTTTGCTTTCCAAGCTCAAATCACCATGTTTACATAGAAGTCAGGCTGCACATCATCATTGGTCTTTCCTGAGCATGAAGCTGAAAGAGATGCCTATATTTCTTCACTATTACAGACTCCATCCCAGTTAAAACCAGGCAAATAAAAATGCTGTGTCCATAGAATGAACATATTGCAATTAATTTTGAATGACAAACACACATAATTCTATCTGCTGGCAGTGTTTTTTTCCTCCATTATTGTAAGGAAGTATATTTAAATGTAGTGGGTGTTTTTTCCCAGCACATCATTGTTAGGGTACAGGATTTCTTATGGTCTGAGGTGAACTTTTTTTGGTGGGTGCCCTTTGTTAAAGTGATGGCAGCATTTTACTGCTGTGAATAAGATTACTGCTTATACTCAGTCACTTATCTCATCTGTCACTGCCTCTTCTAAACTTATCCCATCTGTCAATGCCTTTCTGACAAAAACTCCTCAAAGCAAAAAACCCAAAGAAATACGTAAGCCTTACAAAGGGAATCAAATCATGCATTACCTTAAATTATTTTAAACTTCAGAAATTATTAAAGTTTAAATTAGTTTCAATTTACATGCACACACATACCTCATAATTATTTTTACTTACCAGCTTGGAGACTGTGCCCTCTATGCACTTTCAAAGACCCAGAAGCTGCCAAGACAGAAGCACCACCTGTTTTCAAACACAGAGATTCATTAAATCTAAATACCTGTTTCATTTTTAGCAGATGTTTCTGAAATATCTAGAAAAAAAATAAAACAAAACATGAAGAATTACAGATCATTGTTCTTCATTCAGGCAATTATTTTATTTTTTTTAGGGGTTTTTGTGGGTTTTTTTGGATTTTTTAGTGTTTTGCTAAATTCTTTATCCTGAGTTTGTGGCATTAAAATCTAATTTAGTTGTTTTCTTTCTTTAGAGAGAAAGGAAGGCTTCTATTAACCCCAAGGATGCTGTCCATCCCTGCCTGTGGTGGGTATTACCTGCCTCACAGGGAAAGCTGTCTTCAGCTAAGAAGTAAAATGACAGCAAGAACTGATTTAGGAGATCCTTTGCGATCCATAATGTAGCTTTAGCAACAAAAGTTCGAGTGTTCATTAAAATCTGGTCAGACTGGATCGAAAACCTACGAGAATGAGAAAACTGCCACACTTTAGGAGTCCCCCACCCATGTTCAGACGTGGACACAGCAGGCCAGGGGAGAGGGAACACAAGGGATCTGGTCTGTGGGGATTGAATCCAGGCCACAGCACGTTCTTGTGAAACAGCCTCCCAGTGTTCCAGCCAGGAAAGCTTCTCCATGGGCCAGATGGCACAGCCAACCTCCCTTCCCAGCCTGGTTCTGGCCAGCAGGAAGCTGCCCTAGGGAAATCTGAGGAAACAAGAGCTATCAGCTCAGAAACCTGCAGAGGGGTGCCCAGCACTGCGGCTTGTTGCACACACACAGTTCTCCTTTCAGCAGCAAACCCAGCAGCATCACCTGCTGCTGCTGGCTGTGAGCATCACTGCCCTGGGGTGCCTCTCCCAGATCCGCCCCAAAGCAGGACAACCACCCCATCCAGCCCTGAGCCTCTGCTCCCCGGGTGGGAGGGGGTGTCAGGAGCCCTGCCACGGGGGACAGGGCGGCTCTGCCATGGGCTGCGCTAAACAGATAAAATTAACACTCCTCTAAACTCCTCAAGAGCCTCTGAGCAGGTGAGACACCGCTCTGCACATTGCTTTTAAAATAGCCCCCAAAAATTACCACAGCTCTTATGCAACATGAAGAAATTCTGTAAGATAAATATTCTGAAATATCTTAGAAAACTGCATGGCCTGGGAAGCTAAAGAAAATGTCAATTACTTTTTTTTTTTTTCCCTCCTGTATGAAGTATACATACCTTCTAGATTTAGAATTTTAGTTCTAAATCTAAGAATTTCCAAGCTTGTAAAATTAATCCTACAGTTTTATAAGATGAATCGAAAAAAACACTCATTATTACACATAATAAGAACAATGGATTAAAATAATACAAAATTATTTCAAAAGGGCACAACTGAACTAAAGCCTTTAGTTTGTTGTCTTTATGTACATGAAAGCATATACAGGGTAATCCAAGGCTACAAAGTTCAGGTTTAAAGTATGCCAAACTGAGAATCTGATTTTGTATTTTAACAAATGAGATCAGACTGTAGAACCTTTACAGATTGTGGAATTCTAGTGAGGACTTAACACCTAAAAATGTTACTTGGAATTTTGTTTTTAACAAGACTGCTGATAAAAATAAATGCAAAAATAGGACAGCCCCAGGCTAGCTGATTTACTTATATTTTTACTGTAACTCATCTTCCTTTTTCTCTCATCAGGGCGTCCTCTCTCTGCATTAAAAACGTCAGAAAATGGTTTATGAAGCCAAAAGCCTCACCTTCCTTTGAAGAAAGATTACAGTCATATGCTAATTCCAGCTTCATCACAAAACTAGTGTGGGGTTGGGGGTTTTTTTTCCCCTCAAAAACTTATGGCAATTCAGCAGAAATTATTCCAGAGGCATTGTGGATTTTTAAGCAACATTTTTAGGATTTGTGAAGAACATGTGGGACTTGAAAGGAGATTTAAAACAATAAGAAATTCCAAACCATTTATGGTCAAGATTATATTTTCCCATTCAGAGCTTATTTAAAAGAACCATGTTAATGTTTCAGGATTTGACCTGTTACATTTTCCTTATTTTCAAATCTGGCAACTAACAAATATTTACATAGTCAAATCTCTCAGGGAATTTTTTTTTAAGCTTTGAACTTCATCATGTAAACACATATCAACAGAGATCAACCTAGATATTTACTTCTTTCTTCTTTTCAGCTCTATAACTGTATAAACTGGTTTGTTTCTTATTCATTAATTCTAGGATAACACTTGCAGGAATGGAAAAAGCAAGTTAGAAAGATACATTTCTTAGCAAATGAAGTATCCAGCAGGAGACAGACATTAACATTATTCTTTTCATTTTACAAGGGATTGTTAAGAATTTTATTTTTTTTTTTCAGTTTCCCTTACCATCCAGTTCTGTGTGGCTGACTTGCTCAAGTCTTTGTCAGACCTGAGTATCTCATCAAGAGAGTTACTTCTGTTCTACTCTCTTCAGTGTGTAAGAGGAAGAAGATATTCAAAATGTGACAAAATTAAAATAATCTGCAGGATATTTTGAATTCTGACATTTGATTAGATTCAAAAGTTTAATGTAGCTCCATGAAGACAACAACTATTTGAAATATTTTTCTAACTTTATAGTTATTGTTTTATGCTCATTCTTCAAAAATAAGGACAGTTTACAGCACATGTGCTACAAGAAAGAGCCATGAAAAAAAAGAAACCAACCAAAAAAAAACCAGAGGGAAGATGGAATATTAACTATAAACTGAGCCCAGACAGTTTACATTTTCAAATCTTCTGGCCTACCATTGCATGACCACTGAGGAGACACACACAGCCCTGCACTGCATTCACCAAGTGATCACTTCTCACTGCCCACTTCAGGTCACAAACTCTTCAGGTCTATAAAGCTTCCTGACAAGGAGTGAGGCCAGAAGAAAACACCACATTCTGTGATAAAACCCTGTTTCTTGCTGAAATAAAACTTGCTTTATTATGAAGAACTTTGACCCACTCACCCAAAACATTCCCATCTCCTTTGAAAACAGATACCTTGCTTAAAAGAGCATCCAAAGGCCAAAGAGGCTGACTGACAGGAGAAACCCTGCAAGTACACCAGGAGGTTGTTCCATGTAAATGTAATAGGAGACTTCCTGCTGCTGTATATTTGCCCTACAAAACTTCCCTGTTTGTTCTCTTCGATTTTCAAAGTAATTTCATATATTTTCTGCTATACAAATGGCATTATCTGCAAGACATAAAAGCTGAAGGGGATTCTTAAGAATGCTTACTTGCTCTACAGATTTCTCCATATTGAGCAGTGTCTTCTCTCTCTAACAGACAACTTTAAAAGTGGTAGAATCTCTCAAAATTAGAAATGCATTCAAGCACTCTGTTCAAATATTGCTCCTCAAAAATGTCTATTTAGTCTGTGCAGAAAAATAACAGAGGATCTAACTACCTCTAGCTATTATTCATCTTCCCATGCTGCGGGCAATTCCAGCCCAGCCTCCTATCCTTAAAAATGCAAAAGCATTGAACCAGAATTATTATCATTTTCCTGTGCTAGGAAATTCAGTTTCCTGGGGTTTTTTTTGGGTTTTTGTTGTTTGGGTTTTTTTTTTAAATACACCTTCAAAGTTGCTTTGAATACATTTAATTCAAAAATCTTGATACACGTGAAGGTCAGGACCTACAATGGCCAGGGATGAAGGTCACAGGCAAAACCAATTTTTTTTAAAAAAAAATTTGAAATAATCACTATATGTGCAAATAAAGTTCTCATCTTTGTGTTCTAGAAGGCTGGGATATGTAATTTCCCCAGATTTCAGTGTCAGAGAAGGCATGGGGAAGCAAATCATGAATAAATAAAGGACAGGACTAGAGGGTCACTGTGTCACTTTCTCATCAATTTCTGTCACCCCCTATGCAGGGAACAGGAACCTGCTGGATCTGCTCAGCCCAGAGGATGAAGCAGCAGAACTGGATCATTCACTGGCATGGTTTCCCCACAGTTTTCTTTCCCCCCTGGAAAATGACCCCTTTTACTTCAGACAGTCACCAAGGCAAACTTATAGCTTGTAAATGCAATATGCATTTTAATCAGCTTACTTTTCCTGAGCTCCTATTTTTCTTCCCTTACAGAAATATTTTGAGTGCACTTGTAGAATAAAGCAGGACCAAGAAAGAGCATGTCATATTATGGCAGGGTTTAACTAATCAGTTTTTCATTAGAATGATGCTTTTCTATTACAGAGTTTAGCCCTATAAGGTATGACATCACATACCTATTGTGGACATTGTTCAACACACAGTCCTTTACTGGCTCAATAAAAATATCAGAGTGCACTTGATCTTCCTACATCTGAAGAGCTGACAGCATAAATCCTGAAAAAAGTGAGAATTGTAAATTGTTTTCAACCTAAGCAATAATAACCACCACAGTATGGCCTGGATTCCTCCTTCTCATTGCTCTGAATTAATTCCTTAAAAGCTGACCCCTAAGCTTGGAATAAAAGTATCGTGCTGCATAGGTATGCAATAAAAATATTTTTAAATGTACAAAAAAGCACCTAGTTTTCCATCAGAAAAGCTAAGCTGTCAGACAGCTGACTTCATTTTCAGCACCTGTTATATATTTAATTTTATTCTTTCTTCTTGTCTGCCTGCCTGGAGTCCCTCCCTACCTAAGAAAAATTTAACAGAGATACATAGTTCATAATCAGCATTCAGGTGATATTTTAGCTGAATTCCAATCCACAGCATTGCTTTATGTTTTTCCCTTAATTCATCCCCTCAGAACATTTCCCAACAAGCATTGTGTAGGTTTTGTATTGCAAGCTAAGAGGCTGCCAGAGAGCAAGACTGTCTGTTGCAATGCTGAAGGATTTGCTCCTATGGAATAAAGGGGGAAATGGAAAAGAAGAGAGACAATTTACAAGTCAAAAAGCAATATGGAAAGTGTATTGCTTCCCTGGGAGCATATTTGTTACTTGCCCAATACAACATTCAATTCTGGCTTTTGCAAAGCCAGAGCCCATGGCACAGAGGCACAGGGAGATCAGACCTCCCCCCAGGAAAGTTTAATTTGAGTGTGGAAATACTCAGGGCTGGGCCTGGCTCATGGGAATGCCCAGGAAACCAATTCCCCTGTGGGAATGTGGAAAGGATGAAAGTTTCTGAAATATGGTGCAGAGAGCTGGCATGAAATGCCTTCTCCAGGGACTGCAGTGTCCCTAAGCACTTCTGAAAGCTCTTCCAGCTTCCCTTCTCTAAATAGGAGTCTTGGGATTCAGGCTGCTCAGCTCATTTGGAAGGGGTTGGCAGCTAAGGACAGAAATAGTGGCATTTCCCTAAGGACAAAAATAGTGGCATTTCCCCTCCACACAAAACAGCCTCATGACTTAAACATCATTCATAAAAGATTGCGGTGACAGAGTTCTACTCAAATGAGAAAACACAAATATTTTGAAGGAAATCATTCACCCTAATGAGTAAGAGCTGCAGGTTCCTTACCTAAGGTGTTGCAATGGAATAGAAAGGAGAACAGTATTTAAGTAAGAGGCTTAAATTACAAATTTAAATTTCTAGGAAATATATAAATGTAAGAATAGCAGAGGATTTTGGATGATTCAAGGTGAATTAAGGATTCCCACTGCAGAACTAAACAAACATCTCTCAGACATACACAGAAGAGCATTCAAACCTCAGGGCAGAGACTCTGGCTAGAGAACTGCTTCATTCCTATTTTTCCATCAACACTTTGGTTTATAGTGCCAGAAAGATAATGAAGATAATGACAAGCTCTTCAGCTCACCATTCTGTAAAGGAATGAGCAGTCTATTATTTCACCTCTCAGCACTGAATGTGGATCTTATTCATGATCCCTTAACTCAAAGCACGTAAGCAGTTCCTGAGAAAAAGACCTACATCTCTGAAATTGCAACCACCAGATCAAGATACAGGATTTTTTAAGCAGTCATGAGAGTCTCTCTATGGGTCCCATGAGAACTGCTCACACAAAATGTACTAAACTGAGGTGTCCCCAGAATCCAGCAGTCTCAGGAAATCTGAATCATATTTTTGAACCTCTATCTTGTCATGGTATTTTGAGGTCCATCAAAACTATGAATGTGGTCTATTATACTTGAGAGCACACATCCACACATCATATAACTCCTAAGAATCCCTTACCTTTATCTGTAATACAAAACTATGATAACAATGGGAACATTTTCCTCCTACAAACTCAAGTAATTTAATTCAGTCTCTCTTTCTAATCAATATTTACAAAGTTATTTATAACAAAGGCAACCAAATTATTTAAACCAGAATTAAATGATTCACCCCAACTTGGTTTTTTCCATCTAGTAATACAACTTAGAATTGTTGCCATATTTAGAACACTTTTCTGTTTGCCATTAGAATGAAACACAATTTTCTAAAGTTACTGAGTCTGTTGCTGAGCATATCTAACTAAAAGGAGAAAGGGAATACCCACTTTCCCTTCCAACAAACTGAAAAATACACAAACAATTGATCCGTGACTGTTTAATTCTGTATCTTGCTACAGAATTCAGGCATTCAAGAGCAAAAACATTGCATAGAACCTGTGGACACCTGTAGCCCAGGAAGGAATTGGTTTGCATTCTACAGTGTGTTTGAATGAAAATATGATTAAAAATAAATTTGTTTGTAAGTGAACTGCTACATTAGGAAATTTTATATGTGGGTATTGTGTCATTGTATAATCATCCATGCTAGCAGAGGCACCTTGCCATGGAGGTGCACAATACAGGCTTTGAAAGTAGTTACCTCAAATCAGTGTGTCTTTATTTTATTCTCAACAATTGATAATAATCTCTCATAACAGAGAACCATAGACAAGTCCTAATGCAGTTGCTCTAGTCCAGCAGAACAGTGTGAATGACTGGGACCTTCAGCTTGGATTAAATATTCAAATGCTACAGAATATTATGAAAGTTTTGAAATGACAAGTCCAATTATACTTAAAATTTCATACATATGAAAGACAAAACTTTAATATGAAGAAATAATAATAATATTAATAATAATATTTAAATTAAATATCTAAGGACAATAAAAATGCAATGACACAGAAAACTTCAGCTCCTTTTGTATTCTGAAAAATAGTTTTAATATTGAAGAATTAAATTGTACTGGTATATTGGAGTATTTGAGAGGTGAAACCCCACAAAGAAAGCTTCAGTCACTGACTTTAGATGCTGCATTTGTCTTCAGCATTTACACATTGTACACAATGTCTTAAGCATTTACACTTATTCCTGCAAGAGTTCTTTCCATAAACTACATTTTCCCAGTGTACCAGACAATAAAACACACCTGCTCAAACTTCTTCAGTCTTGCAGCTTCTCTTTCTGTTGATACAAAAATCTGCTCTGTATTTCTGCAGTTCCAATTTGCTTCATGATAGGTTTTATCAAAACAGCTAACTCCCTCATATGCATGAATAGTCTGAGATTAAGTTTTTTGTCAGATGTTGTTTGCATCCAAAATTAACTTGACACTGAAATTAATACAGAAATAACATTCTGCCCACCACATGCAGCAGAAGCTTCCCTGTATTTACACACATTTTAATCATAAGTGTTCTGCTTTCCTTGGTTTGAGTGGAGGACTACAAACTTGAGTATGAGAAAGATAAAATTAATGATCCAATTTGGGCTTCTACTTACACCTCTATAAATCAAGCATAATTCCACTGGCTTGAGTGGAATAACTAGCAACAAGATCTGCTAAATGCTTCTGGATTTTCTCCTGCTAAGACTGACAAAGGAAGCGAGTTACTTCTAACCTTCCCCAGAGACACTTTCTGATCCTGAGTATCTTGCTGGATTTGTCCACACAAGTACCCATCAGCTATGCTGCTTTATGTATTTGCCAAGGTTTTTAATGGAGTAAAGAAACCCAGCCACAAAGAGCTGTTCCATGCCTATTGGAGGTGGATATCCTATGAAATTTAATTCTGATGAATTATCAGGTAAACTATTTAAGGAATAAAAGGCATTTAAGACACTAACCAAATTCTTTGCACAGATTCTCTCTAAGGTCTAAGATGGAGAGAAACTACACAAAACCAAACGCTTATGAAATGTTTTCTTTGAAGTAAAATGATAATTCAAAGGTGCCAGATCAATTTGACAGTGAACTCAGTGACCAACACATTCTACTGAGAGAGAAGTTTACAATGCAAGGATGGTCAGTGCCTTTGCTAAAATAATCTTTCCAGGCCAGATACTCAGAGTCCTCTCATTAGTGATTTTGTTGGTCAATCAACAAATAATTTCACTGACATGAGAGAAGCATTTCCAAGTTGCTGCTAGTAAAGATTCATTCCTCTGATTTTGTGTTATTTAGGAAACTGTCTATACACACTGAACATATAATCAAGTTTGCCTTGGTGATAATATCGCCTAAAAAGAAAAATTTCTTGGTATTCTTTGAGAAAGTAAGTAGAAAAGGCATTAAACAGCATTTTAAAGAATCTGACAACTTTGAACCTCTTCAAATTAACAAAAGAAAGAGAAAAATAAATATATTCATCTTTTCAACCAGGGTTATTGCAGATTACAATGTATTTCAGAACTGCCATACATGAATTGCAGCAGCAAAACCAACCACGAACAGGACAACTGTCAATATAGTATTTAATTCTGCTTCCACAAATATTCTGTTCTTCTTATCACAATTTGAGACTTAAACATACATCATTGTTAAATAAAGCAAATAACAAAAGGCTCCTACCTGATATAGCTGGTAAGACTCCAGACTGTAATACTGCTGTTCCCTAAAGAAAACAGAAAATTTTAGAATGAAAAATCTTTACAAGAAGTAAAAATTTGACAAAATGCAGGAAGTATACAAAAGTAGAAGGAAGAGGAGGAAATCAGAAATGTGGCCAAAATTTCATTTTTGAAAGAGAAAAAACATCCCAAAGCATTTCAGAAAACATTAGCTTATACTTGAAAAAGATGCAAAAATGCCAACAGAAGCTTGATGTGTGAAATTATATCAGATCTGGGACACAGTTAAAGATCATTTAAATTCTAGGAAAGACAACAAATAACTACAAGAATCAGCTTTGATTGGATAAAGAAAGGAGCCTGAGATTAAAAAAAAAAAGCAGTGTTTTGTTATTAAATGATCTTTTCAGTCTTTAAGATTGTCTTCATTTCCCTTTTCAATATATCATGTTTTATTGTTTCTGCAGCTCTGAGGCCTCCTGCTGCAATCCTCTGTAAAGCAGAGACATCTCTAACAGTGGCAACTGCAAAGGCAACTCAGCAGAAAGAGCAATAGAGACATGTAAAAGCTACCTTTTATAATTCTACAAAACACAGCAAAACATGCTTTTGCCTGTAGGAGAACTTTTTAAAATTATTATGTCACCATGTAGAAATGTAAGTGAATGGTTTTCAAATGCAGAGCATCAAGCAGATCTCAACCCACCCTCTGATTACATCAAAGGAGAAAAGGGGTAAGTGACCTCACTCAAATCATATGCTTTTGTCACGCCTGCTATGATACTCAGACAAAAACTAACATGATTATCTAAGGCCTCATAGTATAACACATAAATATAGGTGAAATATCCTTCTATCATGTAAGCTTTCATCTGTGGCCCAGGAGCTGAGTGCTGGGGTCTGTGATGCATGGCACTGGCTCCAGCACGACACCCACCGTAAGCAGATATTCACCATCCATGCATCACACACCAGGAGCTGCATGGCCAGGGCTATTTTAGCTCTGGACTGATCTGGCTGCTCTCAGATGACACTCACTTTTTATCTTCTGCTTCCAAATATCTTGGGTAGAGTTCAATGATAGGTGTTTGGAGAAGCCACTGGTTTGATATGCTGGATCATCATTCATATATTAGCTCAGTTGGCCTAAAAAGCTAAATAAAATTTAAGCCTGGCATTTCTTTCTGTGTGTACAAATAACCACCATGGCACATAAACCTTTTCACAATCAAAATGAGATTTTCTTTTCCTCCTTCTGTGTATATTTGGAATATCTTTACCATCCTCTGACCTTTTTTTTTTTCCTATTAAGGTTTCATTTTTTTTATATCCAAACTTTCACTCACTTTAAATTTCAAAAAATATGTGATTGGTCACACCTATTCTCATTAAAAAAAAAAAAATAAAAAAATCAGAAGTTAAAAATATTGTCCCATACAAAGAGGAGCAGGCCTACCACTCTCTGTACAACTTTTCAATGATTACATACCTAATCCTGCTCTGGTGCTGCTTATGGGAGTTTTAATCTTTGGGTCCAAGATCAACCCAAAAAGTCTAGATCATCTAATATAAGCTCCACAGCAAGGAGCAAAGATTCTGTACTGCACAGTTTCCTGGCTACAGAAGTTTTGCCAAATTCATAGTGAGAAAAAGCACCAGAACAGCTTTGCAAGCTCACCTCTGTGGCATAAAAAGGTGCCAGAAACTTGCAAGTTAGGTGGACAGAAACAAAAGAAGGAAAATATCATCTTAAAACTAATTCTTCCCATTATTGGCTATGATGGATAGCTGATCAATATTAACCAAGCATTTTCACTGAGCAAAAATATTTTGCCTCCTAAAAAGAGTAACCTACACTTCCAAGAAAAAACAGATTAGCTTCTGTAGGTTTGAATGCAGAGCAGGGCTCCATCATCACTGGCAAGAGGAAAGAAATGCCAGTCACCTGATAACTGTGTCAACATTTCAGACACACCTCATCAGCCACAGCTTATGTAATTCCCTTTGTGTATCTTTAGAAATAAAGCTTTTCTTTCAGCTCATCTAAGTTTGGCAGCTTTTTATAGCTCCATTATTCTGTGCCTACTGAGAGTTAGAGTTCTCAGCACAGGAAAGATGAACCTCTTGGAGCAGGTCCAGAGGATGGACAGAAAATGATGGGAGGGCTGGAGCTCTGCTCCTTTGAGGAAAGGCTGAGAGAGCTGGGCTTGTCCAGCCTGGAGAGAAGGCTCCAGGGAGGCCTTGGAGCCCTTCAGTACTTACAGGGCTTTATAAAAAAGATGGGAACAGATATTTTGGCAGACTGTGTTGTGATAGGACAAAGGGTAATGGTTTTAAAATAAGAGTATAGATTTAGACTGGATATAAGGAATAAATTTTTTACTATAAGGGTGGTGAAACACTGGCACAGGTCACCCAGAGAAATTGTGGATGCTCCATCCCTGAAAATATTCAAGATTAGGCTGTATGGGGCTCTGAGGAACATGACATAGTGAAAGTGTCCATACTCACTGGTAGGGACTCACAGAGGGTTAAACCAGGTGACCTCTAAAGGTCCCTTCCAGCTCAAAATATTCTGTGCTTTTCAGGTCTCTTTTGCTTTAGCCTAAGCACATATGTGAAGTTTTGTCCCAGTCTGAGTTCTCAAGACTGGAAGAAGAGTTCAGCATAAATGAGAGCCTCCCAGATTCTTCTTGTTATGAAACAGGACTTTGTACTTGACAGTAATAGAAGCAAATATTTGCATTCTGAGATTTTTATTCTGCACATACCAAAAATGCACTCATAAACAGAGGCTTGATTGCAACATTGGTCAAATGCTTAATTTTCACAGAGGAGATGATCTAGATTGCTTTTTCTCCTCTCCCTTTCTTTATTTTAAAGCTACACAAAATATCCAGTTTTTCAAGAGAGAACCATGAAAATCTTGACTCGAAATCCCTGAGCCCCTGAAAAGCAGGAGCTGTGAAGCAACAACGAGCACTCTCCTGCCTGCTGTGTGTAGCTGGTGGCACAAGCCTCTGACTGCTTCACATAGTTTGTGTTTAGAGGGAGGCAGCAGATTACAGACACATAATATAGTGTATTACAATAAACTTGAACTATCAGAAACTTCTCAAAGGAGCAAAGGGCTAAATGAGAGATCCTGTAAGAAGATTTTGAAATCAGCATCACAAAGAAAAGCTTAAAGTGTTTTTAGAAAATGGAAGAGCAAAAGTATGTCCTAAGTTCTGCAAAGCTCAGATATTTCAGCAAAATGAACCAGTCCCTAGTGAAATTGACAGTTAAAGTACTTTTCTTGTAAGGATTAACGATTATGACTTATTCTATTATTCTAAATCACAGTAAAGTTTAAAGCTTGAATGCTTAGGCTGCCACAAGAAAAACAAAGTTCCCAGGAAAGGTCAATAAATACAGGCACATGGCCTTTAAATGTCATCTGCCTTGATGGGCTGTTTCACCCAGCAGCTGATCAGGTTCAGAAAAAAAGATAAAAAATTTTTAAACTCTATGATCCTTCCTAATAACTCCAAATGAAAGAAACTCCTGCCCATAGCATGTTTCAGGCACAGGGCTCCAATTTCAGCCACAAACTCCTGATTACTCAGCTTCATCTGTCGCAAGCCAAGTGCTGCCCTACAGAAAGATTGCTGAAGTCAGTTCAGAAGCATCTCCACTTGCTCAGCCAAGCCCAAACATCAGCTATTTTATGGGGCATGAAGCTGGCAATTTCAGTGGCACTGGCAAGCCATGGGCTGTGCCACATTAAAATATACCCCTTAAAATACACCCCTGTGGGATAATCAAGCTCTGCTCATCTACAAGTTACAGGTGTTATTTAAAAAACAAGAGGTGAGAAACAACCAAAAGTATTGTTTAATTCTAGTCCAGATTTGTCGCTGTTTTCTCTCTCATACATTTTTGACAGAGTTGTGATTCATATATGCTTCTGCTGAGAGGCATCTCCTGCTCCTTGCTCTGGGCGTCCCAGCTGCCTGCAGCCAGGAGCCACAGGTCACACAGCCCAGAACACAACCATCAACAGCAGAATGTGACCTCCAAAAATGACACAACTTGCCTGCAGCACACTCATGGGAGAGAAAGAACAGCTGGGCTGAGTTCCCTACCACAAAAGTTGGGTCCATCTGCCAGGCAGCAGAAAATCTGATGGTGGAGTCTCAGTTGCAACACTGAGGGGTCAAATTTCAAGCCCTGCTACTGATAATCTATCAGCTCACAGGGAAACTGACGCAGCAACAGGGCGCATGATTTGCTCTTGTCCTTTGCTTTCAAAACCAGACCTAGAGTTACATCACACTGGACATCACACTAGGAGTGTGCTGAACAACTAGACTGAAATGCAATTGCACAGTCACATACCAGTTTTTCCAGGGGACATGTATCACATTCACTGCACAAGAGACACGTGTGGGTACAATCAAGATGGCATGAGCAATGATAAATCTGTCAATTCAACAGTGAGGAGCTTAACTTTTCAACCTAAACAACATCCTTTTAACATCATACACACATCTCATTATGCACAGAAGTATTCAGACAGAATTCTAGAGGAAGCAGCTATGCAATACCATCCCAGGCATATAAAATACCTGGTGTAAAACATGTCAGTCTTTTGTGCCTGTTTGTGTCTGTCTCCAGGCATTGCTACAAGCCAAGCTTGCATACTTGCTAGACAAAAATATAATTCTGGAGAATGTACAGCTGCCCAAAGCAGAAACCCTCACTCCAAGTCGATATCAAAGTCTGAAGACACACAATACCAAACCCTCTTAAACTGTCCTAATACCAATATCAGCCAGACAGCTTGTGATTACAGAGACATGCCCAAAACTGCAAGTACATAAATAAAATAAAAACACTCTGACACCTCTGTCAAACTGAGGGTTTGGGTTTGTCTTACCATTTCTTACTAATTTCATAAGGTTTGAGTTTCTTGTGGTTCCTCAAACTGGTACTATGGGCTGTAGATCAAAAAAAAAAAATTATTTAATACTTCTGTATTAATTTTTGAATTTGAGGGTCTCTCCTCTTTAACCCCAGGTAAAATTCAGAAGCACTGGTTTCTATCCAGCATTTCATTATTTCATAGAGATTTTGTAGGGATACATATAGTGACAATCTGCAGAGAGAGGCTGCAGTAGAAAACCCTCTAGGGAGAGCTGCATAAGAAACTCAAACGGAAAGATGGACACCAGTGGTTGTGAATATTGCTGAAGAGATGAGCTCATCTAAAATTCTGAAGAGACCTCACAGGACAAAGACACTGAAGTACAGTCAGAGAACACTTCACTCGTGGTTCATGATACAGGAGGATGTTTCACAGTAGGAGCCAGGACTAGGCTGAAGAATTCCACCAACCAGTGGAAATGGCTACACCAGACATAGCAAAATGCCTCTGAAACCAACTTTAATCCAGTATATTTGATAAACACAGCCAGAATGGTGGAAGAGCTAGAAGACAGGAACTAAAAACAATTATTCATGAAAAATAAAAACACCATATGCAAATGTCACGGGATATATTCCTCAAACTTAACAGTGGGGTCATAGCATCTCCTGATTTCAGAGCACAGAGCCCTAAACAAATACACCTGTGAATTGATGCTGGGTACATTATACAGTGCATTAACATCAGCCTTCACTGCCTCATCTTTCACCAGGTATCTCATAATAATCCCTCTACCATTCAGGGCATTAAAGACTCCTTACACATTTGCCATTAAAATAAGCCACACTCAGCTCAGAAATGATAAATGCTTTCTCTCCAGTTGTGAGATCTAAGAATGAAGGGAAATAACCCAATATAATCTGAAGTTCAGTATGTCATAAATTCTTAGGGCCAAAATAAAGACAACCAATTGTTCCAGGTAATTGGAATCATCTACATTGTTCCCCCCAACTCCTCAGCTGAGCTGTCCTGATTTACAGTAGTGGATGATGTTCTGCAGTTTTATGGAAAGGAACAATTTTTAATTTAAGCATTAAGATACACTGCAGATTTTCCAATTCGAAACAGTGTTGTCAGCTTTTTAGAGATGTTTTCACAGAAACATTAAATTCCCTTTTCCCCTTTCCAGAGCCTTGTTCTCCTCAGCTCCTGTTAAGCCACCTCTCCTAAGGCAAAGACAGAAACTCCTGCTGCAATGCTCATGCTCAAGAGTTCAAACACACTTTTCCAGATGTGGGTCCAGCAGTGCACCCACAGCACTGCTTCAGCCACCCCATTCCCACAGGTGAACACAAGTGCTCTTCCTCAGCTTGCAGCTGAATCACAGAAAACACTATAGCTTTAGCCATGCAAACTGAGTCTGCATTTCTCTTTTAGAAGTTGCAAGGCCCTTATGAAGAGACGTTTGTGAAGAATAAAAATCAACATTAACACGTTATACATTTGTATTCTTATAGAAAGACAGTAAAATGACAGGCATCTGTGCCTGCAGCTGCATTTTACCATGAAAGAATATATTAAATTTAATTCAGTGTAGACAACTGGAAGGAAAATAACTTTCCTATTTATGTTAAAAAATACTTTTTTTTAGAGAGACTAGCACTTCTAAAATCTTGTCAAATGCAATGGAAACAAAGTAATGTGCACAAAGTAAGAGGCTTCAATTCCGTGTATTCTGGCTTGTTTCATATATTCCAAATTCCAACAGGGGGTAGCATTACACTTCTGCAAGAACATTTGTTATTTAGAATACACTGTTTCCCCACATTTGATATTCTGAGTTTTCTTGTACAACAGATCTGTTAATTTCCACTCATTCTGCACCCAAGGAAACCACATAAGGCAGAGGCTCCAGCAAAACTCCCCTAATACTGAAAGTGAGGCTCAGATGGGCCCAGCCAGGTATGAAAAGCAGCAGATTTGATAACTGTGCAAATCATCAGTGTGTGGTTCTCAGCTCATGCTTCTTGCTCAGCACATGGCACAAACAGGAGAGGCAAGGTGCTCACAGATGGGATGCAACAGCTCCCTTTGCATTTTAAAGTTCACAAGACTGACTGTGCCCCCACTGAGCACCTCAGTTCTGCAGAAACACCTGTAAAAACCTGACCAATGGGAAGTACTGCTGTACTTTTTCTCAGAACAGCACAGCCCAATAGAAACCACCGAGTTCTCAGTCAGAGCATTAACCCATTTCAAGATAGTCACAGTCAGCACAAAAGTACTGTGGAGCAGGAAGCTTGGAGAGGCTGAAAATAAAGAAGGACCATCATTATTATCATATGGACACACGTGCTCACAATGGGATTCAGGTGGCCTTGCTCTTGTGGTTAGCAAAGCAGCAATTTATGGAAAATTTACATACAAAAGTGCCTTAATCCCCTTTACCCAAGTTTTCTGTTTGCAACTAGATTTAAAATCCAAGTCAGCTATTCAGGAAGAAAAGGGATCTCTTTTAGCAAATAAAGAATTCAGCTACAACTCTACAGCTGCAGTGACAGCAAATTGAGAAGGACTCAAATGAAAGCATTTCAAAAGCTGGCAAAGTGAAATCTCAGATTTTAGAGACAAATTAAACCTGCCCCTGTGGGTTCTTAGAGACAGAGAAAGTTTATGTTAAACTTTAATTACCATTTTGAAACATTCACCTGGGGAAAGCCCTAAGAAAAGTCTTTTTCTTCCTCTATTTCCCCAATGACTGTTGTTCCACAGTGTGAGCTTAGCTTCTGCTGGCACTAAAAATACACTTGTGCCTGTCTTGTAGCTGATGGAGCTATGCCAATTTACATTAGACTAGTTACTTGATTCCTTCCTTCCAGCCCATTCCACATAAAGACACAGAGAAAAGAATCCTTGTTATAACCTGTGCATCCTGTTCCACACAGAGAGAACTAGAGTGGGCTTAATTATGGGCCTGTGAAGAATAAAAATGAAAGCCTTGCTATATGATCTTCACATTCATTTTCCTCCTTTTTCAACCTCATATTTAGAGCTAAAGTTAGTCAACTTCTTACAGAAAAAAATTATTAACAAGATAATCAGTGATCATCAGTAGAAAGAAATGGATGGAAGTAGAAGGACAAATAAGGGAGGAAAAGCTCAAAATAGTAAAATTAAGACAAGTGTTTTTCTTTATTCCCAGCCCATCACTGAAATTATGGTTTGTCAAAAGTAATGAAACTATAATTAAGCTGCACAGCTTCAAAGGATACAGATACTTAACTATGCATGGGGGGCTGCTCCCAGGCTTCTATATCAGAGAGCAGTGCAATAAATTATTAGGCACAATTATATCCATAGTTTTTTTCCAAAGCCTCCTGCAGTAGTTATCTCTATAGCACGTGTGTTCTGCTTGACTTTGTGTCTCCAGGAATGAGATGAATCGGCAAACTTCATCTGGAAATATTTTCCTTGTGCTACAGGGGATTCAAGTATACAGTTACTAGCCCTGATATAGCCCACTTAGCACTTCTCTGTCCTTCTAATAAACCAGATCTGGAAAAGGTTTATATTTCCTTAATATTTTCCAGGCTCAAATTACTAGTACATCCAAAATTGCTTCCAATCAGCATTGAATTAGCAGAGGATTCCACAGAATCCAGACTACTGCAGAGGATGTGGCTAGGGGAGAGGGAACACAGCCAGAGTTCATGTCCCACTGATTCCCAGCTGTTGAAACAGTCATTTTAGTTGACTGACAGCTGGCTGCTGCACTTCATCCTGCGAATAGCCCGATATCCTCATGTGACAGGACTTAGGAGCACAAAGTCAACTTTAAAGCCCCTTTTCCATCTACACTTTGGACTCCTGTGGGATTGAACTTCTTCAGAGAAAGTCCCAAGGTCTGCTTTCTTTCATCTACCCTGTTTTCGGAAAAAAACATGGAATGACATAAAAGATAACTCCAAGGAAGACGTACAAGCAGAGTTTGCATGCAGCAAAGGCATTTTACTGCAGCCTAGAAGCCCTATTATATGTGAGTGGTATTCACTCACCCCATCCTGGCTTTCATTTATCATATTAATCACACTTATTTTGACCTTAACATCCTCATCCCACCCGAGGAAGTTCAGTCTAACTTTGACACACACACACAATTTTTGCATTGTTATATTGATGCTTCAAAATTCCCTGGAGCTGAACCAGAGTGGAGAGAAAAACAGCAGTAGGTCCACATAACATTTTTCCCCTGCACTTCTGTCCTGAACTCAGGGGTTGAATTACTGGCTGAAGTAAGATAGTTTTTCAAGGCACAAAATGTTGTTACACTAGCAGGGATGGCCAGAGTGCAAGGAAGCACTTCCCTCTGCAGTGTCATTTAGGAATGGAATAGAAAAGCTTGTGTACAACTGTAAAAAGAGCTTTTTTCACACTTTAAAAAAGCTTTACTCAGCTGGTCAAGTAAAGTAACTGAGGTTTCACTGTGTCACCTTGGTTCTTACCCGGAGTTCCTACATTTCAAAGTTTAGCCAGAACCAAGGGAACTCAATTGGGTCAACTTGCTACCAAAAATACTGCTCCAGAAATTCCTTGCAGTCATCTGCTCTCACACCTCTTATGGGGGAAGAGTTCAGTTTTACCTGATCCCTGTTTGAGCAAAATAGCTTTTGATCTAATAGAGAAAGTGGGGGGGTGGGGAAAAGGTCGTTGCATCCAAAAAAAAATTGGCAAAATTTTATTTTATGCAATACGACTCTCCATAAGGATTTTAGAAAAGAATACATTAAGAAAACATAATACCAGTATAGGATTATCCTCATTCTGTTGTTACAAATTGGCTTGAAGTTCAGGCATATCCTCAAGCATGTTCTTGATACCCTGCTCCCCTCTAAATGCTAAAAAATCGCTCAGCCCTCAGGCTAATCCCATTCTTAGAAAGAACTGATCTTCAACCGCCGTGTCCTCAGTCTCAGATTTTCTGAATCCACTGAGTGTAAGGGCTCCCACATTCATAACTCTTTTCTGGTAACTGCAGTTCTTGAAAGACACCATTCTTCAAGCTCAATTCCACACACAAAAAAATTCTCTTGAAAAAGCTTATTCAGTGCCACTGCTTTATGGACTTTCATTAAATAGAAAACCACTTTCAACAATTTGTTGAAATTACAAAAATTAGTGATAGACTTGCCACCATTTTAAAACAAAAATTCTGGAGCAGCTGCTTCATCCTGGCAGGCTGATTTTTTTCCTTTAGCAACTCTCATTAATGACTTCCTTTTCTGTCCACAGGTGTCTTAAAAGGCAAAGTTTCTGTCTCTCTCACTGCCATGTGGACAACATTGCATTTAATATAATCTTTAGCACTTGGACAAAATTTTCAAGATCCAAAGTCCTGTAGAAACACCATCCCATCAGCCAACAGCCTTGGGAAACAAATATATATACCACAGAGAGAGTGAGGTAAGCTGGTCACAAGAAAACCCTAACACAAAATCCCTGCATTAGTCTAAATCTCAAGTTTCTAACCTCCTTTAATAAACAGTGTCCAAAACAGCACTTTGCCATCACAAACTCCTGCCAGGGGTCTGTCTGCTATAAACAAGCAGCTTTATAGCACAGTGGGCAGGTTTGTCAAATGCATTCAACACTAAGCCAGGCAGAGAAAGAACACCAGAATTCAGTATGGATTCTTTCTGTATTCCCTGAGGTCCACAGCAGTCAATTGAACTCTTCTACTATGGGACAGAGTTCAAAATCTACCTATTTTAAATATCAAAGATCCATCTTATTTATTTTAACTTGCATGCAGCCCCAATCTCTAATGAAGTGAACATTTTAGCTTCACTGATTTCAGTGGCCTTGCTTCTAGGAGTGTCAGAGGAAAGGAGATGAAGTCTGGACAAGGCTTCTGCTGAACTCAGAGGGACATTTTGGTCAGAACTGTACAATATTGCATGACAGGTAAATTTGATAGTCTTATCTTCCTTATGGGCTTTTAAAGAATTCCTTCTCCTTTCTGCTCTAGACAAGTTTCTTTGCATTTTCAGCAGAATCATTCAGAACTTTGCATAATAAAGCAATACATAAAATTTCAAGGTACTTTAAAAACAGTCCAGCCTGAAAACTGGTAGGCATTTTTGTATCACAATGGCTTATGCACATATACTACCTTCTTTGCCTATGGAAAGCATTCATTCAGTTCTGAATATATAAATGTATTTCAGTGATTCATTCCTCAAATTGGTTTCAACATAATGAAACCATGGAGCAGGTTCAATAGAGCAGGTAATAAACCATTTTCTATTCTGTAGATTTGTTGCCACATATTTTCTTGCTAACAAATGCCAAAATTTTATTACCCATATGAAGATGTTGCTACCATATTATTTAATTTCATAAATGTAATAGCTGGAAAAATTATTTGCTCTTTCTGACTAAAGTGATGCAGGTTGGAATAGGGTCGAATATGACAAACAGTAAGGATTTGCCTACACCCCAACACAACCAATACCTTCAGATATAATCTGATTACAATTAATTATAACTCATTCTAATTCTGCTGACATATTATTGGCCAGACTGAAAGTATTTCCATGGATATCTTGAAGTAATAAATATTTTGGGAACCTTGAATTACCAAAACTAATTCCACTCCTATGCCTTGTCCTGAGTTGTGGACAAGCTTAAGCACAGTTTGTATAATGTTGGAACACGTTTCACCCTTCTAATTTGCATGCTTCCAGTTTTATGTGGCTCTGTCAAAAAAAGGTTGAAAAAGTAGGAAAGGTCACACCCCTGCTGAGCATCTATTTTCAGTCCTCTCATCTACTCACAGTGAGCTGCTGTCAGCCCTCCAGACATCCCATCTAAATGATTGCTATCCTACTGACACTCGCCAATTCCTTCTGAGCCATGCAATTACTTTGATATCACTGACTCTTAATCAAAACAAAATATTTCCTGCATAGTCTTTTTAATGCACAACCTTAAAAACAGAATGTTGGCAGGCATTGCAAACATTTTCAGAAATGCAAATCAAGGAATTGAGGTTTTTTGAAAGAAGCTTTGTTTATGATCTTCCAGAAGGAGACAAACCATATGGGAATCAAACTTGGAAATCTTAATCCAGGGCTGCTACTGAAGTTATTCACTTCCCCTGCATTCAGCTCCATGCAGTCTATGCTTTCCTTACATCTTTTTTGTGTATCCTTCCTCTGCAGGTGAATTTTACTTTCTCCCTTTTAGAAAATGAAGTTAGAAAGTGTCTGATAACACTTTGTAGGATTCTTTTGAATTTTTCCATACATAAATGGATTTCTATTTAAGGAGGGAGGTGGGGAAAGAAAGAAAGAGAAAAAAAAAAAAAGTCTTAGATTTTCTCATTTTGGCCACATTCTAAGCAATCTGAAGAGTCTCCTTTACATCTGGATCAAAACCAGAAACTCCACAAACCCTACATTCCAAAGGGAATAATCTTTTCCAGCTTTTATTGTCAGATGACTCCTCCTTCAAAACATTTCCTTCTCTATCTTCAGAAAATCTCCCAACAGAGTAAGAAGTAGCCATTGGTATTAGTAATAATAAAAGCTATTACCCAGCTTGATTGTATTTAGGGGAGGAAGCCAGTTTTCCCATTTGTTCATTGTGATGGGGATAGAAAGTCCACACTGTGGTTTACCAATATCTCCAAGGCCCTCTGACAGAAAAGCAATCCAGCAGCACTTGTTCTTGGTACAGAAGAATAAATTCTGCTGAGTTACATTGTCTGCATTCCCTCGTGTAAGGAAAGATGCTCTCTTCTCTTGACATTGTTATTTCACTTACCAGCGCTTCTGTGGCAGGCACTTCTTTTCCCATTACAGACCACAGGCTGTCTATTCCCCTTAGTGGCAGATCCCAATAAGTGTCAACTCTTATTATTCCAAATTTAGATTAAAACCCTTATTCTTTGCACAAAAGTTGTGAGGATTGTTTCATGATAGATGGAGAGTACCTTGAGTACAGTTTTTTAGGTAACCTCCTACAGGGCTGAAAGCAAGTGAGATCTGCACTGCCCTGGTAGGGTTGGCATGTCTCATGTGTTACTGTGACACCTCAAATCCAAATTCTTACCCCTTCACTTCCTCCATGCACACCTTTGGAAGAGCTGGGTCACTTACATGAGCTCTTCCCAGCAACAGCAATGGAAAAGGAAGCTGGGTCTCTTCTTGATCACCTGGGAGTGAAGCCTGCTGCCAAGAACATTACAATACTGTACGAGTTCACTGAGGAACTGGGAAGGAAAAAAAGTCCTTCCCTTCCTGGAAGCTGACATTAAGCAATATCTCTGCACAGTGCACAAGCAGACCTGGATGGGAGATGAGACCAAGAGGACGGAGATCATCTCTACAATAGACTTGGGCTCCTGGCCAACACTGCAAAGAGGAAAACAAAACAAATGTAGCTTTAAGCCTGACACTAAATCCACCTGTTTTATGCCCCTTTTCTCTGTCACCTTCAACTGGAGAACATACTTTTGCTTATCTTTGATCTGCACAGCACTGGGAGCTTTTGTCAGCATAACCAGCTCCAGAAATGACTGCATTTCATTATCAAGAGCAGCAGTGATCATGGGGTTTTTTTTCCTATTTCAGAAAGATGCCGTGTGGAAATTGGTGGGCTTTAAGATGTTTTTGAATCTCTGAAAAGTCTGAAGAACCACACTATTTTACTGAAAAATTTCAGAGCTTTCAGAGCCTTTTACAATAATGGTAAATGTAAGTAAAATGCCAGCTAGCCAAATCATTGTCCAGTGCAGACACCTCATTTAGGGGTGACACGTTGAGAGATGCATTCACTGCTGGTTCATGTATCACAGTCAGGAGTCATAGAAAAACAACTGGAACTAAATCTTGAAAGAAAAGAGCACAAAAGCAAGTTTTCTAATTCATGCAACAAGTCAGCAAGACCCAGATACAGAAACCTCTCAAACAAATCATTTGGGTCAATATGACAACTGACTTCCAGGTTCCTCTGAGGTGCAAACTGTTCCTGTTATAGCTCTGACTGGGTGTTCGTTGCCCAACTGCCCAGAGCTCTGAGATTAAAGCAGAAATACAAGCAGCAATAATGCTGTAGAAGATGACGAATGCATCCTTCTCAGCTGAGAATTTAGACAGCTTGTAGATTTCTTAAAGGTGGGAGGAAGCATAAAATGTTACAGCACCACACATCAATACCGTAAAAAAAAAAAATCTTTGAAAAGAGATGTAGAAGATGTGCAATTACAAATAATCATGTTCCTACACTCTCAGAGAAAGCATGGAAATAAACACAGTACAAGATAAACACATACGGTTTTCAGTCTCCTGGGAAGAGGTAATGACTCCCAACAGAAAAAAAAATAGCTAAATTAAGGTTGTAGCTAACAGTACATTGTGATTTCTTTAGTATGTTTTAGTACTACATTAGAAAAGTACTTGATTAAAAGCCAAGAAAAATTAAAACATTCTCAGTTACACAGATATGGCCATGTAGTCATGCAGCTGCCATTTCTCAGATTTCACTACGCAAGTTAACACCTTACAGGCCTTCTCTTTACCACTTTCAAAAGTAACATCTACAAGGAAAGGAGAAACACCAGCTAACTCTGGGGTTAAGGGTTTTGTACAGGATTTGGAGGAATAAGGCTATATTCCCAACCCAGTGACAGGCTGCTCATGACCCTGGTGAAATTAGTCCAGGCAAGACAGCAAGAGACCTCAGTGTAGGATGCTCTAGAGCTCAAGCCTCTTCTCTGCCTGAAGTCATATCAGCTGTGCTTCTCCCTAGGCTTAGTCTCTCTCCCTGGTCTAGAGTGCACAGGGGACACACAGATATTCACAGCTTCTCTGGAACACAGAGACTCTGCACTCACCCAAGGCTGCAGGTGATTAACCAGCTCTGAAAGGGAGATGTGGAGCTGCACGGTCAAACACGGTAGTAAAGAACCTGCTCAAGGATGACAATAAGGCATGCACATGCCTTCCTGTGCAGTTGTAATGCAAAATAAAACAATTTCTACAGGACAGACTAAAAGAGTTAAATATCCTATCATCTAGCCAAACCAACTCCTCATTTAAACTGAGACCCACGTGCCCCCAAGGCAGGTGGCAGCTCTCCCTAAGTTGTGTAGTGTTCTCAGCCCCTCAGTGCTGTGCAACACTCTGCCTGACAAAACCTCTTTTATCCAGCAAGACCACAACATTTATACATTTTCACTTACTACAGATACGCTGGGAGGTTCAAAGTTTGAGGCACGGAGCCACTGTGGTAGCAGGAATTGTACACCTCATAATTTGGGTAGATCAGCTCATAATTTGGGACCATATTGTCCCCAAAGAGGCCTCAGTATTTTAAAATCATCAACTTAAGTAGGTGGCTGAATATCAATAGAGATTGATGACAACAGCCACACACAAAGTGACAACTTCTTTTCCCCTCTATCATGGCAAGTTAACTACCAAAGCAGTACTCGTGACTATATTTCTACATAAATAAGAACTCCCACTGACATAAATATGAGTTTAGCATGAGCTAGCCGTACATAAATGTAATTCCTACTAATAGGCACATTTGGAGCTGTCAACAGTGATTTGAGTATAACACTAAGTAGCATGAAGAGACAGCAATAAACACTCCATATTAATTCAGCTTGCAAGAAGAAGGAGGTCAGGGGACAAAAAAGCAAAGCAAAATGAAACCCAGAACTTGTCAGATGGAAAAGGACAAAACCAGTTGGAAAATAATTTTATTTTTCAGACTTCTAAGAAAATTTACAAACAATGGTGGTGTAAAAAAAAAAAAAAAAGGAACACCCTATAAAAAAAATTGACATTTCTCAAACTATAGCATCAAAGGAAGTTACAGAGCAACAAGCATACAATGAAATTCTATTCATCAAATTAGTATTAGTTAAGTAGTTAAAAAATTTAATAAGTCAAGTCTAATAATAAATCTCTACAGCTTACTCAGAAATTGTAACAATCAATTCTGAGCTTAAATTATACTTACAATAGACAATGAATTCACCTCTGCAATCATCTACAGCACTGAAATCAACTAGGTCAAATTACATAGCAAAGGCACACCTTGGGAAGTCTGTAAAGGACAACTTGAGCACAGCAAAATTACATACAGCATAAAGCAAATCACCCTGCATGCTTGTTTCTTAGTCCCCAGTGTCTAATATGAAATACAATATACAAATAACAGAAGCAATATTTAGTAACTCTTTTCATGCTGGTTCTATTTTTCATGCAGAGTGACAGAAAGGCTTCCTTTCCCTGTTTTCTGTTTGAGCCTTGGCACATTCCCAGGGCCTGTCCTCCCTGTTTTCATCATCATCCTTGTCATTAGAGGAGCAGGTAGTTCTTAACAAGTCAGTCCCAGGCAGGACCCCCACCATGGCCCCTGCATATGCACATCTTCATCCTGCAACCCCTCTCCAACTCTCCACATGCTGAACTCCAACATGCACACACAACATGCCCAAACCTAACCTCCATTCGCCAAAGCTTACAGATGGGGCACAAAACAAACTAATGCTTGTAGCATTAATTACTGCTGCAGGCTTTCCTCTACTTGGGTCACTTTGAATAGTAGGCATTTAAAAGCCATTAACACAATTTAATTAACAGCTTAACTCAAAATTGCACAGGAACTCCAAACACCGGCACACTAAAGCTTTTTGAACGCAAATTTGAATACACATGATAACCTGGTGTTTTCATCAACCCATAAATCAACTCTTCCTGACCCTAACATATATATTCTGTTCCAAGTAAAAGGAGCAATAACTATTTTTTAGTTACAGTCTATGGATTTGGGCTTTCACTGTGCTCATCAGGAGAAACGCCAAAGACAGAGTCCATTAAATACTGCTAAAATAACTCGTTCTTGACAGTTCAAGAGAGTGCATCAAAGGGTTATTTTTTCTTTCAAAAGTAAAAACAAACCCATGAATCATCCCATTTAATGAGACCTCTTTCGTGACTGCTTATAAATGGGTTCTTAAAAAAAAATAGCAGATGCGCATATCTCATGTTAAAACAAAAGTTAGTAAGAAGGTTGCACCAGTGTTTATCACTGAATTTGTTTACATATAGACAATATCTGAAATTCTTGCCAAGTTATCTTATTAGGGCTGCTAGAAACACCATTAAACCTGACAGCACTTTGCAATAAAAGAGGTGGGTATTTATGTCATTGGGGTCAACAGGCAGTTGTAGGGACATAATTTAGCTTTTAATGATTTTGAAGATACCAAATACTCACTTTCATCTTCCCATTTTCCACAGATATCCAGGGTAAGATCTGATATATTCACATCTAAACCAACAATTCAGACCACAACATTTAGACCATGTGAGCTGATTGTACTTGAATTACTTTCTTTCCTCCCTGCCTATAAAAAAGCCACCTTTGAGCTTTCTAATCCCAAAGCAGAGCCCTTCCAGAAATCAGTCTTGGTCATTCTTCCCAAATTCTCCCTACCTACAAGGAGCAGCCACAAGAAACCAACAGCAGATGCACAGTTGTGCACCCCACTGCCCGCAGCCACACTTCCAGAACTGGGCTGGAGGGCTCGTGAGGATCTGTGGTGCCAGTGGTTGGCAAGGATGGCCTTGGAAGATCACTGATCCTACTGACCATAGTCTTAGAAAATGTGTCCCACAAGGGCCTCCCTACCTGCCAAGTGCTACAGGAACATCCAAGGTGCTGTGATGGGGCTGTGCAAGTGTCCCAGGCAGACAGAGCTTTCTAGTTTGCAAATATGCAAAGGCACTCAATGACAGAAATGCATGAAACACCTCATGAGAAGAAAACAATCCACATTTATAACCTTTTCATTTTTCTTTCATCACCTACTAGGCATTCAAGCCCTTTTCATAGCAGTGGTTTATGTAATCTCACATTTAATTAAATGTACACACTTCACTGGCAGTGTGTAATTCCTCATGAAGAAGTCTCTCTTGTTGAATCCTTGCTTCACACATTCCCTAAATTAAGCACTCCCTCTAACCTTCCCAGCCTTTCAACAGCTCACTAATACAAGCAGCTTTACCTTCTTCTAGTTTAGCAAACACATTCAAAAAAATCTTCTCCAGCATGGATAAAATCAGATACATTTTCATGCAATGTATAATTAATGTATAAAGCTTACTGCCATAAAAAGACAAGAATGTAGCAGGTCCAAAAAGAATTTATAAGAACATCAAAGTCTTAGCAACAGATACTGGCAAATGTCTTTGGAAAGACAAGTGAACCTCCACAGTTTAGGTATTAAGTCGTTATGTGACTGGTGATCAAAAATAAATTTTCCTGCAAATAAACTGTCCTGTTTGTAGACTGCTAGTGAATTTTTGTCTACCTGCTCTGAAGTACCTGTCATTGGCCAGTCACATTACTGCACTGCCATGCTGACTTGAATATCTTGTATTTCCCCAGTGAGAAATGGGTCTAACCTGGCTTCTCGTGCAAGGCGTGTTCAAACTACAGTGACAAGGAAAAGAAAAACATCAATAGCATAAAAGTATGCACTCAGATCTCCTTAAGAGCAGCACATACCATTTGACTTCTTTCTTTGTAAATATCAGCAGCAAGACAGGTCAGTGTCTTCCATGCTTGCTTGCCATTATATGACAAATCCAGTGCCTGCAAAACTTTTGTCTTTCACTTACATGTACCCAAAGCCAAAATTGGCTGATTTAAAAGTAATGATTGTGGTCTATATTGTTCAGTGTTTCCTTGACTAGGCACAGATTTTGAGGAAACCATGTGCTAAGCCTCTCCATTTCAGAATAAACAACAGAAAAAGTTATTACCTGTTCAGAGTATAAAGGAAACAATTTTACTCATGACCTACAACTTACATAAATTTAAATTAATCATGCTATATTAACTAAGGTTCTTTAGCATCCGCTCAATGTTAGGTATTTACCTTTAGTCCACCACAGATTGGACAAGATGAAAAAAGAGCTCTTGTCATCCCAGGGTGGGGGCTACATGTGTCACAGGGGTCAGCTGAGGCCCCACCAGGTGGTGACAGCTCACTACTTTTGGAGTCTGACACCTGTCCTTGTGGTTTTGTGTCTGACCACCTTGAAACAAAATCCACATATGTCTCATCACTTGAGTCCTTGCTGCTTTCTGTGAGTAAGGATGAAGGCCTCCCTCTGTGCTGGCCGTGCTCAGGTCCCCTCCGTGCTTCCAAGTGTGGAAGTAGCAGTTTTGGGTCACTGGCACCTTGAGCAGGCAGGGCCTGGTCCTTGGGTAACGTGGAATCTGCACTCTTCAGTTGCACTTCTTTAGAAGCTGCCTGTAACACACTCCTGGGTATATCATAAACGTGTCTGAGAGAGCTGGGAACCTGATACTCTGATCCCACAGCTCTCTGGGACTCACTGTGAGGACAAGTACATAGACTCTGATCCGAAGGAAAGTTCAATGGCAAGCTTAGCAGTGATCCAAACTCATCACCGTGGCAAATGTCTAAGCTCCCAGCATAGGAAGAGAAGCTCCCAGAGTAGGAAGAGTGACTACCAGTAGCTATTCCACTGTCAGAAGAACTCTGACGACCTATTTCCTGCAGCTGTCTGGATCGGAGCGGCTTCGGAGGGGGTTTAGCGGTGCCACGTGCCCCTTCTGGAAGGGTCTTTTCCTCTCCCAGGTGAATGCCCTTTGCAGCTGCCAGCCCATGGCTCTCCTGAGAGGTGCTGGCTGAAGATTGTTCAGGCCACACTGTCAACCTGCTCCCAACACTGACATCTGAGTGGCTGGTATCTGAAGATGAGCTTGAAATACTCCTATCATCTCCTAGAAAAGAAGGAAACCCATCAACCTGTTTAAAACATATTTTACTTTCATACAGTTAATTGGGTTGCTGTACCAAAATACAGTCGTACATCACTGTACAAATAAAAATAATACTGTTATAAAAATGTTTACATATCTATATACAAAAATACCTTTGTATATCTGTCTATCTGTGATTCATTTATGGCTATATTGCAAGATTGTTTTCCTCAATTACAGTTGCAAGAAAGGCATTTTAACAGGTAATTACTGCCTTCAAAGACAGAATATGAATTTTTGAAAAATAAAACATTGGCATGAAAGGGCACCAGGACAAAACACAAACATCATACAAACAAACAAATACAAAATCAAACAAATACAGAACCATTTTCTTGTAGCACAAACAGAGTCCACAATGTTATTTTCTCCTTTCTTAATAAAACCAATGCAAAAAAAAAAAAAAGGCAGAAACTGCATATGAAGTTGGGCCATGATTTCTGAGCAGAGGAACTGAATAAAAAAAAAAATCAGCATGCTTATCTATCAAGTCTCATTTTCTGTCCTTTCAGTTAAGTCTAGTAGTTATGTGCTAATTAAGAAAAACCTCAGGAAGTCTCACTGGAGTACAGTCACAAACCACATTACCCAGCAGTGTCTAGGCCAAAGCAGCCATGGACATGTATATAAACACATAATTAAGCTCCTGAGGATATTCACAGGGACATTTTTTAGGCTTGCAGGCTTTAGAATCAGGAGCAAAGCAGGTGTTTGGATGATCCAACTTCAGCTATTAAACAGTTCAAATGGCAGTTCAGGGCACAGGCCCTTTTACAAATCCAGTGCTAGACACCAATTCCACTTTGATACACTACCAACTCCAGAGAAGGCATGTACAGAGAGCAGAGGAAAGCACAGGAGTTCTATGTTTTACTGCAAAAGTCTGCTGTAAGCCTGATGTGTGAGCCATACAAGTGAGTCCATCGCATGGGCTGCACTGACAAAGGTACTTTAGCAGATACCAGATTTGATGTAGACAGTTCTTTTTGAGTTTTACATGCAAAAATTCAGTAGGACTCAGCAACCTAAATGGTCCTCCTGGATTAATAGAGTTTGATTCAAAACTCAGTCTGCTGAGTTTAAAACCTCCAACCTACATCAAAGGACTTCAGACAATGCTGTTAAAGAACTGCTTCATAAGAAACATAACAAACCTAACGTCTTGACCATTTCTCTATTATTTTTCTTGTAAGCTCCACATCTTATGAGACAGGCCATATAACTTTTAAAGCCTGGGCAGGAAGGAACATAACATATTTTTATTTAATTAGAGGTACTTACCTCCACTACCTTGGCGACTTGTATGGGACAGCAAGCTCAAGCGCTTTTCTAATTGCAAAGCTTCATGAGCCAGTCTTTCTTCTGAATAGGCTGGATTTGTACTTGGATCTTTAAAAAGAAACAGAAAATAAATAAATCAGTAAAGGAGGTAACATGAAAAATAAATTTAAAAGAAAGGAAAGATAAAAAGACATTCTTATGCTTGAAATGTTGATTGGAAAAATGTATGGGACAACCTGACTTCAAGCACATCCTGGACATAGTAATTTAAAATTAAAAGTGTCAAAGATTTTCAGAGATTTTACCCAATGTCTGTAATAGTTACCACCAGGGGCAGAACATCGAAGAGAACAGCACCAAAGTCAATAGCTACAGAAATAATTAGCATCCAACAAGTCTAAAGAACTTGAAAGCTAATTTGACCCACACAAAATCTGTCCTGAATTCACTGGATTCGCTGGGAATTTTAACGTCCAGAAAGATCAAATTTTTCACCCAAGAAATTTCCAAATCTACATCATAAAGCCAGAATCACAGCCATTAAACTGACATCTTACAATCCAGATCATCTATTTACAAAGACTTTGCTTTCAAGTTGGATGTTAAGAAGGTCATAAAGTTCAGATGTCAGAGATAAAAACAACCAATCTGGTGGCTCTGTCTTCATGTTTAATACAAGACAAGTCAGGATTATAAAAACCACTTCTAAAATGTACTGTCATGGATTTTCCCCATACATTTTAGTGAGTTTGCCATTCCAGCTAAGATTATTTCACTGGTGGTGGCTCATTATATTCCAAAAAACAGTAGAAAGACCAAAAATTAAACAGAATGTGGAAGAAGTCTCATCAGGGAAACAGGCCAGTTTCCTCTAAATCATTTTTTTTCCAGCAGGCACAACAATAAAACCAGATGTTGGAAGTAATTATAAGCCTTATCCAAACAGAAACCTTATGGATTCCTTCAAATAGCACTGATGAGCGTGTCCTGTTCAGTGGTTACAGGAGATATGGTCTGCTAACTTGTTCATCATCAGAAACCTCAGTAATTCTCATTAATACACAGGGAAAGTAATCAATGACAGTGAAAACAGATTAGCTTCCTCACAACTGCTGCTCTTGTGTATCTGATCAACTGGGCAGTAGAAGCACACCACAAAAACACTGAATCATTTAATAAGAGGGGGAAAACAGATGAAAAAGGCTATACATTCTTGTGATTGAGTTAGTAGGACAAAAAACAGTTGGAAAGATGAAAGAAAAGCTTCATTTTCACCCCAGGTCTTTTAGTTTTAAAAGACTTGGTTTTGATGTTGTCAACACAGCAGTCAAAGCAAGCTCATAATCAGGGGAAGGAGCACTGCCAGGTCAGCCAAAGCTCCATGGGAGCTCCCTACGTTATCAGCAAACTGCCACATCTCTCCTCCCTAAGCATATTCACTTTCTGACCTGCCCTAGGTAGGAAAAGAAATGACAGTGCTGAACTTTCTAACTTTCTTTCTCATGTCAAGGAGGTTTCCATCTTTGGCAGTCTGCAATCTGGGTAAGATGAGCATCAAAACTAAGATATGCACAGTCCATCTACAACAACATACACTGGGCATTCTAACAGGGACAAGGCAACAATGCCCACGACAAACAGAGTCTGTGACCTCTGTGTCTCCCAGCTCAGACAGTGCTTGACACACTTCAGACTTAAGAAAAGAAAATAGGACTGTTTGATGTGGATTATTTTCTTGGGTGTCCATTCCTATTTACCCAGCAAGACAGCTCGCATTAGCCATTGACTAGTTCAAACCTGCACAACTGCTCAAACAAACCCCCAAGGTTTTCATATGGACCTCTGCCAAAGGAAAACACAACATTTGGCCACCAGCACCTATGGTGCAACCCAGACAGGTCCATGCAAGGATCTGCTCAGTAGCATACAGCATTACAAGCTGCTATTTTTTAATGTCCTCTGCTCCAGTTACTCTGCCCTATCTAGTTAAATGCCTTGTGTCCAAAAAAGGTCCAAGGAAGATGTTCTATGAGCACTTTGAGTATAAAGTTGTCGTACCAGATCAGCAAATTTGGTCAAAACAAGATGCAAACAGACACTAATCCTTCCCACATCAAAGAACTGTGAGTAGGAAAGGTCCTTTCACTTTCCTCACAATATGATTACTTGACAAATGCACATTTTCAGAACATTACTAGGGCACCTACACAACAACTAGATTTTTAAGTTAAAGATGTCCCTCTTACAGAAAGCAAAAGATATAATTAAAAACAAAACAAAACAAAAAACTGGTCAAACCACTGATCCAGTAAAATTGGCTTATAATAAAATACATGAGGTAGGAGGGAATTTGAAGTCAGACAGTTTGGACTTCACACATTCAATTGCCCCCAGGAGCCAAATTCCCTATCAGCTTCACAGCTACAGAACACACCAGGTTTCACCCAACAACATGAAACCTCTAGGCATAGAGTCTGTCCAATAGAACTAATAATTTTTTGGTTAAACTTCTCCTTAAGGACTGCCTATGAATAAAAACATGTGTATAAAATTGTGTATAAAGTTGGATTTGCTGGCATCATCCTCTGCCTTTTGCATGCCCAACACACAATATCTAATAACTTTGTAGCAATTTGCCACATTAGTAACTCAGGGGGACAGAAGCAGCATGACCGGTACCAAGACAGCTGTCCAAGGAAGTTCCAACAGCTTCTGCCCACACATCTGAAAGCTGCTCTTTAGTATTAGTACTTTAATTTCCCAAAGCCTTAACAAATGTATCCCGTCCTGTGATTCACTCAGGCCCTTCAATTAATAAAATTTTTTATCATTTTCCAATCAAATATGGATCCCTTGCTGTGAGGAAAATGATCTTTTATGAGAGGCAGTCATCGGAATCATCTTAAACACTGCTTTGGGGCAAAGGGGAAGGATTACATCAAATTTAGCTGGACTAAAAATGCCTCTGCTGGAGATTTTATTTTTATATTACGTTGGTGGGTATTCATTAAAGCCACATCAGCTGTTCATCGTGGGAGATTTTGAATACTTTGGTAACATACGAATAAAGTGTCACAGTAATTCAAAGCTCCGGGGTTGTTCAATAAGCACCTGTCAGGAAAAAATGTATTGTATCCAGTTCAGTCAGCAGCTACCTAATTGGCTTCATGCATCTTTAAAATGCAACACTGGTTAATTACTTTGTTAAACAAAACTAAATAGGCTGAAATCTCTCTTTTTCTTCTTCCTGTGTAACTGTAGTCACATTTGTAAATCAGGCCTGGACCCTCACCTTCTTGCTAACATTTCCACACCTTGTAAGATGTCTGGAGGAATGAAAAGATGTCCTAAAAGTTTGAGGAGGATCCACTGGGTACTGCAGAAGGCAGCCATAGAGCTGTCTTGCAATGGCCAAAGGTCTATCAAGCTTCAACAAAAAGAAAGAGCATCAGATGGATCCTCAGCAAGCAGCACTACACACTCCTCAGTCAGTCACAAAGCAGCCTGAAAAAGCTTCCAAAATTAAAAGAGAGCATCCAGACTATTAACATTACACCTGGGGTCCTTCCAGACTGCAGGACTAATCTGTCACATAATCAGATATAGAGAGTACTGGTCTGCCCACTGAACAAAGATATCACTGATGGGCTCTTGGGCCTTTGCTGTGCTCAGGTTTGGCATTCAACATAAATCTTGCTAGTGAATAAAAGGAGTTGAACACAAACATTTATCAAATATTAAGCATGCAATATAGTATAGGTTACAAACCATGCAATCAGTGATTCATTACTAAGTCCATGTCTAGACTTCTGTCAAGACAGAAAGAAAAATTCTCTGGACTGTTTTCTAAATTTCTCTTCAAGAGAAAAAAAGAGATCATACTAGTAGCCAGTTAGAGCAGGTCTCTTTCAGCTGGGGAAAACAAACCATCCAAAGCCATTACTCCTTAGTGTCCTTTATTTAAAATATTAGTCTTCCTAAAAATACCTACAGGCACCCATACCTACATGACCTTCACATTCCCATCTTCTATGTCTTTTGGGGGCGGTTTATGAGGCCTGATCATGCAGCTTTTAACAAATCAAAACCTCCAATCTGCTATTTGAGACATCAATAGGAACATTTTGGTACAATTTCAAAAAATTAATGGACTCCCAAAATAAGTATGACAAGTAACAAATCATAAAACTAATGTTCTTTTCACTTTCCAATTTATTTTGAATGTACACATAATATCATTTTTTATTGTGAGAATAGTAATTTGATTGATTTTCAAAACATTACAGAATAATTCAGGTTGGAGGAGATCTCAGGAGTTCCCTAGTCCTACCTGCTACTCAAAGCTGGTCTGCTGAGAGATTAGACCAGATTTTGATACTTTGCAAAGGTAAATCAAGATTATGAGTTCCACTGCCCTGGATTTTCACTGCATATTTTATAGCTGACATCACAAAATACGTGCAGCAATCATATAGCCATGTGATAAGAACATCATGTTTTTTAGGAAATAAGGCACAGCTTTTAAAAGTACAGTCCTAAAAAGAAGATGTAAATATTGTCCTTGAGAAAACACTCCTTTCACATCCAGCTTACAAATTCCATTTGGATACTGGCTATTTTGCATTTATTTAAGAATCACTATGGCAAGCAAGAAAACTGGTAATTTCCCAGTCCTCTCAAACCATTCTCTACCATCTCCTACTAATTTCATGCTAACACATAAATATTTCAGCAACCCTTTTAACCATATTGTTGAGCTGTTTGTACATAAAGCAACTGGCTTCATTCATTCATCTTTTCTACAAAGACAGACTACATTGATTGCATAACATCTATAGATTATATTTGTTCTGTGGGTGTTGGTGTCACTGTCACTGTTTTTACCATATTACATTCTTTCTCTGTATATCAGCCCTTTGTGTATTTTCCTTGCTTGAAAATACCACACTGCTTCAAGCATATTTCATGTTTAAGTTGGAAAGGTACAGGCAAAGGCAAGATGCTGAATTCAAGTAGCAAACTGTGAAGACAATGTTTCTCTAAAAGCTTTTAAATTGCACAAAAGAAGAATATTGCATACATAAAGTGCAGTTGAGGCTGTGTAGCATTCTGCATTGAAGTAAATATGAATTACATAGACAAGAGGTTTCTTGGTAGAATCCCCAAGCTTTGATCTAGTTTTGATCTAGTTACCTGAACTGTACAGATAATTAATCTGTTTACAAGCTGATGCTTTCAAAGGGTGAGTCAATTTCAGTACTTGACACATGGTGTGCAGCTGGTAGACTTGACCTTTTCAAGAAATACAGTACATTCTGGGTAACAACATACCTGATAAGGAAAATTAGTTTATGGATGAATCACGAGCACTGTACATGTGCCTTAAACAGATCTGTACAAGCTTCTACATGAAGTAATAAATAAAGGAGAACATAAATTTATATTTATTTTTTTTTCAAGGAATGTACATAAGAAGGGACAAGAAACTGGAAGAAACAAAGGTAGAAATACACAGGATGAATGTTAGAGGGCTCAAGGTAGCTTGGACAAATAAAGGCAGAGGATTCTGCAAGTACAAGAGCACAGCTCTTGACAAAACACTTCTCCTGTCCAGGGAAACAAGATGAAGTCAAGTGGATGAGGTTTTAATGCCAAGTACCTTAAGCACAGATAAGAAATGAAAAGACCTCAGGAAAAAGATCTTCTCTTACAAAAAACCAAGTACTCCCTAGGACACTCCACATCTACTTCATGCACCTCAGTGAGGACAGAGCTCCTGAAGGAGGGAAGAGATTGTGGTATGTGGCACAACAACCCACAAACACCAGAAGTGATAACTAACATGTGAAAGCAGATTTACTCCTACGTGCTTCTGAAAAATGAATCTTCAAAGATTGTGCTAAAATTAAAATTTAAAATAATAATTTTTTAAAAAGACAACAGAATAGTTGTTTGTAGGCTTAATTTTTCCAGACAGAAATTCTTGTTACATGAGCAATATAAAGATTGTATATATGTATTTATATATACATATAGTTTTAGATATGCAGAAAAAGGTGTCCAATAGCAAAGCTTTAAGTATAAACACTGATTTTTGTGTTACTGTTGTTGGGTTTTTTCTGTTTGCTTCTTTAACACTCCAGTTAATTGAATGCAAACATATATCATCACAAGAATGACTTTTTTGTCTACCATTCTGCTAGATTATTTAATTTACTTCTGCCTTACAACCATGAGAAAGACAACATGAACTGAGTTTTGTGTTTACTGCATTTACTATATTTTAACTAATAACTAATTTTTCATAATTTACTTAGACAAGCTTCACATAATCTAACGATCTAATAGTCTAAAGATCTAATCTTTTCCATTGCATTTCTTTCCTGCAATTATCTTAACCTTATAACAGCAATAAAACTCTGTCAAACACTTGTTAACTGCCTAACACTTACACAAACTCAAAGTATTTCACAAATCCCAGCTCATCCTTCACCATTCTTGCAACCTATTCCTACTGTATTCCACCACCAAACCATAGACAATTTTCTGCAATCTCATTTCTACACTTTTGTCCTGTCTGACAGAGTCATTCTGACTCAATACTGTATTTCATCTGCTGAAATCAAAAGACAATAGTCTTTATTATGATGCCATCCAAACTCCTCTTTGAACATCGCAGTACATGCAGCATTTATCATAAAATAGGAGAAGGAATTTAATCCTCACGAATCAGGAAAAAAGCTCAAGCTGAAAAACATAAATGTGATGTGGAGGCTTGACAAAGTTTTCTAAGGCTGAAAAGACTTGGAACATTGTGTTTTGGATAAACTCAAAATGCTACAGATAGTTTCCATTAAACTATCAAAATAGCAATGCAGACATGGATCCAAGTTAAATGTGTAAGTTTAAAACTAAAAGTTAGCGTTCCTTTGAATTCAAATTGCCATTTTTAGTACTGTTAAATAGAGATGGCTGGAGTTAGCAGTATCACCAGAAATATGAATGAGCCAGAGCAGCAGGGGGAAACTGGGTACATCCAGCTTATAAATCTGTAGGGTGACATTTCAGAATGAAAACCACTTTGCACTCCACACACCCTGAGTGTCTGCAAGCTGCTCTCACAGCAGCAGCAGTGGGTGCGAGACATGACAAGTTCCCACTTCACTTGGTTACTCTATACTTCCTGTATTAACCTGGGAGCACTGGACGCAAACCAAAAGGGCCCTTGGTCGGGGAGATGCCGCGGACGATGCAGTCGAACAGGAAGCTGATCTGCTCCCCTTCAGTGCAAGAGAGGAAAAAAACACCAGCCCCTGCAAGAAAGCACAACATAAATATGCATGGTTTTCACCTGGAAATACTAGAAATGTATTTAGCTGAAGATACTTATAACGTAGCAATCAAAAGAGTTTTAAGTGCAAGCCATGAAAAGAAGTCAACAAGATATTCTCCGGGGAAGAGAAAGAAAAAATTCATGTCAGCACACACACACACTATACCACAAACATACATACAAATTCAATAGCTGTCTAATAGTTTATGTTAATTTTATGACATTCAGGCAGTTAGAGCAGTATCCTAGAATCATAGAATGGCTTGGGTGGGAAGGGACCTTAAGGATCATTCAATCACAATCCCCCCTGAATGTCAAAACAGACACCTTATTCTCAACAGCTGCCCAGGACTTTTATTCTTATGGACACCTAAAATTTTACAGGTCAAACTTCACCATGCAGAAAGTATAAAGAATACTTAAAGTGTCTTCAAAAGAATGAACTAAGTTAATTCCACTTTTAACCAGTTTTAAGCAAGTGAGCTTTTTATACACAAACAAATTAGAATTTGGTTATATTGCTGGATTATAGTATAAATTTTCCTAGACTAAGTCCTATGTGTCTATAATTAACAGAACGTAACACAACTCCACAGGTTGTCATCAGATCTTTACCCTTTGCTCTATTCTGATATTTGCTTTCCATTCATTAAGAATAGCCCCAAGCAAAATTAGAATGAGAATCACTAAATAAACAAACAAGTTATGAGCTCCATGACACATGGCTACATGAACAACACAAAAGACTAGAAGGGCTCCACAGAACATTTTATAAATTGTCAGTCCAAATATAAATCACATCCGGGAAAAAAAAAAATCTTAAAACATCAGATGAAAGACCACCCAAGTAACCAGAAATTTCAGGGAAATAAAACTTCAATACCAGACAAAAAGGGGAATTAAATTAGTATATATATCTTGAGAAAGAGCTGCCACTCCAGAGCTAAGCATACTAGAAAACTCCAATATCAAATCTTAAACCTACAGTAGGGTTTTGTACATTACTTTCCTTGGGACTCAGGCCCTTAATCTAGACACATGTTTGACTTCTGTATGTCTCTAGCCAATTCTGAGTTGCATATGTATTTTTTTCAATTTTACTCGAAGAAGCAGAGCTGATCTTGACCAGAATGATTACATCCCCATTACTATTACTTTCCAAACATATACCCTGTCATATCCAACAGGATACTCACATTTCACTTAAGCAATGTATACACTTTTGACAACTTGACAAAGGGCTGTGGAATTCAAACAAAAAGGATTAAAAAAAAAAAGGAACCACAAACCACAATACCTATTTGAGTAAATTAGGTATAACCAGCAAGCTGTGAACTAACCTCTCTAGGAAAAACATATTCTGGTCCGTACACTTTTGTCATCCTCAATTTATGTCACATCTAGGTCTCTGCCAGTTCTGCTTAAATCTATTCAAGACAACGCTGTTAGAGGCATCTTCATAACTTGATTTGTCACTCTACCACATTTGCATCTCTTCAGATCTTACCTATCAAGAACTCTTCAGCCAAAGAAACATGAACACAGCCTGGCTTCAGGATCAGAGGCCATCTAGGAGATTACAACACTAATCACACAGCCTGACAGATATGAAGTTTTCTGCTGCAGACTTGTAGTCTTGCCCTATTTCCCCTTTCCAGGAGATGCCAAAGTCAGAGAACATTGTATTAGGATAAAAAAATCCCGAGTGCAATGTATTCAGCTTTTTCTTTGAGCTGATTTCTCCTCCCTGAACAGAGTACAGAGAATCTACAGGAACATGACCTTTGCATTCCATGCATCATAAGCAAGCAGGATATAGACACAACATAGCAGAGGACATTCAGGTCTCAAGTACAATGTTATACTACGTGGGCTGATAATTCAGCAGAATCCTACACCTCCCTGTTGCCACTCAAAAAAAGATTTCTCAAATATTTCTGTACATAAAGAGTACATCTGGACCACTTTGTTCTTTTATAACCTTTTTCAAGAGTTACTTAAACTCCTAAGAGGCTTTACAAACCTTTGACTTTAATGGAAACAAAGAAAGTAAATGTGTGTGTGTGAGCTGGCTGCTTAACTCACAAGATTTTTTCTGCAAATAACTGTCAGTAATTTGGAAATCCCAAAACCAAATGCAGTGACCTTTATATAAGCAGTGCAAAGAGTGGATGTTCATGTGCATGTGGATACAAATTCAACATAAAAATACAATAATTTCTTTATAGAGTCTATTATTCATATAAGCACCTTAATTGCTGACTGACTCTCACAGGAAATACTTTATTTCTAGTTTTGCAAGGGAAGGAAGAAGTCTGAGGATCCTTGAAAAAAACATCAAACGAGATGAATGAGTAGGTAGGGCTTAACTAAAGCAAACATAAAAGCAAATTATTACATTTCTTTTCTACTTTCTTGAGAAAACTGAGAAATTCACTACTGGAAATTGCATACCTCAGTCATGTGTTGGAACAGTTTTGGTGCACAGGCATTTAGAAGTCAAAGAATGTGTGGTATGCATCACTGTAATACCATGCAGCTGTTCACCAGACTGAAAGGCTCACTCAGCTCTCTCCATGGGCTGTGAGACTTGGTGGAAAGCAGCCTCCAACCACTTGCACAAGACTGAAACACCCAGCCAGCCTTCAGTGGCAGTCAGCAGTAAAGCATTGGACAGTCTCTCAAACATTCAGGACAAGCTGCCGATTTCATACAGCTTCTAAGTACTTAATCTTGCCAATGTTGATTTTAACATTGTTAAAATTGTTTAGCAAACAATTTAGCATTGTTAAATTTTGTTTAGCACGCCCATGGGCGAACATACTTTCAACATGGACAGTAGCCAAAAGTTACTTCTCTCTGTGGTGTGTGTGAAAGCAGGGAGGAAAAGTCAGTTCTTCCCCATTAATTACTACTCCTAAAGAGTGCCAGACAATCCTAGAGCCTGAAGCCTTTTAGCTGCTGGACAGGTAGGAACTGCAGCAGCTCATTCCATGGCAATCAGCATGTGCATCCCAAGCCTGGCCTTGAGCAACTCCCTTCAGAGGATATCTCCCACTGCTCTTCTCTCTGGGGAAAATGACAAAGACCACTCCTATTATTGCTAAATAAGATATGGACATGACTACTAAAAATAGACAAATAGATAAATGTTGGTTATCTGCAGTAGGCCTAAGTAGGAGACAGCACAGAATATCTGCATATAAACAGAAGTTTTAATCAATGCAACCCAGAATTTTTCAAAAAATTCCAAGTCTTTCCCCAGTTTAAGCACCCCTACTACTTCTAAATTTTAAATAAATGAAGGAGAGGAAACAAGAAAGGAAAGAAGGAAGGAAGTACCAAATTCTATCAAAACACCAAAACTATCACAGAAATACTCCTGCTTACCTACAATTAGCATTTATTCTTTCAAAGGGCACTAAGGGTCCTACAAGTTCCTTTCTCCAAGGAGATGCTGAAAATATGAGGCAGCTTTAAACCAGGCTCTGGAAGCTAATCCTGAAGCACTTGAACATTGGAGAGCCTGAATTCTCATGGTGTTAATGTGCCCTTTTATGACCCTTCTTGAATTTTTTCACACTGACCTCCAAGTGAAGATTCTCCTGGCAACTGGTCATTTTAACTGGTGCACACTAATTGAGCTGGGAACTTGGGAAAGTGAGAGGCTCCTTTTTTTCCAGCCTGTTCCTCCATGTAAACCTCTCAACTGACTGCTAGGACAAGACACCTGCTTGTTTGAAAACAGTGTGTGACTAAGCTTCAGCTACAGAGACAACAAAATTTTTGACCAGGAAATAACTTATTTGCAGCTTTCAGAAGCAGAAGAAATTATTTTTTTTAATCTCTAGTGGTACAATTATGATGTTAAGAGCAAGAGGAGTTCAGAATGTAAATGCTCTTCTTCCTATTTATGAATAAACTTGTGTGAACCATCTTGAAAATGCACCATTTAAATCAGATGGTTTCCCTCTTCCTGGATTGAGCACCAAAGCCTTTGGAGTTGAATTAAACCTGTACTAAGCAACAGAACATAATGAAGTATTTCATATTTATAAAAACTTTCATGAGGAAGCAAGAAACAGAAAACTAAAACAAATGCATATCCTTTTAGACCTCAGTTCTACCACAGATATACCCAAAAAAGCTCCGCTTCAGTATGAGGCTTCATATGTTTTATTATGGAGAGGAGAGGCAATGAACCACAAAATTATTAGTTCCTTTTAATTAGGTATTTATTACAGTGATATTTAAACCTTAAATTCACTAATCCTCTGCATTCAGAGCTCCACAGGATGAATGTGTGCAAAGATACAGTTTAACCTGTAGGAAAGTAACATTAATAACAGAGTCTGCATAATATACTACACTTACATGACAAGGTAATGGATAGTGCTTTTGTTTTGGAATTAAACAACTTCTGTAATAACATATCAATTTTTTTCCTGAGCACTACTTGTTTACCTCAAGAATTGCAGAGGACTGAAGTAAAAGATATCTGGAGAAAGATGGTCTTTACCAACACACTTCTGTAACGAATAACCAGAACTGTATTTTTCTTTAGGTTCTATTTTCAAAAAGCCATTTCTTATAGTGGCAATATTAAATCAAGTGTTTAGACTAAACACATATTTAAATGTTGTTATGCCTGCGGATGTGTTTGACTGCTTAGTTAAGGGCAACAACTCCTTTAACAAAATCAGCTTGAACTTGTAAAGAGTTTCCAACTGTGGCAGGCTGTTTTGTACCAAATTGACTATGCTGTTCTCTTTGAATGCACACATGCAGGGGAAAGGCAAAAATACCCTTTCATGGCAACTAAAAGGTCTCAGCTACCGACAGACACATTTCTTAAGAAAGATCCACAAGGTAGTGGGACCCTTTCCAAAGCACTTTTCTAATTCTGTTACCTTGTAACCTTACAAAAATAATAATTTCATATTTTTAAAAGCATGCACACTGGATAGCTACTGATGACCTCGTGTTTCTTACCAGAAACTAGTGTAAGTTTAAGGGAGGAAAAAACCCACAAAAACCACCACAGATAATTCAGGTTCCATCACCCAAAGCTCCTCATTTCACAGAATCATTGAGGCTGAAAAAGATCCTGACATAATCGAGTCCAACCTTTGACTGGACACTACCATGTCAACTAAGTGCCATGTCCAGTCATTTCTTAAACACCTTCAGGGATGCTGATTTCACCACCTCTCCAGGCATCTCATTTCAATGCTTGACAACCCTTCCAGTGTAGAAATTCTGCTCAAAGCTCATCCTCAGTCTCCTCTGGCACAGCTTGAGGACACTTCCTCTCATCATGTCTCCTGTTTCCTGGGAGAAGAGACCAATCCCCACCTGGCCACACCCTCCTGTCAGGTCAGAAAGAGGTCAGGAACTTGCGTTTCCACTCCATAGAAGTATAGCTACCAGAATTTACAAGCAGAGCAACAGTATGCAAGTCCCAGAAAGACAATATTTGGATTTGGATCAACTCTGAAATCTTCTAATTTTTCAGTTTATTGAAGAAAGTATGCAAGTCAATCAACTTCACATCCAAACTGGCAATCTGCATATCCACCTGTACTCACAGATCATCAATTCAGCATGGCTTCAAACTCTGCTTATTAAATTAAAACCTTATTAAGATAAATCTAATGATATGTTACTGTACCTGTGCATTAATTATCTTTTTGAGATCTTGCACACATTTTGTCTGAAGTGAGAGTTTGAGAAGTTCTAATTTGGCCATTGAAACAAGAGCTTTATCTCCGTGTAAAGATGTACCTTAGCTACCAGGCTATACAAACTAGCTTCAGCTTGCTTGCTTTCATTTTGACCCCATAAATGACACAGCTCCACTCTGTAGTTACAAAGCTGCTAATAGCAAAGGGGCCAGAGAGTTGTTCTAACTTTTAGGAGCAAAAAGTACTCTATGGGATTTAGAAATTAGCATTTACACAATGAGAACATTGATGCTGCCTGTAATCTCAAAGCTCCATATCACTTTCCCCTCACCAAATGACAAAATAATTAATCACAATTTAATAACCTGAACATTAAGCTATTTTACCTTATCTCCTGCATAACACAAGCCATAGAATTCCATTACCTTATTTTTGCTCTGTGTCCAATAGCAGCTTTTGACTAAACATCTTCTGGAGAGCCACAGGGCAATTTTCAGCCAGGACTGCACACAGTCACATTTCTCCTGAACACCAGGGTTGAAGCCTGCAGAAATCTACTCAGAACAGACCCTCTGATAAGAGGCTGCCTGTCTGACAAAATAGCACAGCTGGTTCTACAGTCTCCACTTGGAACGAGAGCGCATTTACATTTCTGCAAAAGGCATCAAGCAGTGTTTAGAAGAGAGGTTCCATTTGTACTTACAGAAGCCGCACCTGGTTCCCCCTTCAAAGATGAATCCGTTTGGGACAGCTCCGTAGCGACGCAGATCTGAGAGCTTCCACTGCCCCATGACACTGGGAGGAAGGTCCTTCACAAGGACAAGGATGTCATTGCAGAAATGCAGGGTAGCAGGCCCACTCTCTAATTTTGTGCCAGGGGCTACAAAGACTTGAAATCTATGAACTACCAAAAAGGAAAAAAAATTACTACAGAATATACAAGAATATACAAGAATATACAAGTTGTGTAAGTCATTCTGTTCAGCTGTGGTACTTGGACCAAACCCTGCCCACACCATGAGACTCTGGCATAAAGATCTATGTGCAGCCCAGACAGTCACATGTAAGTGGCTGTAAGACCATTACTCCCTATTATGCCTGTTTAGGATTGGAAAAATTCACCATATCTTAGCCTAATGCTACAAATTATTAAAATTGCAATGCTACATTAATTTATCCTAAATTTCCAGGCTAATCCCTATCTCAGAACAGTCAATTATCCAGCCAAGATTTCACTTACCTCTTCCATCCTTGCATCATTACGTGCTTTCTGTCTCCTCTTCTAACCTGTGTCTCTCCCACATCCATGCACAAAAATAAAATGGTGCTCAAGGAGCCCCAAAGCCAAGGCTCAAAGAACTAAACAAATCTCTCTATCACTGACTCATCTGCAACCTTTAATAAACTGCTTCACTTCCTCCCTAGCAGTAAAATGAGGAAAATTACATTATTCTGCCTTTGCAATTCTTTCATGATTTGGTGACGGTAGATGCCGAGACATTTAAAATTACTAGGAAACTATGTTATTTATAAGTAACAAAAACTTTCGGATGTCAGTTAATTTTTCATATTTCACATCCTGAATTTTAAAAGGGTGGAGAAATAAAAAGAAACACCTATCTCATTCAGGTTTACAAAATCGAGGTTCAAATCTTAATTCCAGTGTCATCTGTGTTGCAGTATCCTTAGCTAAAGTAGTTATTCTAGGGTGGTCTCCCATTTTCTCTTCCAGGGCTATTGCATTCTGAATAATAAGTTATTGGGATCACTTCAAGGGCTCAAATCTCAGTGTTTCAAAGGGAACAATTTAAGTGAGCAAGCATATAATTCTCAAACAATTGTTTTGAACTCCACTACAGTTCTAGTTTCTTTCATATTGTGATTAGACACAAAAAAAACCCCTCAAACCCAACAAACAAAATAAAAACAAAAAACCCACAACAGATTTTAAAAAAACAAACACTTGTCTTAGTAGAGAGAAGCATCAAGACTCTTAAAGTTCCAGGAGGAGGTTTTTGGTGGTGTTTATCAAGAAGAACATAAATTTAGCTTTTGGTCATGTGTCAAAGATTACAAAAACAGCTCCCTGACTACGAAATCTATGGGGTACCTCCAGGTACTCTCAGTTCTTACATCCACTCTTCCCCATTTCTTGTCCATGCTTCCTCAAGCATCACAAATTTCATCTGGGTCTGAGTCCTGCTTCTCATCTAACTGCTTGCTGTATTCTTAGTCACGATCTGAGCTGAAAGCCAACTCCTCATCTATGACATGCATTTGCTAAGTTCCCTAAGGCTCCAGCAGAATTAGCCACAAAGTCATCCGAGTGAAATGTGCAAGGAGACAGAGATAGATCTAACTAACCACAGCTCTGCTTACAGCTCTGCCAGTAGCACTGCTAGGGAGCAATTCAGTAGTCACACCATGTCCCCTTTTGGGCACGCGGTTGTTACGCAACCTGCTTAAACATCAGCTGTGAAAAAAGCAGCAAAACCATCGTGATCAATAATGCTCAGAAAGGAATATTTAATGTCATTTGCACTCCTCTGCTCAGTTAACTCTGCCCAGTATTTTCCTGGCAATTAAACCATGGGAGAAGCAGCATCAGGATTCTTTCTGCTTCATAATCGAGGAATGAAGCCCACTCTTCACACGATCAGTTGCAAGTTACAACAGCTGCTGAAAACAAAGAGCTCCAGCCCAAATTGTAGACCACTGTCAAAACACAGCCTACCCAAATTTGAACAAAGCCAAAGTAAAAGGAAAAGCATATTTGAAAATGAAGCTTTTTCCATACACGGTTTTCTTGGTAAATTAGAATTTTTTTCAAAACTCTCCCCATTGACTTCTCCTACTCTATTAAAAAAAATAAAAAATCATTGTGAAGACACAGAGCTGAGTATATCCCAAATATAGAATAAAAGGTACTACTAAAATCCATCATTTTCTTCAGCCCATCTTTTCACAGTTATGCACTGACCTGCAATATGCTAACTTCTCAAAATGAGTTGTGAGCCCAAGCACATTCCAGGAATCACATCTACCTCATCTGCTAAAAACTGAGAGAAAACACTGGGAACTCCAGTGTGAACACCTCCATTCTGTGGTCCTCATTCAAGAACAGTCTCAGCTCCTTTCACTTTTTTTTTTTGCTTCCCAGACTCTGAGGTCATCTCTCCCTAGTCTATTTTTATCATCCAGCCACCTTATTTTCAAGGCATACAAAGGCACCCTTACTACACTTCAAGAAAAAACACCAGTCACCATCCTCTCTTCATCTACATCTTCTCTTTTTTCTATTTCTTTCTACTCAAATTAGACTCACTTTGACTTCGTTCTCCTAATTGAACATGCACTGAAAGATAAAATTCTGAAAAAAATTTCAATGCTTTGGTTTATTCTCCTGCCCTGAAGCTTTTTTACAATTACCTTTATATAAATTGTTGCCAGTTCAACCAATTACACTTGTTTTCATACTTCTGCATTTCTTCACTTACACACAAACAATCTCTCCCACTTCAGCTTTACTCCATGGCTGCACATGTCATAATCCAGTAGGCTTTATTCCTACCTCATTCACAATTTTTCTTGAAAAAAACTCTGCTGCTTTTGCATGTCCTCCAATCCCAACCATAACCCTCACACATAGATTGAGATTACTCCAACACTACATCAGTGCAGGATCATAAAAAACAGACCTACTCTGTCATATTCAAATACTCCTTCAGTTTTAGGACAAGTCTATGCTATATATAGATCCCAAACCTAGTAAAAAAAAAAAAAAAAAAAAAAAAAAAACCACAAACAAACAAACAAAAAAAAACCCTAGCACTGGAAGACTATAGAACTGTATCACCAAAGTGCACCAACCACTCCAGCTACTCAAGCTTGCATTGTTCAGTAACCCCTCTAACCTTTCCTGTTATGCAAGGCTTCATATTTGATAGCCCTGAGAGGTACAGCCACACATCTCACTTCTGATAGTTCTACATATTTTTACTGTAAAATTCCCAGGCCGTCTCTCTACATATGCACTGCAAAGGAACGAGCCCACAAACCCAACAGATGGCAGAGCATATGTAACAAATGATAAAGATCGCTAATGTGTGTCTCCCACACACCTACCCTCCTTCCCTCGTTATGACTAAACAAACATAAGACAGATACTATGGATTACCAACATTATCACTCTTTGTTCACCACAGTACATTTTAGAGCTGCTAACCAAGAAAATAAAATAGGAGGACAGAGAAAGGTGAAGTTAGCTGTAAAGAATGTGTCTGATGACACTCCTTATTGCAAAAAGTCTCTTTCTGAAATGGCACAGTAGCAGCAATAAGAATTTTCAATGCAACACCCAGTAGGCAGCTTAGCAAATTGGGCATGAACTGGCAAAGTTCTACTCAGGAATTATCTCTTAATTCAGGCTCCCTCTGAGTCCTTTTGCCAGGATCCCTGAGTCAGTTGTAGGACCAGAAGTAGAAGTTTGATTACTTTGTTTCAAAGCTGCACACCATCAGTGTCAAAATCAAAACCCCAAGTTAAGAGGTGTCATAGCTATCCATCAGTACTGGGTGGTACTGTAGTCAAAACCTATTGTAAGGGATACCTGTTTTAACATCTCAAGGGGAGAACAGTATCTCCACTCTCTAATGAGTGACAATCTTGTCCTGAACTGCAAATGTTCTATTTGCATTTTTGCTTCACTTTTTTTTGCTTTTTTTTTACCCTGGGGTTGGGGGGGGAAATTGTTAAAAAAAAAAAAAACAACAAAAACAGTGTGATAAGAGAAAGGTTACCTTCCCCCAAACTGTAGCGTATTCGTACATCCCAGGCATACATTGTTTCCTTGTTCTCAAATCCCAGCATCACAACTTGGGAGAGACAGATGATTGCGAGGGTGTGATTCAGGCCCTCGTAGGAGAGCCCAGGATCCAAGCCACAGATGTCTTCTAAGGTCATGCTGCTCCTCTCCTTATGCCCTTTTGCTCGTTCAGATTTATCCTTGTACACCAGCATGAGCAAACAGTCTAAAAGGAGCAAAACTGTCAGAGATGATGATGCAGAGCACAGACCATAACAAATTTCTCAGCACTCTGCTGCAATACAAAGCAGCTTTAGACAACTGCAGGATCAGCTCGACCAAGTCAATGTAAAACTCCGACTTCTTCTCCCAGCCCACCCCCAGGTAGTTTGTAGTCCTTGTTTTCAGGAAACAAACACTGAAGGCATGTTTCAAGGGTAATCTGCAGCCTCAGAAATAAGGAGGCCAGTAATAAATCTTCCCTATTTTACTCAAAGCCCAGAGGCATTTCAGATCCTCTCCTGAGTCTGGCAGGGACTGACTCATTAATTCTGAGCATTAGGAACTGTGCTAGGATAGCTGTTCACATTACAGACCGAGAGGCTATTGTTGTCTGTATTTTCATTAGAACATACTGAACCACAAATGAAAATCTCACAGCAGCTCACAGATTACCCAGCCACTAAATGGCAAGCAGAGTGCACTGCGAGACTGTTCCTGCCGGCTCAGGTTTCCCAGTTAAATGCTACCCAGCAGCCACTGCTAAAAACCATTATGTGCCACACCTTCTTTTATTTATTTATTTTTTCATGTTTGCTTGTGTCACCAGTTGTTATAATCCCTTCCCAGAGGTGTTTATTGCACAGCAAGTATGCAATGGAAGAAACCAGTTCAAGTGCCATGGCCCCATGGGGAAAGCAAGCATTTCACAAGTATACCCAAAAGAAAAGGGGAGAAACCTCTCCCACCTTTTGTATTTATGACAAAAGCAGGCCTCTTTCCCCCATGTTCATTTCTTATCACACAGCACTCAGACAAAGATGAAATTAATGGTCAATATCAAAGCTGCAACATCCACATCTTGAGCTGAGCTACAAACCACAAAAGACAAAGACCCCCATGCACCAGTTTATAAATACTGGGGATGGTGATCCCAGCCCCACTGAGGTGCCCTGCAGCTCTCAGCTGGGCAAGAGACTGGCAAAATCTCCATCCAGAGATGAAAAATGACTGAACTGTCTGCTAACTAATGCAAAGCTTTGCATGGATGCCCAATTGTCTTTGTGCACCTGTTAACAAAAACAGCTGCAACCACGGTATTTGAACATTCTGCAATACAGTTACGTGTCTAAAGAACGGCTATGGTTTACATACCAAGAAAAGCAAATCACCAGGGACTTTTTAAGTAAACCTGGCTAATTTAGCTAGAATAAAAATAGTACTTTTGAGGAATAAGCTACATTGTCAGTCAGGCTCCACCATCTACCCCCTTCAAAGCTGGCTTACATCAGAAACTCAGGCCCATATTCACAGGTCTATATACTAGCTCTACGACCAACAGATGCCCTTTTACACAGGGAGGTTTCACAGATTTAGATGAGATCCAGGTATTTTAAACACTAAACTATAACTATAACAACTCAGGTAACAAAGAATTACTAAGAAGCCTTCTGTCTTTCTTGCAAGATCCAAGAAAGGCTGCCATAATCCATTCTGCAGCAATGTGGATTCACATATTCTAAGTGTAGGCAACATTTAGCCCTGGAAAGATATACTTTTGGGCCCAAATGTTTTCCCTGTTGGGAACAGATGGGGAAACCTGAAGCCTACTTTTCCCTCTGCAGCAGTAAAACATCAGCTCTGTGTAACATTTTCAATTTCCCCTTCAGAAGCATGGAAACGATCTTATTTTTTTTTTTTTTTTCTTCCTTAATTCAAAATGTCATTTTATTTTTAAATTGAAGTGATATTTTCTGTCAAAACACTGATCAAAAATAACTACTGAGCTTACAATGTCAGCTTTTTTTTTTCTTTTTTACAGCCAGCAATCACCCTGAAGAAATAAGCTCCCCCTCCAAGAAAAAATTTTAAAAAAATATTAGAAGAAAAAGAAAGAAGAAAAAAAAAAAAAGGTGCATTTTGAAGGGGCACCAAACCCAATGGCTGCTCCTGGGAAAGTCACTTTTCCCGTTGTTTTCAGTGAGAGCAGGAGCTCGCCCCGAGGCGGGACGCGGCTCCCGGGCAGCGCAGCTCTGGGGTGGCCCCGCCGAGGGCTCTGCTCGCCCCGGGGAGCCGGGCAAGCTCCGGGACCCCGAGCCCCATCCCCACCTCCGGGCCCGCCTTACCTGCCACCGGGGAGGGCTTGCGCAGCACCAGCCACCTGCTCTTCCACTGCAACGAGAGGCAAAGGGACAGGGTTAGCCGGGGCCGGGAGGGGAGAGCGGGCTCTCTCCCCTCAGGACAAGGGGGCGGCGGTCGGGGACCCCCGCGGGCCGAAGGGGCGCCGGGAGCGGGGACCTTTTTTCCGTCTCTCAACTTGACGTGACCCTCCACCACCACGGAATCCGTCATCTTCAGTCATGATTCCGGACAGCTGCGCCGGCTCTCTGCGCCCGCCCCGCGCTCCGGCCGCCCGAGGGGTCACTTCCAAAATAGCTCCGTTAGGGCCCCGCGCGGGCGGGCGGCCAGAGCGGCACGGCCCGGCCCCGACCGGCCCCCGGCCAAGGGGGTCTGCGGGCCGTCCCAGGGATTCTTTGTTCACGTGTTTTACTTCTGCGTTCGGGCGGGGGTCTTTGATTTTTTTTTTTATTTATTTTATTATTTATTTTATTTTTATTATTTATTTTTTTTTTTCTTTCCGCAGGGTTTCAGATCGCGAGGCGCGGGCCGGGGCACCCGGTGCGCCGCGGACCCGCTCCGGGCGCGACCCCCGCCGCGATCCGGCTCCGGACTTTACCGCTGACCGCGGGGCTGCCCCGCGCCCGGGCGGCCGCAAAGCCCGCACCGGATTTACTGCGTGGAACGGGGCCCGCCTCTGGCCGGCCAAAACGCCCCCTTCCCGCACCTTCCTTATAATGCCCAATTTTCACTTTTCAAAAATATAATTACAGCTCTCCTTGGCTCCCAGAAGGCACTGCCAACTACCCCAGATAAAAATACTCTTCTCACTTTTTTTTTTCCTCTTTGCAATGCAACTGTCACAAGATAACAACCCGCTTACACCAAACCCGAAACAGCTACAATTAATAGAAAAAGATGCGTTAATGATGTCCTCAGATTTATTTCCACGAGCAATGGACTAATTAGAGTCCATTATTCCAAAAATACTCCTGCTGCATCTTATTTGATGGTAATTAGTTCTTCCGCTTTTTTTAAACAGCTCTACAGCACATTTTTCTTTCAGTAGCATAATAGAAGGGGGTTTTTTAGAAGTTTGCATTTATTTCTTCCTTTTAAATCGGTCAGTTTGCGTGGAATAACATAGAATTTAATAAAATCATCTTGTGTGTTTCATAATGAATTAGGGAAGTATTTGTTCAACTGGCTTTGCATTGTAATTCATTTCAATATAGAGTTAGGAAAGATGTCCGATAAAAAATTTCACTAGTACATTTGAGTTTGGTTTTTCATTTTAATGAAAGCAATAATCACTTAAAGGGGGTGAAAGATATGGGGAATGAGTTTCCATGGGGTAATGCTCAACAGAAAGGCAGGAGGAAGATGCTGGAGCACCCCATAGGAACGTGACTGATGTCAGGGTGTGAGAGGTCAGGACATCCCACATAACCTGGACATCTCCTTGCCAACCCTACTCTGCACTTGTAATACAGTGCTAATCACCTCACAGCTGATGCTCAAATGATTTTCACTTAGTTTCACCAAGTCCATGCAGTCACAGTGGATAAACTGGCTGCTTTGAAAGCCACAAATTCATTTTAATGCATTCAAAGTATTCAAATTAGTACCAGCTGGAGATTTGTCATTTATACCCTTGAGGGCAGAGAACAGACCATTCAATATATTTTTTTAAAGTGTGTTATTGTTTGTACTGGTGTTGCTGTGTACTGATGCAAGCAGCATAGATTCTTGAAAACAGGACAGCTAAAAAACTCTACACAAATTGTCAGAAACACCAGTCTAACACTGTTCCTATCAAACAGCCACCTTCTGTACCACAAGAGAAGACCAAGAGACTATGTACAACACAAAACTGCAAGATCATACTGTGCACAGTGTGGACAGATATTAATTTCAAAGCAGAAGTCACAGAACAGATACAGAAATTCAGAATGGCTTCATCTTAGAGTGCAAACCTGTTCCTGATGAATCCCTTCCAAAGAAGAGCAAATATCTCCTTCCTGCTGATGCAGCACTTGTCTCAGCAGCAGGTACAGTTAGTCCTGTCACACGCTCACATTCATTTTAGGGCATGAAGCAAGCCAGACTCATACTGCAAATGGCCAGGGAGGCAGAGCCACACAACAAGAGTCTACAGCTTGTTTTGAAATCAAGATCCCAGAGGTGGATATCAGTCTTTCAAGCTACTGTTTAAGTATATCAATAGCTGAAAAACATCCAGGTGCTTACATCTGCCCCCTGGAAATGTGTATGACACTTGCACTAAACTAGGAGCATCGCCAGCTGAAATTGACCCTTACAGAGAGATTTTCCAATGCCTTCCAGCACTAAATGTTATTGCATCTTTCTACCAGCTCTCAACCTGCAGAACAACCTACAGAGGGATTTAAAGATCTTACTGTAACTTTACACATAACAGACTAAGTTCAAGAAACAGAGGGCAAATGTTTTTATTAAACAGTTTACAGATTTTTCTAGATTAGCATTGTTGTACATTTGTACTTACACACATGCAAGTTTTGTCTACTTTTTCTTAAAAATCTCTTTTAACTTCTGATAACATTCACCGCTACTAAGAAACCCATGAGGACCCTGCAAGTACCATAAAACAAAACACACATCTGAATATCTAGGCACCACTTTAAAATTCTATTACTTTAAAGCACAACTTGGCTCATTAAGAGAGTTAATAAGAGACTTAAGAGAGTTCATAAATGTTCAGTGAAGAAATATATTTCACATCAACACTTAAATGTACACATCTGACATGGCTAAAGGTTCCCTGTAACAGGAAAAAAAATAATTTTCCATTCTTTGTCAGACTTTTTCTGTTGAATCATTTTCTGCCTGTTTCTGCTGATACAGCTGAGTCCACTGCCTCTAAACAGCTCTGTATTGTAATAATTGCTTTGACTGTTCCCATAACAATTCCATGGACCGTGACAGTAAAGCCTGTGGTTTATGATATCACCAAATCCCTAAGAAAAATGTCAAGCTGCACTCCAGCCATCCAGGTGAAAGATCTGCTACAAGAAACCTCCTTTCTGAATTATCTAAATAGTTGAAAAACTTGTTAATACAAAACATCTACAACATCTTCAAAACACTGTCAAATTAAAGAAATGTTTAGGGATTTATCGTCAAGGTGAAGTATTTCCATTGCTATCCTCAGGGCAAGGAGCAGGTCACAGTCTGCAAAAGGTCCTGGCTGTATCAACCTAAATCAGCTGCTCCAACTTCCAACATTTTTCAGCAAAAGACTTTGAGCTCTCAGGAGGTGTTGTGTTAACCTTGCTGGAAAATTGCACACCAGACTCAGCAGAGCTCTGAGGGATGTTCCTGATTTTACGTCAGTGGAACATAGAAATATGTTTATATAAAAAAATGCTTACGTGTGTGGTTGAAACAAAACCTAAACCCTCTGGTTTCTTTCCCCAGACCGTTGTTGCAGTTAGCTGAGGGGCAGCTTTACCTACATTGTTCTCTTGGTGTCTCTCGCCCTGAGCTTCAAGAGATCAGTTCTCAGGGAGAAGGAATTTCATTTTTGATTCTCCTGATTTTTTTTTTATTTCAACCGAGAATAAAAGGACAATATTGTTGCATATTGGTTTTGGGGATGACAGCTCCACCAGAAACTGCAAAACACATCAAATAACTTTTTATGTAATCCACTAAGCAGACATAGTTGTCGATTTTTTTGCACTGTCTCAATATGTCTGGGATTTTTTATTAATACAAATAAAGGCAGAGGTGTGTGTTGAACAATCCACAGCCCTAGAATGCTAGATCAAGGCTGCTGGCATCAGATGGAGCAGCCTGCTTTTTGTGGTCTGGCTTGGACCTGCTAAGAATTACCATAACAGTTTTCATGCCAGCTTATAATAAAATATTTATGTCACTTTATTAAAACCAAAAGACTCGTGAACCCTGCTTCAAATGTGGACTGGGACAAATGTTAGTGTATTTAACTGCTCAACGAGTTTTTCTTGGGGCTATTTTCTCATTAATCCATTTTACATAGTTTGTCACTCTTGTATATACTCCAGGTTTGTTGACTCTGCCACAGCCATCTCCCCAGCTGATAATTCCATAGAGGTAAGAGATGTCATTTGTCTCACAAGCCAGAGGTCCACCAGAATCTCCCTGCATCAAAAGTAAGCAAAGGTTATCTAATTTAGTTATCTAATTTAGTTATCTAATAATATCCTCATAGATAGAAAGACAGAAAGCAGTCAGAAGATGAGTTTGGAAAAATCCTAAAATAGGAATGCTTGCATATGACATTTAAACTACAAATAAAAAAAAAAAAAAGAAAAAGCCAAGCATTTTACTGAAGTTTGATTACAGAAAGCATTTTTAGTCACATTCAAATATAATGGTGGATTTTTAAATTATGCATTAAACAATAGTATAAAAAATTAGATTTTGTTTAAAAATATTAATTTTTTGGATTCAGACACCTACTGAAAAGCATGGCTGATTTAGATCATTTTCAATGGAAGTGAACAAGCCTTTGAGGTTTGGCACTGTTGTAATATCAGCACTGCATGGAGGGGTTACATGGGTGCATTTGGAGAGTTTCTCAATGCAGTTTATTGCAACTTTCAGAGCATGTGTGAATTTTCAAAGAAAGGTGTTGCTTACAGCCATACTTTGTGATTGTGGGATGCTGTAATGTTATGTAGCACATGGGATTTTGCATGTGTTTGAATTTGCTACTCACTATTTACCTTGTCATTAAACCATAAACCAAAAAGCAGCCAAAATTACACTACAGCAAGGGTTAATTTTGACCATTTCTACTTATTCTAAACCTTGAAAACATTCAGGTCAGGAATGTAAATATTAATATAAAATATATTAATAAAATGTGTTGATAAACTAATAGTATATTAAAATTAATATTATTGTTAATACATATCAATAATTATTAGTAGTTATAGTGATAATTATTATTACTATTATTATTATTAATATTATTTTTATTCTTAGATTGACTTTCTAGAGAAATTAAAATGTTAGAAATTAAAAATGTGATTTAGTAAAAGGCACTGGTGAAAGCAGCCAACACTCTAGTTATTTGAGACCAAGGAGAAATCTATCATTTCCTATTGCAAAAGAAAATTCCTTGAGAGCAAAATACATAGAAAAATTGTGTTTCCTTTATACTGAAGATTTCTGTGATAAGTGAGGCACATCAGATGAAGTCTCATCTGTTTGAGTATTTTTCACAATTAGTCTAATTGATTGCAGCTTTGGCATCAATGCCCTGATCAAATGAAAAAATGTTCTCAAGAAAATATTTTTAAAATAATCAAGGAAAACACATTGTCTGTTTGAAGTTTCTTGGTCTTGGAATATCTTCATACACAGCAGATGGTTTACAGGTTAATATCCTAAGTGTACATTAAGAAAACCCAGAGGTCAGCTACATCTGTGGATACATTAAGAGGTCTGCATTATTTCTCCTCAGACCACACTACAAGTTATTGATTCACTAATAATAATTTCATGTCATGAGCACTGTTCTTCAGCAGCATCTGGGACTCTAAATTGCTGTTCCTCAGACTTTGTAACTCTCTCTAGACCACTTGTTTTGTGCCACTCCTTTCTCCTTCCCTCTACTTTCTTTTCTCCTTCTCATTCCTGATTTCTGTTTTTCCAGGGCAGGGAGAATCAGCTGTAATGCTGTCTCTTGTATTTGCACTTCCTGGGAAAGGCAAGGGGAGCTGGGCAAGCAGGGCAGCTTCCATCTCTGCCTCGTGTGAACCCTTGCAGCCTCAGTCTGAGCCTTGGCCTTGAGCCACTGCTGGCTGCTGCCATTTCACTCTTGACACCTTTCTTTGGGTATGTTTATGACCCCTGTGGGGCTTCCAGCACACAGTATACATGATACCCTTTCCTGCACTTACATGCCAGCTATTAGCTATGTGCTGCCTTTTCACAAATTTATGTTAACAGAGAAAAACCCTCCTCCTTCAAAATGAGCTGTAGATGAAATCTGAAGTTTTATGTCAGGAATAATCTGAGCCTTCATTTTAAGAAGTCTCATCTATCACCACAACAATTCTGCATCTTTATTCGGAGCCGAGGTGTGACATAACTGAAAGAAGTAAGAGCATGAGGTCATTCCGTGAAAGACTGAGGTTACATAACACAGTTTCCAATTGACTGACATTCTACACCATTCAGTCACATCCACTGTAGAAACCTCAGCTCCTTCCTCCAAGCCTCACCACTGCTGCTCACCTCCTACCCAGGTGTCCTTATTTTCCCTCAGGCAAGAGGCAGCAGCTCTGGGATTTGTCCCCACACAGGTTCATGCAGGTTTTCCTGCCAGCACATCCCTGCCAGCTGGGCAGCAATCCATTGCCACCACCTGCAGGCTCAGCCAGGAGCTAGAGCAACACACCCTCCAGTGCACAGCCACAGGAGAATGTAATACCCTGGAGCCCTTCTGTAGAGCTTAATTGACATTGAACATGATGAAAAACGAAGGTGGAAGCAGTCACATAAGGTTCTTTTCTTTAGGAACACTATAAAATCAAAAGTAAGAATTGTAAAACTGCAACATTTCTGACTAAAATACATTTCTATCACCTGCCTGGAGATGACACCCAGCATTACCTGACAAGCATCAGATTTGCTATCAAAGTAGCCGGCACAGAACATATTTTCTGTGAGTTCTGTTCCATAAATTTCAGGACTTCTGCACTTCTCCTCTGGAATAAGTGGAACCAGTGTTTCTTGGAGGACATCTGAATAACCAGATATATCTTTAAAAAATTCCCAGAGAGGAAAAGAAAGTCATTTTTATAGAATGTCAAGAGCATAACAGGAAAGCACAAGGCACGATACAACACATTTAACACATAATAAACACATTTAACACCTCTCAGTAATATTCATGTTGTGGATATCTTTAAAAAAAAATAATTTTTATAGTGATCACTTTCTGATCCTCCAGTCAGACTCCATAAAATAACAGTATTGCAATGTCCAGCCATTAATCCACTTCTCTCATTTTCTAGACACTTGGGAACAGTAGCCCAGCACTCCTGTCCTCACCTCTTTTCATATGTGATAATAAATTATCTATTTTCAAAGGCTCCATTACTTCTTTTTGTCTTTAGATCACACATTTAGACTGGGATATTTGCTCATAGTATATCTGTCACCAAAATGTGGCAGCCAGCTCCTCAGTCCTCCTCATCTACCTACATAGGTCTTTGCTATCTCAACATTGAATGGACCAGACTCATAATCCTGAAATTCCTCCTCTGAAAGGATGGAGTAATTTTTTCCACCTTTCTCAAGCTGGATGTAAGCACTTCTTAGCCTAAAGTCTATCTGACCTTCTCCTATTGATTTTTTCAAGGTTTCTTGAAACTTCTCTGCCTGAAGAAATCAGGGGAAGGATTCACTTTACTGAAATTCCAGGTGTTGGCACTCCAACGAGCTACTTCCTCCCTTCCCAGTCCACTGAGATCTAGCTAGCTCATTCCATCCCAGAACTGGTGCAAACATTTGGTCAAGGGAACCACACTCCATATTCCAAGGCCTATAAAGGAAGTTCAGGATGAGTATTTCAGATGTAAATGCTGTAAGCTCCAAAGGTAAGTAAAAGGAATCCCATCAGAAGTCCCCTGCAAAACATTTTACCAAACTCTCTGTTGTATGACATATACCTGAGTGTTATGTTTTTATTATCATCATTTCTTTCTACAGACACCAGCTCTCATTTTACTCACTCTCATGCTTGTGTCCCCATCCAGAAATCTGACATTTCAACTGGTCAGGGAAAACAGTGTCACTTTCTGGCAGGCAGATGGGCTGAACAAACTGGGACTTGACAGCACAACGTTGGCCATTCTTCTTCAGCTTAATCAATGCTGCAGAACAGAAAATACAGAAGGAAGAAAGTGATTGTTCCCTTTCTTTAATGGGATTGGCAGTAATGGGTCTCAGATACAAATTTAATTATCCCCTAAGCCTCTCTTAATTAAGATATTTCAATCAAAGACAGACAGACTCATCTCAACAGCACCTGATTTCACAGCAAATTGAAGGCTGAAACATTCAGCTACTCCCCTTGTGGGAATATTTATTTTATGCTATGCTCACTGAGCAGATTTTGCTTCACTGCCTCTGTAGAGAAGGGGGAAGATTGAAAATACATGTGTCTCCTCCCACTTTATAGTTAAATAACAGTGACAGATCCCCAACTTTCAGCTGAAATAAGTGGGATGTGCAAATACTCACTGCTTCTGAAAGCTTGGACACTGGCCTAATTCCAATTCCATTAAAAAAGCTCCAAGAGCTGGTGTATTTTGTGTCCTGTTATCACTGAGTTCAGCAAAATTCAAGATCTTTAAGGAATAAAACATCAGGACACTTCAAAACCAAGCTCTTGAAGCTACAAAGTATTACATAAACTACCCAATCTTTACTAACCAGTCATGGGGCTGAAAAGAGTGTAAATATGTAGCTGTGCAGCATCATGGGATTGATACTGAAAGATTTCAAAAATTGGTTCCCGTGTAGAAAATCTCTTTCACTTGGCTGTAAAGGGGGCTTTGTACTGGGTGGAACTCGGGCAGCATGTTGGTTTGGCCACACCACTCAAAGAGAACAGAGATGAGGTAATGTGGACACACCTATTAAACCTTCTCATCAGGCCTTTTGGAAGCTCAGAGTTTTGTGAGCACATCTGTGTGGGAATCAAATTACCTCACTGGATAGTCTTATTTCTCTATCAGCTACAGTTTTTGGTCTTAGTGAAATATAGAAGCAGCATCTCACAGCCTGAGAAGCCCACATAAACCTTGCTCCCACACTCAGCATCTTGCTCTTCCTCACCTTGCTCCTCTTCCCCACTAACTCTGCCTGCTTCTGAATCCCTCAAATTTCCCAGCAAACAATCAGTGTGATAGTTAGAAAATTTTCAGCAGGACATAACTCTTTTGTTGCATCAGTAGAAATCACTGACTGGACAGAACAAGCACCTACATCTTCCCCCACAGAGAGGTGTGGCAGAAACAGTTTCTGCCTTTTCATTTATTTTTGCTATTGGGCTTGCCTTAGGCACTCCATGTCCAGCTCTCCCTGGATTTGGACATAGCACACTGGTGAGGCATGCCTACCAAATTTCAGAGTAATTAAAAAAGCTATGAGATCTCAAAGAGTCATGGGTGATCTTCACCAGAATATTTCAGAGCAGAGTAACGCCTCAAATCTAGTGTCTCCTTGTATGCTGTGACAGAGCTCCCACCAACACAGAACTTGAATGCTTTTTGCTATGGAGTAGAAAATACTCACCATCTGGGAGCAAAAAAGCCAGTACATGCCTGACGTAAAATATTCCCAATGTCGGGCTATTAAATAATCTCACAGACAAATGCTCACCCAGCTTGATGCCCTGGGGTGACACAACAACTTTCACAAGAGCAGATCAGAAAATAAGAAGTTGCTGCTCCATTGTCATTCTGACTAATATTATAAGGTCAATCAGAAGGGCATTTAACTTCTGACTGATAAGACAGTTGATTTTTAAATCTTTCTCAGTGTAAAAACTGATTCTTAGTACCACAGATTTTCAGAGCAGATGGGGTTATTACACTCATCTAGTCAGATCCTTTATACAATACAGACAATAGAATTTTACCAAGTAATTCCTGCATCAAGCCCACAGCTTCTGGTTCAGTTGAAAAAATGCCTAATCTCACAAAGACTTGAAGTGATGATGAATCTGCCACACATCTAGGTAAATTGCTCCAAAGGCTAATTATCATAATTATTTAAAATTTGCAATTTATTTTTCATCTGAATTTGTCTAGCTTTCAGATGCTGTTATAACTCTGGTAGAACTAAGAACCCTCTGCATTCAAAAGCCTCTCCTAGTATCCATGATTTTTCCACTCTAAAGGCAGTTTCTAACAGACCATCTAAACTTGAAACTAGGTCGAGTAAATGGAAAATAAAACTGTCTAAACAAAACTACTCACCAATATCATGTTCAGTAGGATTGAATACGGAATACTGAGGATGCAAGATGTATTTCTCTATTTCAAATGTCTGTGTTACATCAGTCGTTTTATTAAATATTTGTTGACCCAGAACTACTCTAATAGTGGATTTTAGTGGACTGTAATACAAAAGAGAGAGACAAGCAGTTCTTTGATTAGCAGGACAAATGCAGCTGATTTTCCAGTGGCTGGGTACCCTATGAACCATTATAACCTCAGCCTCCCATCATGTCCATTTTTTACCCTCTCACAATGCCTTTACCTGTTTCCCAGGCTTCCTGCCTACAGAGGGCAGTGAAAAAGATGTTACAGTGAGACCCAGGTTCTGTGGGTCCTGATTAGCCTAATTAGAGGTTGCTTCTTCTTGAAAGAAGGAAAAGGCCAGCACAGGCACTGCTGCCCAGCCGCTGTTTGACTAAGAAACATCTTTGGGGGGTGTAAACCTCTTCTAGAAGCTTAACTGAGTCAACTTAAACTCGAGTTAGCCAATGATTACAAAAACTGCTCAGAAAGAAATGAGGGATCAAAAGATGAGTCAGTGATGGATATCTCATTTCTCTGGGCAACCAGTCTCCTGAAAAACATTACAGGCATGGGACAAGATTTAAAGGTGCTGGCATGTTGACAATTCAGGAACATCTGGGAAGCTTCCACCTAAAATATATCACCAGTTCTGAGATTTCCTTAGCTATGTTAAATCTGTTGTCCAGAATCAAAAGCAATCTGGTGAAGTCCCAAAAGCACATGGATTTAATGGGAAAGTTCACAGCCAGAGGAGAACACAGTATTTGCAATTCACACCATCTTTTCCAGCTATCAGTTTTTTACTTTAAGAAGACCACAGTCCTCTGATATCCAGTGTCCTAGGAAAGAAAACTGATGAGTACAACTGGGAGGTAAGGGACATTTGAGAATAATCAGGAAGTGTTTAGGAAAGTCAATATATTCTCTAGCTTTGAAAGCAACAGTATTCACATTTCTCTTGTCCTAAAACCAATTCAATCTGCATGAGTCTGCAATGAATTTAGTTAGGAAGTGTCTTCAACATTGGAGCACTTCTTATGTTTTGTTGTCCAGTTCAGGAGAAGGAAATATCTGGTGTCACACATCGTGCACAGAAGCAGAGTGGTTTGCATCATTGCAGTTTCCCTGGTTGCATTTGTGCCCATCAGGTACAAAAGCACCACAGAACCTCCCCAGTATTGAGGACACAGCAAGGAACAGCAGCCAGGGACTCAGAGAAAAGAGATTCTGGACAATTGTAGTGCAGAGAGACAGCTACAAGAACTGTGCTTAAGGTTAACAAAGGCAAGGGTAAAATGTATTGTGTATTACTAGAAAACAAGAAGACAATAAAATGTTTTTCAGTCAATATGTAAGGCCATGATTTTCTCAGTATTTTTGCAGTAGTAAATCAACCTCCTTGAAAATCAAATTTTGGGCCTGTAAAACAATGGAAGTTCACTTTCTGGAACAGTACTTGGAATAATTTTAGAAGCACTGAATGGTTCTACTATGACTTATAGATGGTTCATTCAGGAAAAGAAATAAAACAGGAGGGGTTACAGAAAAGAAAAAATATATTATTGAGCTGCACAGGTATCGATTGTCTCCTAGTGGAAAACAGTTGGAATTGTGACTACCAGAGGTACTAAACAATCAGAAGAGCACAAATTACAATGCAGTAATTATGGAAAATCTGTATGTACCAAACGACCAGCTGGAAGTGGGTGGAAATGTCCTGAACAGCTGCCAAAGTTAGTAGCTATTTCACAACATTTGAAAAACAAATGCATTGTGGATTGAGCTCCAAATGCTTCAGTACAGCATTCACAGTGGTATTATTAGCTCTAAAGCTATCAGTGTCTATATTCTGGCAAAAGGTTTTCTGTTTCTCTTGGCTTCTTTACTGTGCAAAGGAACAATGAGTATCAAATGATGTAATATTTTTCCCTTTAATGTTATCTAACTGAAATCAGGGAAAGTGTTGAACATTTGTAGAAAATTAAGTATTTAGAATAAAGTAAGAGCATCCTATAATCGATATTTTCTCCAGTGTCCCACAGGAGAAAAAAAAATCTTTTTTTTTTTTCTTTTTTCAAGGGAAAAAAGCTTCAGAAGTTTGACAGTTTAGTTCTTCCATGTGGCTTTTTGTAAAGCTCAGCCCACTCTATTTGTGTCAAACAAGAGTAATTTATCGTCTCCAATAAATCATTGCTTGGCTGTCTCAGCCTTTCTGAACAAAACACAGCAGTGAGCATAGTCATCTCTGTTATATCTCAAAACTGGCATAAACATTCAGAAAGGTAACCAAGAAGAAGAGAAATACTTCTATTCCCCTGCAGATTCTTGCACATGTGATGCCCCATTCTATGTGCTTATTCTGCCTTATACCCTACCTTAGTCAGGGTATATCCTTTAGTCAGGGTGTTTAGATTCTTTGAGACTCCTTAAGGAGCAAGATAAGGGTTTATGAGATTAAAATAATCCATGCCGTTTTTTAGATGATGGAGGGTATTCAAATTGCCAGAAATTCCTTTGGACACATTGGTCTTTTATAATCTCATCTTCTTTCTTGTTTGAGTTCAGGTTTGCTGTGAAGACCCACTGTCACACTAAGGGGTGAGTTTACCTGTTAGCAAAGCAGTGTGCTGCTGACACCACCCAGCAGGTCTGAACCAGGCTTCCCCCACAGAAACTCTCTCCAATATATATAGCTGCTGTCCAGGGGTGAGATCCAGGCAGAGATGAAGATCCCCCAACAATCCTAGGTCTCACAAAACTTCTTTTTTTATGTCTTCTTCCACATGGTTTTTTGGTATTTGCAGAAGTATATACTTTGTCTGGAACTGGTGGCCTCCTTTCCCTGCTTGCTGAGATAAAAAGGGATATGACATCAGACTACCAGAATCTTTATGTTTTGGAATTAAACACCATGGCTCATACATCTTCAGGATGTCGACCTCTCATTGCTCACAGAGGCCCACTCCCTTTTCTGGGCCTGTAATTCCCAGGGTGATGACAATTTTTACCAGAGCATCAGTCATTTCTTGCACCTTGCACATGGTAGCAGAAAACCTGGGGATGTTGGCATGATTGTGACCAAAACAGTAGTATAACACTGCTGCTATTTCAGGACAAGAATCACAGATTTTTATCACAAAAAAAATGCAAAAGATGCCCATTGTTTATGGGAAATGGTAAAATATTCAGCACTTCTGGGAACAGTATAACATTCAAAATTATACAGTGAAACCTTGTTGTAGTATCAATAAATTTTCATTCATTCATAAAATGGACTTTAAGAAACCCTTTACATACCACAAGTTGGAAGGTCACAATATGCCCAAGACAAACTGTTGTCCTTCATGATGTAACACCAGGGCTTATCATCATCATCTGGATTTCTGGTTAATTCAGGGGAAGAGGGAATTACAAGCATTAATGTTGTTCCAAGCTTTCCAAAGGTTTTCTGCTTTTTCCTCCTGCACCCTGCAGAGCACTGACTGGACTCTCAGATTTTGAGCCTGCTGACAAAGAGCTGACAAAGCACTCACCTACAAGGGTGAGCAGCCTTTCAATATAATTCTTCATCTTAAAACTATCCAAGACTAAGGCTCTCTAGGACCTGAAATACAGACACGACTGAACACCTGTAAAACTTGCCTACAAGTATTTGGATGCGTGAGCACGTTCACAGCGTTTAACTACAGCCCACACTGAAGTGCTTTCACAGGTATCAGCTCAGCTATTTTCAGAACTAAATCCCATGGGAGAGATTCCTGTTTTAGGTTATTTTTTAGGCAAGGAGATTCCAACACAGGTAGAATCATAGAAAATCCATAACAAGAATAGCTAGCAAAATGAATTTGCAAATCTCAGGTTCACATTCCCTGGAGAGTCTGAGGAAATGAAAGACTATTTCAAGAAAATATTGTATTCCTCAAAATGATTGGGGAAAAAAAAAAGAGGAGTAATGGAAATAGTTTAGCCCTTTGTTACCTTGGTGTTAAACAGATTTGGGATGATTCCATTAGGGTTTCTCTGTGGTACAGCCTGTCTTTATCAGTGCATTGTAAGTAACCAGAAACCTGCCCAGTTTACACCTCCAAGAATATAAGGAGACTTTGAAAACCCAGAAAGATCTTTACTAAACCAAGAAAAATAGACAAGGTAATCCAGAGCTCCAGATAAGCAGTAATTCTAATTTCAGTTGGATTTATCACAAGCACTATCTGTTACTGTAAGGTTATTCAATTATTTTTTACTTTTTCAATCTGACTGCTCTTCAGAAAAAGATTAGAGCACTTTCAAATTCTCAGAACTGAAGAAGCAACACAGGTTGAGTCATCTTCCGCCAACAATGTTTCTAAATTAGACTATTTGAAGAAGAAGATATCTGCAGGATTATATAGTACAGCAGAGATATCCCCAGAAATTGTAACAAGCTGACAAAAAAGTGAAAAGATTTTTTCTCAGCTCTGCAGAACATGAACACATCAGCTCCTACACCATTTTGTTCTCTGCATTTCAAATCTGAAAGTGAATATTGGGCATAAATGATGTAAATCAAAGGGCTCAAGTTTTATCAAAGCATGAAATATGTGCCAGATAAATTGCCATACTGTACTGGGACACCATAAATCAAATACTGAAGTGTTTGCATGACAACCAAGCCCCGGAAAGCAAGATGGGAGGGTTTAAAGGAGGAGATAGAAATTGTTTATTGTTAGTTTCTGTTAAATGGGGAAGAGCTACTTTCAGCATGTGTGCGTGTTTTTTATCACCAAACAAATTAAGAAGTCCAGTAGGTTCTGATTTTCCTGAACTGCTGGTCTAATGGTTCCATTAAAAAAAAAAAACAAACAAAACCACACACACACAAAAATAAGCAGTCAAGCAAACAAACAAAATCTTAGGCATCAACCAGTAATTTATGGAGAATCATCTCCTGTTTGGCAGGTTTAGGATTTTCTCATCTCAAGGATGAGAAATGTTATCTCTAAATATAAACATTTCCTTTATTTGTGGATATCCATTGAGCTCATGGAGACCTCAGAAATAGGGGGAACATAAGGTGACTGAGGAGAAGGCACTAACCTACATAGCACAATCTATTTTCATTATAGCTTAACAGAAAACTTCAGCAGAAATGTAGTTTATCACTATGTGGTGCAATCAAAATTCAAACACTGTGAAATCTTGTTTGGCAATAGTTTTCCTTTGCAATAAATCCAAAAAAGAAATTTGACATCCCATTTCAACCTTATTTAAATAAAGTGCTTTGATTTTTTTCATTTTCAAATAACTTTTCTCTTTTGAAAATATTTCTTTATGGTATGTCTTTCACAAGCAAAGAATAAGAAATTAATTTTAGACATTTTAATTTAGCTGCTGCGTTGATTTTTCCTTTTGGATAGCATTAATGAACAATGTCAAAAGTTTTGCATTATGGTCTCATTTGGAAAAAAATCAGTTACCTAGAGGAAAAAAAAGGACCTGGAATTTCCAACATTATTTTGTGTCTGAGCTTCTCTCGGCAGACCCAGCTATTGATTGAGCCTACCTACCAGATCTTGTCTTTTGCACAATCACTCCTGTCAGGCTGGCTGATTACTAAAGTCATTTTAGCTTTTCTGAGACGTGGTAACCCCTGCTTTGAGATCCCTGGCCCTTATTCCCACAACACATCCATCTCTTGATGTTCAGACACAAGCCAAGCAAGAACTTTGCTCACCTGCAGTAAGGGAACGGCCCCAGGCCAAGCTGCACTGCTTTCCCAATGCTGTCAACATGAAGCTCTTGGTAAAGCAGGTCTGAATTCCAGGGCAAGCAGCTGTGTCCAGAAATGGTTGTCTTGGCTGTACCTCTGTAATCTGTGCCATTGCCAATGTAGCACCGTTGGCTCGGGACTGGCAGAGGAAGAGACTGGTCAATCAATGCTAATTGCATGTTAAATACTCACTTCACAGCTGAGGTCCCAAATCACAGCCAGAGGACCCAACTCCTTAGTGCTTTTCACCTTGCACAGGACCTGAATGACCCAAACAAGGATTTTTTTAATAAAGAAGAAAAGGAACCAAAGAAGTTAAAACATCTGCTTAAAAATAATAGTAAGTTAACTTCATTTCACACAGGAGCAAGTAACTACTCAAGAGACAGAATGGCAGAAAATTAGACCTAAAATTTGTACTGTGTATGGAAGATTTCAGTCAGCAATCTGCAGCAGAGTCAGCAATATGGCTGGGATTCCTCTGGTCTAATTTTAGACACAACTGAGCTCATCTCTGGAGGCTCCCTTTTTAGTTAATTAAGAGAAACAGAGATTTCTAGTTCCAAACTGATCCAGCCTGTTTGAGGTAATGTTTTTAAGATGAGGTGGACCCCATACACTCCTGTCCACATTGACTGAATCTCCAATGAAAATATAGAGTGCTTAAGGCAACCAGCTCAAGTAGAGATATAGTACTAAAAATAATCCTGCCCTGCAAGAGCTCCAAAGGCCTCATTTTTGAAAATACTTCTTTTAATGGACTCATATGTACCCATATATATATATGTATATATATATACATATATACATACACACTATACTCATGTATATTACAAATATGTAGCTACATGTGGAAGATACATCAATTTTGCAAAATTCTAACTAGTAGGTTGAATTTTCTTATTTGAAATCCACATCTGTGTCACCTGCATATGGCTATTTCTTCGATAGGTCTGACACATACATATTCTATGACCTGTACACTCAGCTGCCAAGATCTATCAACAGCACATACCAGCATTATAGCTGAAAAACATATGGGGATGCACTTGTATACAGATAGCTACACTGAGCAGAAAGCCTACACCTCAAAACACAGCTAAGAGTATCCCAAAGGAAACACAAAACCATCTAATGCACAAAGAGGATTAATTGTGACCGAGCCTCAGAGGGTTCCTTGTCCCAGTCATGTCAACGTGACATGTCCTTGACATGTCACAAGATGGGTGGAATCTTCTTCTGAACTTATAGACATACTTAAAGATATAACATCATTGACCAACTGCTGAAAAACACCCTCTGAGGATGATCCATCATACCACACAGTGCAGACAGCAATTGCCAAAGATCTGTTTATTTTGACAGAATAAGGTGACACATGAACCAGAGCACACAACCAGGACTGAAATAACGAACCACAGTTCTGAACTGCTGCTGTTAATTACCCTGCCAAGTCATCAGTGTAGTGACAGACCTCAAAACCACAAGTAAGCATATGGCATAAATCTGGGAGACGAAGGTCAAGAAGTTTGGTGGAAGAACATTAGTTAGCATACAAACAGCTAAATCCACTTTCTAGCTTGGCCTGGCAGACACTTCTGACATGCTGAGACCACATTTTCTCCCACCCGCATCGTGAATCAAATTCCCTTTATTCAATGGCTATGAATATAACATTAAATCAAACTCATATTTTAACAGCCATAATCTAGGATCTCACAGAAAATAATTTGTCTATCATTTGTATTGTTAGCAAGAGTAACCATGTCTTGGCAAACCTGCCATTTATTTTCTGAGCAAGTTGCAAGTTACACTGCTTTGTTTGCCTGAAATGGTCATGAAAATACCACAATCATGCTGTATGCTAATTTTTTTCATTTATGCAGGGAAGTGCCAGGTATTGTATTTACTTGTACTGTATTTATTGCATTCAGAAACAATTTAGAGTGAATACTTCCGTGAGACTGAAACAAGAGATTGTATTTCAGTATAGACCCAGGGCCATATTCTGTAATACCAATGATTTGGACGTCTTGCAGATGGTGTTTACAAGTTGTGCTTATCCTTGTCAGGCTTAAAATCCAATGTATCTCTGTTTCATCAGGTCTGCCAGTCATTGCTAAAGCTGCCAGCATATTTTAACTGTAAGAATTTGGCTTCTTTCTAATCATTTCTCACATTCTCCTTCTGTAGCTAAGAAGTTTAGATTACATCTTGCACTTGTTGAGGGGAACAGTAATATCGCTCAAGAAGGTTTTTTTTTTCTTTTTGGTTTTATAAGAAGCATTTTGGACAAAGGCATAACTTTAGTTAATCTGCTATTTTGTGGAGAAGATCCTGAGGTGAAACAGTTGTTTCATTCCATTTCACAGCTTTCCATTGGTCTGTGCTCCACTCCAGAAACCTTTATCTGAGTGGTTGGCAGCAGCACCATGGTACCCACTAAGGCCATGAGAAGTATCTGCAAAGCTTTATACGTTTTATCACCTATAATTCAGGAAAAACAGTTTTAAAACATATCTCTGCAATTATTGCAGTCATATAGATCTTTTGCCTCTAATTCTCTTTTTTGGAACTGTTAGAGCACTGAAAAACTCTCTTTTTCCCTCTTTGTCAGAAACAGTGTGTAGGTGGTCTGCTTTCAGCAGCTCTTACTGGATTGCTCTGACTGGGAATTGTTCAGTCCCAAATCTATATAGTTTCCACAATGTCTCATAACTCTGAAACGTATTTATTTTCTTATGTGGAAGAAAGTCATGGAGGATGAAATGTGTGTTTTCTTATTCATTGACTTCCCTGTGCTACCACCCAACCACTGCTAAGAGCAGAAATGGCCTAAACTTTCAGATTAATATGTTTTGATGCAAATGCAGATTCAACTTACTCTGCAGCCCTATGCCACTATTGCCCTTGTTCGCTTCTTCTCAGAAAAAATATTCTTAAAATTTAAAATTAGAAATAATTTCTTGTATTTTCTTTTTTAAATCCAAGGCATTCCAATAGCTCATGTAAAATATTCCACATGTGTTAAGATTTTATATTTTATAAACAAGTCACAACAAATATTTGCCTTTTCCAATAAAACAGTTTTGGGTCTTAAAATTAACAGTAACCTGAAATAGCAGTTATCCAACCACTTCTAATTGCTAACTTCCTGAAAGCATTTCACAAGACTTTTTGTCTCCAGATCTTGTTTCAAGTCCTGTAGTTACATACCTGAAATTTTTTTAGGAGTTTGTTTTGAAAGTCTCTCTGCAGAAAACAATGAATCTTTCACATTTTCTTTTCCCCAAAACACCTCACCATCAATTTTCCTGATGTTTTTGAGCTTGGAATGTAATTTGTTTCCAGATACACATGAGCTGTTTCATTCTATTTATAAAAATATGGTTTTCCACCAATGGCTCTGATTCTGGGACAGGATGGTTTAAAGTAACCCTTTCATTCAACAATGCTTTGATTTATCCCTGACCAACATGTAATGCTTTTATTAAATACACTGTTAGATTAATTTTTTGTATTGCTCTGTATAAGCTAGTGGCAGGAACAGAGAGGGGGGAAGAGGAAAAGGGCATATCCAACATAAACCTCCCCTGACTCAGCTTTGTGCTGTTTCCTCGAGATAAATAGCAAGGAACAATGACATTTTACGCTTCTGCATAAATTTGTTGCTTTCATGGCCTCAGCATCACAGGACACGTTGCTCTTCAAGCCATCTTTTACAAGGATATTACAAGCCAAATTTCCTTGCTACAGGAGCTCAGGCTCATCAGATGCCTGCAGAAGGGTTTTTCTTTTCTTCATTTAGCTAGAAGTTCCCTGATCTCCTCTCCTGGGTAGCTGTGAGGTGTCCTCAGAGATGAAAGGTGTGAAAGCCTTTGATTTCAGGGAGTTGCACTTCCCGTGCTGCACGGGCAGCCAGCCACTACTCTGGGCTGGCAGTAAATGTGTGAGAGAAAAGAGTCTCCAGTACTTGTGGAGATTGCTCTTACAGGCACCTCATTTCATCACATTATGCACTGAAACACAGACACACACACACCCTGCCAGGTGTTCTGAAAGCAAATATTTCTGTGCTAAATGAAACAAACACCATGAAGAGAGCTTTGAAAGACATCCACATGAACCTAGTACTGCTCTCAAAGGAAGATTTGGCTTATCTTCCACTGTGTCCCTATGCCATTGAAAATCTCTGTAAATATCTAGGAAGTGCCCAAGTGAGCACCAGACCCCACTGAAGAAATCAGTTGCCATCATTTTCACTCTTTAATGATAAGAATATGAAGTCTGATGACATGGGGCAGAGGATTGCATGGCAGCAACACCAGGACTGGGCTGTTCCTGACTTGAAGCAAATTGCTTCACATTTTCCTACCTGTCTGTGAATGTGAGGAGTAACAGCACCCACTGTAGCTTTCAGAGTTTAAAAATTAATGAACACATACCACAAGTGAAATATAAGGGGACCTATTATTTCAACATCGTTCAATCATACTGTTATAATATTTACCTAGATTTCAGTATTTCTGTTTAGGGTCATGAACAGCAGACTGCACTTATATATAACAAATAATTGATTCAAATAATTGTGCCACTTTCTGGTTTGTTGAATAGCAGTAAAACCTCTGGACTGACAGCAGCTATCACTAGAATGAATCTCCACTGAAACTGCATCTTGATTATGACACAATCTGTCTGAGCTAAAAAATAGGCAGAAAGGTAGAAAAATTGGCATCTTTTTGTAATCAATAAATCTAACACAAAATTACCCTGCAAAAGAAGGATGAATTTAAGACTCTGGAAAAAAAAGTGATTTACATGCACAAAAAATCTCTTTAAGTTGCATCCTGACATAAGGATGGCACACTTCATTTACTGAAACTACGCTTATTTTTTAATATGTTTCTTTTTCAAAGTGTCTTTGTACCTTCATACTTGCCAGTGCTTAGATCATTTGAGTTAAAATTGAAAAGATTTATATCTGTTATAAAAGCTAGTGTACAAAGCTACCTTCTGAATAAGTTGAATTCTTTAATATAAAAGTTTAAATACAGAAATCTATAAACTCTGCCAGTATTTTCTTACAGCTTAGAAAAGTAATATCCTAGATAAGAGAAAGGACTGGCTCTTTTTCCATTTCATTTTTCTATTTATTATCTTCAATTCTAGTACAAGAGTTATGATTTACAGTCTCATAAATGCAATCCAATAGGTAGGTATATAAAGCTAATAGAAGCAATGTATTTAGGAAATAGGTTGTCAAGAGCTAGGGGAAAGAAATTCCAGCAACAGCAAGCCAAGATCAGTGCTATATTACTTTGAGAGTTGCACAGGCTGCCATACGGGATTTTCAAGAATATCTGAGTGCCTAATTCATAGTCAAAGCTCTCATTCTTTTGAATATACCTGTAGGTCCTGATGTGCTTAGAGCATGAGCCAAAATAACTCTCTGGGCAGGAAAAGGAGCAGACTGTATCAGTTACTGATGGTCAGCAGATGAGCAGCTGCTCTCTAGAGAGACTGTAATGAGAGGTGGGGGCTCTTGAGCCCCTGAAGCATCCAGAGAGGACTGAGTAGATGGGAGAAACAAACAATAGAGTAATTCTAGGATGAGCTGCATCACATCTTCCACATCTTCCTAACTGACAATCTTCCATCTTCCTCCACCTTCCTAACTGACAATTATCCAGGACAGATTGCATGGATTAAGAGGTGTCAGTCCCCTCACACTTCAAGAGAAGATGTGCCATCTATAAAACACAATGAACGGAAACCACTGTCACGTCTCAAATAAATCAAAAATAGGTTTAAAAATACCCTATTGGCTTTCAATTAACCAGCACCCAATAACACTGCTGCCAAGTCAGGCACTCTCACAAAAGTAAGGATAAAGCAGCTGCTTCATATTAGCAGCTGCTAATATTAATCATATTAGTTTATACTAGGATTACAACAAAGACTTGTCACCTAAAAAAGCAACACTGTAGGAATACAGAGCAAAACACAGAAAGCTTTGTGTCCAGCAGTATCTGGAAAATGCATGTCTACATGAAAAGAAGTCATCAGTGGATCTTGAACCTACTCCTATCTCTGACCAGAGAAATTTTTTTCCTCTTCTTTGGTATCTGCCTTATGTCTCAGTCTTTACAGAGGTAGTCCTTACTGTATGCCATGCTGCTACCAGCATAGCTCACTAGCTCTCCTCCCTAGCCCACACTTGCCAAGGTGGCAAACATAAATTACTAATCCATAACCTCCATGAAAACAGTACTTCCTTCTTAATTTTTGTTTTTCTCTACTTAGCCAAAAGCTTTATTATGGTCCTAAAATTATAAAGAAGGCTGGGAGATAGGAAGAGCCTGTCTATCACTGCTCACATCTCCCACCTCCATAAATGACATGGAATGGTTGTTTTGCAAAGCCACATCTGGCTCTGGTCTCCTGCTCACCACCCCCTGGAGTGGCAATGAATCAGTGCAATGAATCAGAGGTGTGGACTTAGTGGACAATGCCATGCTCACCCATTTCTTCATCTTCCAATGCCTCCTACCATTAATCATCACAGGCAACAGTCTACTGTGCAGGGTTTTTAGCCATGTAACTCCATCACTGCAGAATTTTTTTTAATAATTCAAAATCTGATAAAAATCCAACCCACCATTACTATCTCTGCAGTGGTGGTCTAAGCATTCTCTTCATTATCTTTGCATTATTAACCCATGCTATCCCCTCATGCAAATTCCATTGTGACCTATAAAACTTGTCCTGTGCAAATAACATAATCACCTCTCCAATATTTATACATAATGTTGCTTTTTTTTATCTGCTGTTCCATCTATTTTTTCACAACTGTGGAGAAATAATGACTTTATTCTTTTTCAACCTAGTTTCATTACTAAGCCCAGCACTGCGTACATGCAAGCAACAAGCATCTTCTCAGCTCCACTTAGAAATCCTTTTCAAGTCTTACTTACAGACCTACTTGTCCAAGTTCAGTGGGGGACTGACTGACCAGTTAAATGCTCATTTATCATCGTCAGTCAACTCACCTTATTGTTATACTTCACCCTATTTCCCTCTGCATTTCTAGAAAGTAAAAAAATTAAACACTAATCCAAAAGCATTCTAGTACAGGGTAAATATAAACCAGAAAGTTAAAATTCATTATTTTCTGTCTTCTTCAGGAAAAAAAAAGATTTAAAACTTTCCTTCCAGCCTCCAGAGCTGAATTTCCTTTACTTTTTTAGTAGAAAACTGCCAACACACTATTTCAGTAAAAGAACAACTAAAAAGGTGGGTTTGCTGTCATTTTTGCTAATTCTATTACCTCAAACTCCCCCAGTTTAACCCCCAAAGATGTGGCCAAGAAGGTTTTTTTTCCTGTATGCAATTACATATTCAGCTATTCTATCATCTTCCTTTTCTGAAAATCCTCAACCTACTTCTGACATACACCACATCTCCTTACATAACCAGAAGCCTTCCACAATTAGCACTCCAGCTCATGCTTTCTTTAAAGATATGGTACCCCTCTAATTCCATTATCCATAGCCTAATGAGGAAAATACCCCAAACACTACAAAGCAGAGTTTTCAAAAATCCCTTCACCAACTTCACATTTCGTCATGACCAAAATATTATCAAAACCGTTATGGCTACCTAAGCTTTAATCCAAAGAAAACTCAAAATATATAATCCTCTGAGCAGTGTTCCCAGTATGCTCACACTGAGTGCAACCCACAACCATAGTGGGCAAATGCTTCAGGAGAAAACTTGGTGACTAAGAAAACATGATACCAAACCCCCACTAACATATCAGTATATTAATAAAGAATAAATAAGAATAAATCAAGAATAAGTTTAAAATAGAAATAAGTACCCCAAATTTACAAACAACCAACAGTAACAAAGCAGTGGTAAGAAAAAGGAAGTTCTTTTACATGGAAATCTGGCAAAATATATATTCATTTCCAGTCACATATTATCAAGTAAGGCAAAAAGTGTGAATGCAATGGTGGGGTTTCAACCACAGAAACCTAAAGGCACTAACTCCAGGGAAAAAAAATTCTACATCTCCTTCTTTTATCCTTTAACCCCCTGTAACTTTTCCATAAATGCATATTAAAATGAATTAGCTGTCCTCTGGCCAGATAACTCCTCCTCTGTCTTCAGCTGTGTATTCCTTTGCTTTTATCCAACATCCCCACCATGGCTCCTATCTGATCAAAGAAACATAAAATGTCAAAGTAAATTTACAATTACATGTTTATTACTGTTTGTCATCAGTAATTACCTCCAGTGAAACTAAATATTTCTGAAGTTAATTATTTACCAAATAAATTTGCTGTCCATTCCCTATGCCAGCCTGGGTTAGAGGTAAATTATTCCACTCACATCTTTCTCAGGTTTCACTTCTTGCCCACATTTACCACTGCAAAAGTGGTTGGATCTGGGCCCTTTTGATGATCTTCTGTGTTCAATGAGACAACCACTGCTACTCTTGATTGGACAATGGATTCTGAATCTTCACCTAGAGCCCGGATTCAGAGCTGTCTCAGCAAGAGTGTTTTGCAAAGAGAATGCAGCTACTCTTCTAGCACAAAATCCTTATTTCTGAAAATAGGTGTATATTTAAGGGCAATTATTATAAATTGAACTTGATTAAACATGGCTCTTTGAACAATTTTAAGCAGCATCTGTCTGGGGAGAGATTTATTGGTGATGTATTTAATTTCCTTCAAAATTAAACTTAACTGAAATCCTGTGCATATAAACTGTCTCAGAACACTTTTTTAAATGGCAGTTCTTTCTTTAGGACTGAAAGTTTCTTCTTTAAGAAAAAAATAATGTATTGCCACAAAGAATAGAAATCTATGTTAGAAACTGTCTTTTGTATATCAATCTCCTTTATTACGGATATCTTCTCTCTTACTTTTATCACCTCTCCTTTTTTTTTGAAGTCAACTCATAATTTTCCAGTTGCTATACGGTCATTTATGATAATCCCCTAGATACCTATATATATATATACACACACATATACACACACACATATATATATATGACTGTTTGCAAGAGAATTTTAACATCAAAGATGAGTTTTGAGTACTGACAGGGACACAGTAGTCCAAAAAGTAATGGACGGATAAATAGGTATCTTTAAAATCACAAAAGTTATGATTATTCTGTTACTCACTGTTCAAAGGGGAAGAATAAAATTACCAGGCAGTAGGTTTTTTGTTAACAATAGAAAATACTTCTTTTCATCACATCTATTTAAATTCTGGAACTTCTTGACACGGAATGCTGTGAAAGGGAAAAGTATAAAGGAGTAATAAAGAGTTTAGACAAATTCATGGAAAACAGGTAAAGGTCTGACAGATATGATGGTCCAAGCATCTGCTGAGTCCTCAACCATGAGAAGTGTTTCTCAGTATTTTCCTGCTGGTTTTGCTTCTCAGTCTACTGTACCAATGCTTGGGTCACAGTGGTACTTAGATTTGTGATCTGATAGATGAAGGATGGTCTTTCATTTATTAATATTTGTTGAGTGTAATGTTAAAATAAATTTGCTGGTTTTCCATTAGACACATAAGAAAGCTGGTTATTCTATGTGTAAGTCAGAGGCAGAGGACATCAGAGATACTTCAAACACCTTACATCTTGGAGACTTCCTGTTTATTAAATTTATTGATTTCTGCTTTAAAAACAAAAAAAGGAAATATAAAAGGACATTTTTGCATCACACCTTATCTTTAAGGTTGCCTCTTTAACTGATAATTCAGAATAAAGTACACTTTGGAGAGGAAATACTGCAACACTTTCTCTGAATCAAGCATTATAGCCACCACCTATTCTGACTAAAAGGTAACCTCATAAGTACGTCCTGTTAGACAAGGGAAACTATACAAGACAGTAAAAAGGAAACAAAGAAAAAAGCCATCTCTGTTCACTGCATCAAACTGAAGCGTCAAAGAAAAAATTAATCCAACAAATATTTAAAAATCATTTCTCAGTGCTCAAAGAATACAAGCCTATAGCACTTCCACCAGAATGCCATTGCCCTACTGTGGTGATACTACCAGGTCTAGAGACCTGAAACATTCATTTAGAATTACTAAATCCTGACGAAGAGTCTTTTTTTCTTTTTTAAGATTCTTTGCAAGGCCCCGACACATAAACACAATCCTTCAGCTCCTGCTCCATGCAGGGGTGTTAGGCAGCTGAACACAGATGGATTGTAAGACTCCAAAGCCACTTGTTTAGCAAAACAAATATTTGCTTTATTGTTTTCAAGTAATCAAAGCACACCTGCTTATTTTTTGTTCTAAGTTAGTCAGACAGAAACTGGTATGACAACTACAGAACTGCCATCCTGATATTTATTATCCAGGCCCTACTGGGTGGATGTCTGTGTGCACCATTGTGCTTCAGGCAGGGGAAGCTGATAATGAAACAGGAACTGGAAAAGCAGTTTAATGTGACAATGAGCAGAGTGCAGCCCTGCCTGAGCCCCAGGTCACACGTGTGCTGTGCAGCCCCTCACCCAGACCCCTGCAGCAGCATTCCCAAAGCCTGGGGTATCTCCCAGTGGTGACTAAAGGACAAAATAACTGAGCTAAAATAGCACTCCTTATGAAGGACTTGAAAGAGTCACAAACCCATTTTGCATGATTCACCCTGTGAGTGAACAGTCAGGACCAGCTCAGACACTGTCCAGTTTACCCATTCACTTCTGCTGTTCACTATTTCAGCTCTACTGCTGGTCTACCAAATGGATATTTTTCCCCCAGCTAGAATAGATGGCTACACCATTTGTTAACTATCAGAGGAACAAAAAGAATGCCAGATAAAAATTGCAGTGTTCATTAACAGGTTTTTTACCCCACTCCCCATTCTGATTAAGAAAGTGCTCACCAAAGCTACTGGGAGTCACGTCCTCAGTTTTGATGAGCCATGATATTTATGCACTCAGAAAGACAAAGCCAGTGAATTGATGGGGTCACAGAATGGTGTGACAGAAGGTCTATTAAAATGTATGCCTAAAATGTGCATCTATTTAAAAAGTAGCCACTGGCATAACTTGCAGATATAGCATGCAAAAAAGCTTTGCCAGCAGATTTAACCCCTGCAGGGACAAATGTTAAGTCTTCTGGAGGAAAGTTTTATCAAAACTATGCAGCATCTAAAATGCAAAGCAGGACTAGCACATAGATACAAAAAAGCAGATTTCTGTGCCCTGACCCACCAGAGAAAGGAAGGGGTTTTGTATAAGCTGTGCTGGGCTAAACGTGATATTAACTTAAAGTGTAAGGTAACCCAAATGGTGAGCATTTTCTTCATCCCACAGTCATTTAGTGCTACCAAAGAATGGCTGCTACATTCCCTGCTTTATGAGGGAATGAGTGGATCTGTAGTGAGGCAGTAGCTCTAGAGTACAACTCTGTGACTCATTCTGCAAAATGGAGGTATGCACTTATTTTATAGGCATGTGAAATTGGGTTAGAATTTGTATGTTTGGTTTTCTATAAAGTAAAGGGCACAAAAATATATTTTTAGAGCCAGAGTCTCAGTGGTGAAATGTGTGCTGTTTTTTACTGGAGAAATATATTAAGCCCTTGTTCTGTGTGACTCTTTAGTTGTTACAAGAGATGTCCTTAAATGCAGAATACAGCAGAGCCAAACCCACCAGTCTTATACCCAGATGAAAACTCCTAATTCTGTCTGCCTGTAGGTTGCTATACTTACCAATATTGCAATACTTCCCTGCATAATTTTCTTTGCAATCACATACTATTTTCCCAGTGGAGGTAACCATCTTGCACTCTCCACCATTCATACAAGGATTATGAACACAACCTACAAGAAAACACAACCAAAGATCAAACCAAAGGTACAAATTATTCAAGGGAATTGGTCCATTTTAACTTACTCTAGTAAATCTCCTCCATGCATATGTATTTGGAGGAAGTTTTTCTTTTTTGCTTATCTCAGACCCTTTTGTGATATTGTGATAATTGTGATAAATTGTGATAATTGTGATAAATGAAAGAAAAGGAAACTCGACTGATTTCTGCCCACTAAGGTCTGTCTCATTGTTTTCACTGCTATTGGATAATGTCAGCTATTGAAAGATACTATCAATGAACAATAGAAAAAATGGGGGTGGTGATTATTATTACTAGTGGTGATGGTATTAACACTTCTTTCTCTACAGAGGGCTCTGCCAATTCCAGGCTTGCCACTGAGCTTTATTAGAATTTAAAATAACATATCTAGGAGGGAGCTCAGTTAAATATTTAAAATCTGTGAGGATGTATTGAGTGCTACCAAATTTCCCAACTCTCACATAGACTCTCAATGTCCTAGAAAGCCATTGGCTCTCCCTACTTTAGTTTCCAGTCACATAAGGTGGGAATAAAAGCACCTTCATATTTCCAAGGGCTTTTAGGAAACTTATTTGTACTGTAATGTATTTGAGAATCTGGCCAGGGTAAAAGTTAGCCAGACTGAGTAACAGAATAGCCATACCAGAGCACATACATGGGTGAGGCACATGGTTTGCCTCCCTCCAAACATCTCTTCTCCAAATGAAAGGTGCTGTGCTGGCTTCTTCAGATGGGTGACAATTCAAAGTGCATATCCTGTGCTGGCTGGCCAGGGTGTTGAGTTCCTGGAGGAGGCTTCATCACCCCTGCCAGGAATGGGCCAAAAATCATGAGGACTCTGGGGCCAATGCAAGCCTTATAGGATCTTGGAGGCAGGTGAAATGTACATGCTGGCAGTTTAAAAGTGGGATGGGCTTGGGAAGAAACACAGTGTTGAAAGAGCAATATGAAGTGATTGTTGGTGTGGAGGGTGTGCCTCTCAGGCAGGTTACAGTTTTGGATAAAAATTTTACCACTTCTACTGTACAACCTGTTGTATATTCTTAGGTGCTGCAAATCAGGGTTTCATCCCTTTCAAGGAAAACACTGAAGTGTGTCCCTAAAATTCATCATAAGGCATATAGCTGCTTCCCAAAATAAGTATGGACACACTGAAGGGATTTCCTGAGTCAGTATAACCACTCACTCTTGGAAAGGAAAGCTAAAATATTGTGTTTTAGAGAGGGTACACAAGCTGCAAGGGCAGCATTAGGGTGTGCAGCCCTGCTCAGGCTTTGACACACTCACTGTCCTTTATCCCACTCCATGCAGACCTACAGCTGTGGTACAAAATATTGCCTTACTTTTGTGTTCCACACGCCTGCACTCGATGTGGCCGTCCACACACATGCACTGCTCCACTTCTCCTTGTTGGACTCTTGACCAGCTCGCACCCACATCAAAGAATTCATAGAGACTGTTGTCAAAACATTTCTCTGAAACAAAGTTTTACAAACAACACAAGCTTTCAGATGTTATTTCTTGCAAGAAATGGCGCCACAATCTCTTTTATTGTTCCCTGCTCACCCTTTTTTTTCATGCTGAGCAGATCCATGTTTGCTGACAGTGCTTCTGAAGCTAGCCAGCCTCCATAGTGTGGAGGCACTGAGCCAGTGGAGCAGCAGCTCCAGGAACCTCGGGACAGAAGTGACTTTATCCTAAAGCCCAGAGAGCAGGACAGCATCACTGTACCCAGTACATGCATGTATGTAAGGGATAAGGCATCACCTGAAATTGTGCTACTTCTTCATGTCTCTGTGCATTGCCTACTAGATATTAGTAATTTCCAAACATGTGAGGGGTATTTAAATCTTAAAAACAGCAAAGGAAGGGGAAGAGGTTTTTTGTGCTTCCCATGCTCAGAACATATTTGGATTTATAATTGTACAGTCAAGCTATTTTCAGTTGTCCTGTCAGGAATGGATCGTCTGTCATAACCATTTGGAAATCCACCTACACAAACATTCATGCTGCAGTGGTCTTTCCCATCACAACAGCACTACCTTTTCATTAAGCAAACATTAATGAGCCCTTCTTACTATTCGTATTTCATGTTGTAACACTGGTGGTAGAAGACACTTACTCAGCTGGCAGTCCTCGCCCGTGAATTCCTCAGGACAGGTACAGTGGTACATCCTGTGGCTGTGAGTGAGAGAACAGGTCCCTCCATTGTGGCACGGGTTGTCTGCACAGTGATCTAGAGAGGCCACAGAAGAAGTTGTATGTTGTTAATAAGTATGGTATAAGTCCTGCTTTGTCCTTTTGGCTCCATGAGCCATTTTGGTTCAATGCTCAGTGGGTTTAATACCATCTGTTAATGTAAAACAAAGTTGGTCCAGCCAATTGACAGTGGGTTTGTTTCCAGCTGTAAAACAGCTGTATTTATTTACCCAGCTTTTAAAAACCATATGGTAAATCACTGAGCTGACCCTTCACCCCCCAGACTAAGCTGTCTGAAGGTGGTAGGTCCAGGCACACCTGAAGTCACCAGAGCTGGCACTGTGGTGAGGAAGACGACGGGACAGGTGCCCACAAGATGGAGCTGTGCCTTTACACTGGGGAGGGAGGAAGGCTGCAGTGCTGCCTCTGCCCTGCTCCCTGCCCTGCAGCCTTCGCACTGCGACATCCACCACCGGGACCACGCATCTCTTTCAAACTGCACAAAGGACAGCCCTCGGCAGAAGAATTTGCTATGGGATTTTGGATTATGTCTAAAACTAATGGACAGCTGGCAACAAGGGAAAAATGATGAAGCAAACCAAAAAGCACATCCAAGTAAATCACGCCAAGAAAGATGAAAACTGGACCAGTCTAGCATATCTCCATTTACTAGGGAATTTTCTGAATGATGGGAAAATGTGGTGGGAGAGGAAGTAGGTGCCAGGAAAACTCCTGCAATAGAAGCTTCACTTGGCAATGTGCAGTGCAAAAGTAGTAAGAGTCTTGCTGGTCAGGCAGTGTTTCTGATTTCAGGCAGTGCCAGAGGATGTATCTCCCCTGAAGTTAACCAACAGCATGTTTACATCTGTTCCAGAGCTGGCCCAACATCTTGTCTGCATTCAAACCTTCCTTCTAGTGCTAGTCAAACACTGCTAGGCCATCTGCAGGGTTACTCAATCCAGGTGCTTCAGCTAGACACTGTGTCCTGAGCATGGGATGCAACATGTAGAGGCACAGGCACACATGAACAGGGCTGAAGTGATGCACAAAAGGTGTATCCTGAAGTTTGCTCCAGCACTGTAAATCTGAGATTCCCCTGCAGGGATCAAAATATTTACTTCAAGAGAGAGTGATGTAATTCCTATCAGATAGCAGGTCTGGATGTATTCACTGGTAGTTTCAATCCAGGATAACATCAAGGGAAAGCAAGTAAAGTCAGTGACATTCCTACTCTTCCTGCTGTTGATAGTTATGAAACTTCTAATGTTGTAATGTTTCCTCAAAGGAAAATTATGTATTTCCTATTCCCACTACATCCAAACCATGACCTGATCTCCAAGCCATCTTCTGCTGTAACAAATGCTCAATAAATTTTTGTACCCTTGTTAAATCTTCAAATAGCACTTCCACTCATTTATTTCTTTCTCAATCTGTCCCTCGCTACATCCCACCCACCACTCCATTCTGACCTTCCAGGCATGTTCTGTATTGCTCCACATCTTTCCTGGAGACCAAGAACAACTTCTGTTCATAAGCAGATGGACATATCTCACTTCCCAGTGGGGAATCCTGCCCACTATTAACTATCCAGTGACTGGGCAGTGCCAAGTCCATGCTTTCTCAGACTGCCTAAAGCACCCTCATGGCTAAAACACTCCATGCTTGCTAGCTCTCATCTTGACTGCAGCTTCACCTCTGCCAGTCTCTGCTGACTGAGCAGTGGCCTTTTCTCACCTTTCTGCCCTTATTTCCCAATAAAAACTTCCTGTTTCTGCCAGAAAAAACTTTCTGTTTTCTGCCAGAGCTCCTCCTGAGTTGATGCCTCTTCCTCTTGCCTGCACAGCCCACACCACTGTATTACTTCTTTCTGTATCAATCAGAGGGATCTTAAAAATACTGTCTGGAAATTTTCTCCCCCATATTTGGGTCTCCCTGGTGTTTTGGTCATTTGTCCAAGATTTCCAGACATTCAGAGAAGTGGTCCTACCAGACTTCCCAAAATCTGGAAGTCACACCTGTAGGGGCATTTCACATTTATGGATATTTGTACATATATGTGAGCTATACAACCCAGCTGGCCCACGTGTATGCAATACTAACACCCCCCCTCCAGCAGAAACTTCCTACCCAAGCTTCACTTCATCCTAAAGCCAAAGCTTTCTTGGTTAAACTTTCCCTTGAATTTGGCAGATGTATTTTTCTGGATCAAAGCCTCCAGCACTTGCTTAACATTGATTTGTAAGCACCTCCAGCATTTTGAAGTTGACTTGTCACATACATGTGGTATTCTTGGCCTGGAGAGAGTTTGTGCTTCAACCCTTGCTCTAAAGAAGATCCTTCTCTATGCCACTGCTCACCAACCTCTAATTGCCAAAGGATACTCTTTCCCTGAAATTCCATTTTTTTCTTGTTTTTCATGAAAAATTCACCCAAAGATTTAAAACTTTAGTGGATTTTTCAGAAAAAAATTATTTTTATTTTTATTATTTTTATTATTATTTTGCACATTTTAAAGACCAGCATTGATCAGTTTGACTGCTTATTTTTTCCACAGCAGGCAAAATTTCCTTATTTTGCTTCAAATTCCCTTCATCCATTATGTTGCTTTTCCTTTCAACATTTTCATAAATCTTGAACCTTTCATAAACCTGTTCTCTTGAAGCTATAGTTAGTGATCTGTTAAACATTTCCCAAGTCCAAATACAGTGCTTGCTGCTTAAAAAAAAAATCAGCTAACTGGTTAGACTTACATTTATAAATAAAATAACAACCAAAAACCTTTTATTTAATTTTTTTAAAATTTAAATGCTTCCAGAAATAAAGGGGCTATATTTTATTTTGCAACAGCCAGCAGTGATCTCTTCCAGCTACGCCACTACCCCATCTTTTTTTCTCTTTCCTTTCCTCTCTCATATTTTTTTTTTTTTTCTGGAGGAAAACCAGTAGCCAGGAAAAGCCCTCAGTGATGTTAGGGTATATCCACAGAGATAACCTGGCAGGCAGACAGGACAGCTTTCTTGCTCCAACACACCCATCCAACACTGTTGTGGGTAACAGGCAAAAATGAGCCAGGAAACCCAAAAAGGCCTGCAGGCAGCCAGATGTCTGGCAGGATAATGGTAATGGGCAGACAGAGGGACAAAGGTGGCACAAAGTACCCCCAGATGTGTGACACTGGGCTTGGAGAGCTCTTTCAGCTCCTGGAAGAGTCTCCTTGAGTTAGCCAGCTGTCACCATCACAGTGAGTGCTTCACTGGAGGATTAAAGCAGTCACAAGTCACAACTACCAACAACATTTTAAGCTCTGGGAAGTCACTGATGAATAATAAAGTGCAGCCTTCATAACCTGACTCTTGTAAGCATGAACTGCCCATAAAGTCTATGTTCATGTCTGCCACACTTGCATTACAAAGTTGTGTATATTGCTGCTTGTTTTGGGGCTAGGTCACTGGCCTATGATCTATTGTTAATCTGTTTTAAAGCCGGGCTGGAAAATAATTTAAAGTAGTTACATTTAAAAAGGTGATGCTGTGCACTGCTTAATTTTAGACTGTCAGCGTGATTCAGCTAACTTGGCTTTTCAAGTGCTCTGGTAGATTGCAATCAACTTGGCAATAAGACTCCTGACACTGTAGGAGAACTCTCTGAAAGGGGCTGGTGAAAAAAGCTCTTCATTTGAAAGTGGGAAGTGAATATCTAAGGCTACTGGTTATATCCTGCAGGCTAAATAAGATGTGTCTCATTTGAAAATAGTGAGATGGCAAAAATAGGAATATGATCAGAATTTTAACACAGATCCAAAAAAAGCCTCAGGGGCATGAAGTTTGACCAGTGCAACACCTGATTTTGTAAGCTGGTCTGTGGCTGTATGAAATGAGAATTTATATTTTTATATATATATATATATATTCCTTATAAAATGGGATTCCCCAGCATCCAGTTCATGAAACATGGAGCCAGGGATACAGAGATAAGCAAAGGCCAGTCACTGAGGGACTGCTGAGGACAGGGATGCATATTCCAAGGTGAGCTTTCACCCAGTGTGTCAATTAAAGTGATTTTTTATATATAAAGGTGACCTTACCACAGACCTTGACTTCCCTTTTAGACAGACTTTCGCAATGAGGTAATTGTAGCCCTGGAGTGTGGTGACCACATGAAGCCACAGAGCTGTTCAGCTAAGTAATCCTTTCATTATCCCTCAGGACTGCTGCAATGAACATGTCTGGCCTCTTGTCTTCTCTGACAGCCCAAAGCTCAGGGAAGTCTGGGCTTGAGATCTGCTCTTTCCCATGAGATCTCAAGAAAGGAAAGCTGGAAGTGCTGTCTATGTTTTGCTTCAAATGTTTCTGTACCTTCGAAAAAGTTAATTGGTCAAACAGACAGAAAATGCAGCTCTGTAGATGAAGGGAAAGCTAAAAGGCACATCCAAGCCATGAGGGAGGAGATGATCACCTCCGTGTTTTGCTCCAGCAGGAGTTTGGATTTCCATGCTGGCATTACCATAATTTCTCTCCATGGCTTTGAGTTAGTCAACAGACAGTGAATTAAAGACTCTGATATTCACAGTCTAATGCTACGGTTGTGCAACGTCACACAGAGATTATGGAAACAGCTGATGTGAAGGCTTGCTTCAAAATAAATACACAAATAAAAATTGTGCTGAAGGCACTGTCCCTCCTTCCTGAAGGTGGCAAAGTAGGAGCCAGGCATCTGGAGCAACTCAGCAATGGCTTGCCTTACCTGAGTGGTCTCTGGCCAGCAAAGCACAGTGTCCCCAGCTCCTGTCCCGGTCAAAGTTATGTGTTGTTGAACACCTGAAAAGAATCAAAGGTACAGCTTAGTGCATCTTTAAACAACCTGGATGTTTACACTGAAACTACAGGGCCTTCACACTCTGGCATCCTGGAAATTCATGATTGTTTTTTTCTAATTAGCATCAGTTTCATACAAACTCATTAAGAGTAGAGTAAAAAATATGCTTTCTTTTGTTAAAGTCGCTCTGCTCCACTTCTTTCAAATTAAAAGCAGATTAAAAATAAGATGTAAATGCAGGACCTGAAATTTTCAATGAATCATTTAAAAAAACCCAACATTCTTTCTATTTCTGGGATTAGAAAATGAAAGGCAGAAATAAAAAACAAAACCAAAGCAAATAAATTATGTCTTCTTTACTTTTTACAAAACAAGCAAAACAGGACCCAGCCCATTTTTAATGCCTGACAGTTACTGTAATAATCTGTGGAGGCAGGAGACTGTCCACAAAAAGGAACTTTTCTCTGACTTTCAGTGACAAGCATATTTCACCCTTTTTGCACTCAGTTCCTTTTCTTATTTTGGAACTTGCAAGATGAAATGAGGAAATAACTGACACCGTGGTGATTTCCAAAGGCGCAGATAAAACCTCTCCAATTCTCAGGGTAGGGGACTGAGTCCTGCACACCCTCAGTGGTGGTGTGTTCTCTCAGACTGCCATCTCAGGCTCAGAGCACTCCAAGGAGCACTGAGCTGTTATTCTTCTTTTGCAGGAGTAGATTTGGAGTTTACGTCAAGGAGACACTGAGAGCACGTGACTGAACTGAGGCTGAACCTTGGAGGTCCATGTCCTGTCCCAGTGCACCATCCACTAAAACATCCTCCCTAGCCAGTTATAATGCAGAATAATAGAGATCAGCTACAGGACATCAGAAAACACTGGAGTTTATTTAATGTGATGGATGATTTATTTTCATTATGCATGGTTTTATCATTCCTTGAGCAGTTGTGTGGTCAAATTTTTCACCCTAGGATGTTACAAGTTAGATTGAAATTTTATTGTAGCTCATGTCTACATTTTAACTGCCCTATTTTTCTTCTTAATTAGATGCTATGTGGTATTTAAAATGCTTAATTCCTATGGAGCATCTGAATAGGCCACATATATTAAGTTTGGTGACCTCAATTATACAAGGTGCTCTAAAAGAGGTGCTTGGTAGTCTGGTGCAGATTAACATGGCACATACTTAAAGAGGCTGCTCTCTCACAGGAATTAAGGCTGATGCAAATGCTGGGAGTTGATGGGAATTTCTCAAAGATCCTTTGGTGGGAAGTGGACTGTGCTTTCTTTAAAGGGTGGTCTAGTATGCACGAGAAGGAAGATGAGAAATTAATTAAAGTGTCCTCAGCACTGCTTGTGTCACTGTCCAGCAGCAGCCAAGTTCTAATCAGAGGAATCACAAACGTTTCCATCTTAAAAGATTTCTTGTTGTCAGAGACCCCAACAGAGGCTTCTTCCACCAGCTGTCCACAAAGCATTGATCCTCCCACTCGATGCTCTCCACAGCCAGGCCTCCTCTATTGCCTTGCAGTGGCTACAGTGAGGTTGGTCCTCCCTTGTGATGCCAAGCTGCCTCCTTGGTGCCAAGCTCCTTGCACAGTGACATGCTCCTTTTATATTTTCCACTACAGATCTCACTCTCTGTAAGAATCTCAGCTCATCCTCAAAGCTATTTCAATTGCCTCCCTCCTTTTCTTTTAAAAATGTTTTGTCTGATTGGAGGCTTACCAAAAATGTGGTGACATTTCAGTCTTGAGGAATGTTACCTCCAGCAGCTAAACCAACCCAATGGCCTTATTTTTTCTTTATGCTATTTGCAAATGCACCCACACTCAAAATTTATGGGATAGCAAATACCTTTACATAAGCTTGTCATATAAAATGATTAACATGAAAGTGAAAACATAAAGACAGAAATACTGAACTCATTATATCAGAAAAGTCCACTACAAGGGATTGATTTAAATAACATTTTCAACCCATAAATGGTAAACAACATGGGAATGGACTAACAAAAGGGTGTGTCACAGAAGAGGTCTAACTGGCAGGCAGGATAAATGGAAAGCAGGCCGTTTTTCCCACCAGTATAGGGAGCCTTAAAAATAGGATGTTTTGGAGAACAAGCGAAGCCCCAGGCCAGGTGTAAGGAAAGAGCTTTGCCAACATACCTGGAGTTGTCACTATGTGTGAGACTTGGAGGTTGCTTGAGACCTTTTTAGTGTTGTCCTGACCATGAGACATGGCCATGCTTTGCCTGACAACACCAGACCAACCACTACCAGCTCCAGGAAAAATCACAGCCTGATGTTGGACATCTCCCAGCTCAGCCCACAGGTACTTCTTTCCAGGACTGTCACACACTCCCCATCTTGTAATCCAGCTGGCCAAAAAGCTGTCCCCTGCACTGCTTTTAGTCTGTGACCAACATATCAAAACTCTTCTTGTTTCCAAGGAAGATGACAAGATCATATCCTTCCTACACAGACCTAAGCTCACCCTTGCACAGGGGCTCCACCCATCCAGGACTCAAGCACAGGATGAGGCTTCCACAGGATATGAGTCAACACCTTCCAAAGTATAGCCAAAATCTCAGCCAGGGCCTGCTCCTGCTATTCCCCTTGAGCAGAATCTGAGGAATCCATCCCATCCTGGGACACAGGGACAGGGTGCTGGCAGCTTCCCTGCAGCCACAGCTTGGTCCTGTTCAGACCACCCTCTCCTTTTGCTCTCACAAATGTTCACTGCACCCCCATTTTGTCTGTCCCTACACTGCTCCGTCTTTCCGGAGGTACCAATGAAACTCAGTAGCAATTCTTTTTCCTCAGCACAAAAGGAAAATTTGCACTGCATCTTTAACAAGATATCATGTAGTAATAGGTAATAGGCCACTAAATTGAAATTTATCTGTGAAAACAGATAAAGGGGGGAAAGCAATACAGGATGCTGTTAAAGGAATTATTTTATTTAAATAGTGCAATTATTTTGTCTTCTTTCCTGTATTTTCAATAAATATTTATATAGATACAGCTTGTTTGTTGCTCTCAAAGAAGGCAGGGAGAGCTTTCTGCAGTAAGGAGCAGATTTATGTTGAAACAGAGTATCTGTGTCATAGTGTCATATGTAGTATGAGAAAACATAAATATAAAGCACATTTGAGTGGGGTTTGGCCTGCACTGTAAGTCCTGCCTGTAGTCCTGACCCAAAGTATAACTTGAGGACTGAGGACATGAACTTAAATGCCCAAGTCAGCTCTCTCCTGGTCGGGTTTCCTGGAATTCACCCCCAAAGAAGCAGTTTGGACCCATCCTCCCATCATCCATTACTAGCAGCTTGCAGGAGGCAGGAGCATTAAGGGCACAAGACTTGCCCTCACCTGCTGCCCACCAGGTGCCCTGGGATCAGTTATTGAGTGTAAGGCCAGCCTGGATTAGTGCCAAGTCACACAAAAAATGCACAGAGCAGGTTTCCCAACTGCTGTTTGGGGCTCTTTTCCCGGCATCTCTGTGCCTGAAGTCACACGTTAAGTTGCTTTTAGCTCATGAGTGATGAGCAAACACTGGTCAGAAGGTCACCCATAGGGTGAAATGATCTGTCAAATCCAAATAACTCCAGCTGTCCTCCTCCTCATCTCCCTGCTTGTAAATGGCTTTTAAAAAGTCAGAAGCATAACAGCAAGTTGTTCAAGGTCAGCTCTAAAGTGTGCTCTAACCTTGGACCCCATCCATTCACAGGTTTTTCCATTTCTGTGGCCTAACTGGCTAAAAACAAACACACAGTGTCATGTATTAACAGGATCTCTCTTAAGCACTGCATGAAATTAAGTGGGTACTAAGGTCAATCTGTTTGTGGCTACAGTTCATCAAAGACAGGATTCAAACTGGTAAATTATTCCAGTTCCCTTTCTTTAGTTAAGATAGTCTCAAATTCTTGTTTCCTGGAGGCTTTTATTAGCTGAGTTGTATTGGTGGATATTGGGGAAATTCTGAAGCGTTTTCCTAGCCTGAAGCTCACTGTCTGTTTGTGTAAGCAAGTTTATGGGGTGTTTACATTACAGCAGCACTTACACTTGAAACAGATGTGTCATCAGAAAGACACCAACAGATCATGAAAGAGTTAGACAGTCCAGTATAAAAAATGAGAGTTTTGCCCTGCCTGGGTGAGTAAAATAAACTCTAAAATATTACCTCCACCCTGAAAACAGGCAAGTGTTTTCCTTGCATATGGCTCATCTGGGCATAATTTTCACAATACTGGCACCCACATATTGTCTGCTTTGTTGCCTTTGATTTCAGTTAACGTATGCCTATCATATGAATTTGTCTACAAAGTTTATCTTTTTCATTCAGTGCTTTAATTCAGTACGGTTCCCACCTGACTGCCCCTACCCCAAAAATGGACCATGAATACTTCTAACAGCTTCTGCAAAAGTAAAAGAGTAACCTTTGCCCAAAAGGAGACCTGTCCTTAAACACGCTAGTAGAATAAATCATTAACCAACAAACAGGAGTAATACCTCACTTCTTAGTACTGCACCAAAGGGGCTCTGGTGCCAATCTGGATGGAAATTAGAGACATGGGGGCCAGGAGAAAAGAGCTTTCCTCAAAAATCTGATACTCTACTGCAGTACAAGTACAGCCTGCACAAATCAAACAGTGCCTTAACCAAGTGTCCTCTCTTGCAGGTGTCTGTGTCTCTCTCCCTCAGCAGAGGGTTTCCACCAGGTCATTCTATAGGTCCTGCTTTTTCTGTACAAGCTCTTGTCACTCATGTAAGTTGCACTTCCAAGAGGAAGGGCAGCAAGGAAACATTTCTGCAGTTCCTGAGCCTCCTGTGGTTGTGGAAACCCAGTGCCAGGGCTCTCTTCCCCCAGGCACATCTTGACCCGAGGGCCATGACTATCAGCAGCAGAACTGCACCAGTCTCCCTGGGCACAGCATCAAGCTCATGTTAATTATTCCAAAAGCAAGATTAAAGAACTAAAAAATGGTGTTTAATTTGAATGCTGTTTTCATTTATGAACAATGTCAACTTACCATTTCTTTATGGAAAATGAATTTGATAAACAAGTGTGATAAAACCTTCCACCAAACCGGAAAGGAAATTTGCATAAACGTCCATCCTCTGTAAACACTGAAATACAAATATAAAAAACTCATAATGCAGCTGAAAACCAACCCACAAATTCTATTATGTACTATTATATGAAATTAAAAAGATAGATATCTGCAAGTTTTTCAGCTGTACTCGGGACTCTGTCTCTGCCATGTCTAGTGCATAAGGAGCAGCTTAAAATCCTACATAATGACTGAATCAACAAAGATTAATGGACTCTGCAGTGGAACAAATATCTCAGATCATTTCAGTTCAAAATATACTGCCATTTCTGGTAGAGCAAATGCCAATTATACCCATTAATTGCAATTATAATTTCTAATTATGTAGTATTGTAATTGCACATTAAAATAATTTCTGAAGTTATATCCTTTCAGGCTCTATATCACATTGTAATATCTGTTTAAAATAATTAAGGAACCAGACAGTACAAACTGAAATAGAAACAGTCAGGAGAAAGAAGGTTTTAAAAGTTGGGGGTAGAGAGAGAATTTTAATCATACCACCTTCCCTTGGGGATAAGCAGGTTCCTTACAAATGGGGAGAAACTGATGGGACCAGTGTCTAGAAAGGGCAAGTTTTATATTTGCCACATCAGTGATGGCAGTCTAAGGAAGGGTGGTGGGAGTTCAAGGAAGGCTAGTGGGAGTCTATCAGAAAAAATCCTTCAAGATTAGTCTTGAGAATGAGAGAGGCTGAAGACAAAAAAGACAATGAAAAACTGTCATAGCTTATTTAACCATTAAACTAAAAGTAATCTGTTTTGAAATCCCAAAGTCTGAATGGGAAACCAGCCACTGCTGTAAGAGAAAAATGGGGCATTCAACCAAACCAGCAGCACAGCACATTTCCATTTCTCAGAGACAATGTACAATTGCTCCTTGTCCTGAGTTTACCCCTCCCATGATGGCTGAGGCTTCTGCACACTCTACAATATCTGCTAACTCTCATAAGCCCAGAGATCTCAAAGAGCTGCTGAGGTCAATTATTGGCATTATGGAAAAAATAACCTATCCTTGTGGTCCAACCCCTTCTTTATCAGTTGGAATTATGGTCACTCCATCTGCCCTAACTGCCTCCTTCTCTATCAATGTGAAATAGCCACTGCCATCCCCTCTGCCATCCCCTTGTCAATCCCAGTTTTCATTCTCTGAATTACACAAATGTTCCATTATCAGCTTTCTCTGTCTGACAACTCCCAGTATAAGTAGGCAGGAGAGTTGTGAAAATACATCCCCATTCAGAAGATACATTGCATCCCAAAGGCCACTGAAGACTGTTATAACCTATAAAGCCACTATTGATGGCCCAATGCATATAATTTTTAACAGCAAAAGCACAGGACAATAACAGCTTTAAAAATGGAAACTGCAATGTTCTCCCACAGCCAGGATGTCTGATTATTGGGGTTCCATCAGAACAAATGCAACGCAGAAAGCTGCATGCAACACAAACCCTTCTCCCACAGAGAGATCAAGGGCCAGGGTAGAAACTGAACCTGTACGTACAAAGAGTTCATGTGCTCGAAAGTTACAGGGCAGCTGCAGTTCTGATTAAAGGTTGTTGCACATCCTCAGCCACACCACCTTGTGAAATAATATAAAGCCATGCCAGCTCAGACAAACTAAAATCCCATCAGCACCTTCCCATTAATCTGCACCTGAAGGAAAATTACCTGAGACTCCTGAGCTAATCTCAAATTCCCCTTTAAACAGAAATTAATATTGGCATAACCATTCTATAATCCTTATTCATGTTGAAACAAAGACAGGTTTCCTACCGACTTGCACAGCGCGGATACAGACAGGCAGACCATTCTTACTGTCATGAAACCTACTGGATTTGACTTGGTACCTTGTGGGCGAGTGAACCCATGCTTTGAGCCTCTTCCTGCCCCAGATTTGTTTTGCTATAAAGAGAAAAAGAGAATGTGGATTGGAGACACAAATTCACTATGGGAACCACTCTACTGTTAAAAACCTGCTTTTCAGGGTGCCCTGAAATTGTGTTTCTCCCAGTGTTTCTGAGAAAATCTTCTTATTTGCTTGTGATTTTTGGTGGGGCACAGTCTGGTGAAAGACTTTTGAACAACATTGACTTTTGAAGGTGACAACTAAACCAGGAAAACCCAGCACAGCACAACAAAGGCCAATTTATCTTTCTATATCTATATATATATCTCTTTCTATAGCCAAGGGACGCATCTCCTATTCCTCTCAGCGGGAAGCATAGATGCATTCTGGGGCCAGTTCACAGTTACAAATAATATCCCAACATTTGCCTTTTTCTGTTATTTAGCTGTATCCCCCAGGGCATTAGTTACAAAAGCAACTTCTAACTGTATTTGGGTTTGCAAATCAGCAAGCAAAGAGCACTAGGCTGAGCTGATTTTAAGCCACAGGAAATAATAGAAAAAAAGGATAATACGCATAAAATGCTGCTGCCACCAAAGGCGGTGGCAACTGAACTACAGCAAAAAATATATCACAAAAGCAGTCAAAGAAGCACACATCATTAACATAGAACTGGACAGGGGACATAAAAAGTGAGGGTTAAGAAAAAGCTGCTGCTGAGATATATAGAGAGTACTATATATATAGGACATATAGAGGATATATAGGATATATATAGGATATATATAGGAAAGAACAATTTTTGCACTCTACACAGATTCTACCACCACCAAGCAAGGGCTTCAGCCAAGAATGATCTTCACCTTGAACATGAGCATTCCTCTCTATTTCCACATGTAATATCTGAGGACATACTTTTGTAATTCGCTGAGATAGGATTATAACATAATCTAAGCATATTTGAGCTAGTTTTAACCCAGCTAGAGAAATAAGGTTGATCTTAAGGCCACAATGCTCACCATAAGGCAGCAGTGGACTATTGTCCTGCTAGTCCATGGTAGATGCCAGGCTGTGGTGGGGATCATGTGCTTGACAGACATAGCCCCAGAAAAGACACAAGATACGTGCTACAAAAACACTGAAGGGTTTGGCATGGAAACAGGGAGAAGTCTGAAAAGAAGATAGCCACCTAAGCTGGCCTGTTCACTTTCCAGACAGCAGTAATGTCTGGCAGTGGAGCACTCTCCCTCCATGCTACTGCAGGTACCTGCTCGTGTCAACACATTTCTGAGATATATTTTTTAAGGATTTCAGTTTTTGTGGTCCTTCCTCCCCTCCCATTCCTCCTCCATAGCAAGGCAAGGATGTAAGCAATTGCTTTAAATAGAGAAAGGTATAGCACCAGCTATCCCATAGTCCCCCCACTCAGTGAGCACTGCTGCCAGCCTTTATCTGACTAATCCCTTTTGTGTTCCCTTCAAATCTCTTTTTCTGGGTCAGTTCAGTGGCTTCACTCATCCATTCCCAAGGCAGCCTGGCCCTGCCAGGCATCATGCAGCTGATCTACTACTCTGAAAAAGAAGAATCACTTACCATCCTTGCACAGTCACTGCTCAGAGTCAGCGCCAAGACAACAGTGAGAGGAGCACAGACTTTCATCTTTGCTCTCCTCTCATGAAGGTTTTGCCTGGCAGAGGAAAACTTCCAGGGCTGGACTGAAGCAGGAGGGTGAATCAGGAAGAAGCTTTCCCAAGGGACTGTGATTTACTCAACTTTAGGATATTTTAGTTTTCTAAGTAAGCAGCCCTGTTATCGCTGTTAATCATTAATGTCTCTGTGGGTAGAAGGGAATGCCCCGTAGGGAGAGACTCTCCCTAGACCTCCAGGAGTGAAGAGTATACAAAGTGCCTGACCCTTGGAGATGGTCCCAAGATTGCTGGTGTAATCAGCAAGCACTGAAGGGCAACTCCAGAGAAGTCGTTCCAGTGTTGCCTGAACTAGAGCTGGTTTATCATTTGGATGTTTCCCTTTTCTTTCTCTTCAGGAGCTAATTAAAAGCATGGTATAGAAACAACAGGGAGCTCCAAGCAAGCCCATTCAGGAGATGGCATTACACTGCAAAAATATGGACCAGATCAATGCCAATACCAAGGATTACTCATTAACAGATGGTTACCTGCCCAGCCTTGACTTGCAGCAGCAGCCTTCCAACAGCAGACTGGGAAAGTTAAAAAGAAAGAAAATACACTTTACTCTGATAATACATTTTGTGTACCAAAAAGCTCCCTTCTACAACCACCTGAGCAAAGCCATCTCTATCTGATAAGTGCCTGTCTGAGATAGCTGCACTGCAGAATCATTTCGAATACAGATGCAGAGGGTATTGCTAAAACTGAGATTTCACCAGAGCAGTCTATTTCAGCTCCGCCTTGCCCCACAACCAAAATCCGCAGGTTTGGCTGGTACAATGGTGTCTGTGCTTGAGGCTTTTGCCATGTCCTGTCAATCAGGGACCACACCCCTTCACACCCAAAATCCCCAGAGCCTGAACAACAGAAAGAATACCATAGTTCTTGCTTAAGTTGTGTGCTGCCCTTTGAAGTTTCACCAGCACAGCTATGGAAGGGATGTGATTCTTTTCAATTTTTTTAACACAACAAAGCAATGGCAGTAGGACCCAGTGGTGAAGCAGAGCTATCCCTGCACAATTTTGACGTGATGGTTTATCATGGTGCAGGGAATTTGCACACTGCTGTATCTTTCATCACAGTAATAACTCCTGTTAGTTCAAATAGGCCTATATAGGTTTATGGATTAAACTTTGCTACTCTGAGCAAGGCTTGGAATAGCAAGAAGCAGTCAAAGTTGGAATTTCCTTCTCAAAATCTAGCAAAGAGGCAGAAGAAAAATCTTTGCCTCTATGCATTGCTTGTTGTCAGAAGACTTGAAGTAAATAAAGCTTCAGAATAGACTTGTGGAATAGATTTGTCTTATTTTCACTCATTTTAAACCTGGAAATAGGATGTACAGACAGTCTGATCTGCCTGAGAACACCTAGCAAAGCTGAAATACAGATTTTCACTTCCTCTCCTCATTCATCAGTCTGGCCATCAGGTTTCAAATCAATAATGCCTATTCAATGCCATGTAGACATCTACTTACCATACTATACTGAAATTTTGCAAAGAAAGGGTGAACAATAGCCATTACCTGCTATTCCACTCAAGAGTTCACAAAGGTTTTGTAGAAAGAGAAGAGTAGGGGAGTAAGGGGAGGAGGAAGATACTTCTTTAAAGTTGTGTAAATACCTCTTCCACCCATTTCCAGAATAAAAATCATCCATTTCCAGGACCAAAACCACTGTGTTTCTATGGTGACCAATGCATGCTGTAGGGAAACATTTTTCCATGCCTAAAAGTAATGGAGAAGAAAAGTAAGGATGCAATCTATTGTCAGTGTGTCTACTCCCAGTTGTTGCAGTTCATGCTGTAGATCTCCACAAGAGCTGCAATGTGTCCTTCTGGGGAGTCACAAGTCCAAGCTTTTAGCTCCTTAACAGGAGAAAAAGGAATAAACACCAACATCAGGAGTCACTTCAGCTGGTAGGACAGTACTGGCACAAAGGAAAAGACATCAAAGCTGGGAGTTGCAACAGCTGCCAGAGAAACCCCACCATAAAATGGGAATTACCCCTGAGTAATGTCTGAACAGTGATTTCAGGGTTCAGATGGATCTGAATCACTAAAAACTCCAAGTGCTCCCTGTACAGTGCCTGCCTTTGTTCAGCAGAGAGGTGTCTGAACAGGTCTTATGGCCATAGCAAAAAGGCAACATCTGAGGTGTGGTATTTTGGTAAATTATGTTGAATGATCAGTGAATCTTTCAGCTATTTATAAACAGAAGAAACTTTGTCTGCCTCCTTCAAGAATTTCATAGAACTGTTAAAATGGGTTTTTTTGAGAACCATTTAATCTCATTGGCAGGAAACTAGTCAGAAAACTACAGACTCGGTTTTAATACAGAATTCTTATAAACTTCTTATAAACACAGGGCTTTGGGAATTCGGGAGTTCATAGGTGCAAAGAGTATGATCTGTGCCAAAACCATTGTCCCACAGGTCAGGCAGATGAGCCTGCAGAGCTGCTCTCCACCACCTTCCAAGTCTACTCATTTGTGACTCACTATTTCCAGCCTAGTGATGGAAACTTTGTATAGAGAGAAATAAGAATCAAGTGTCCATGGAGCTAATAACAAGAAAAATTACAAAGATATGGAAACAATCCATATGGAATTCAAGATAAATTCCCTAACATTCGATTTTAAACCTGGTCCTCATTTCAAATGAGGCTCTGTATAATACTAAATGGATTTAAATATATGTGTATATACAAGTACATAAAATATAAAGAGAGAGAATATTTGGAAAAAAGAACTGGAGAAAAAGCTGGCTTTGGAGTGATAGAATATTTGGCAGCTCTAAAGCTTGGAGCATTGCAACTCATCCCACCAGTAAAACTCCAGCTAGAGTCCAGTTCTTGTTTTCAAGGAAAATTCCATTTGCCTTTTAAAGAAAGGCACATTCTGATTCTTAATTTTTCTGCATATAATATTGAACATTTCCTGCAGAACACAAAACTCAAATGTATTTGAAACCATATTCTGCTACTACTAAAGACAATGAAATTTCAAAACAAGATGAGGAATTCTTTTTCATGTTTGCAGACTGTAATCCTCCTGTATCAAAGGCTAAAATACATTTGTTTCAGCAGTCTTTTTCCTCTTTCTACTGACATCATGGGAAAAAGAAAAGGCAAATAAACACACAGTAAATGAGGAGAAAGAGACAGAAGTCTTGCTGTGGCTGTATAACAGATACTGATAATGCTGCCTCATACATTTGCCTTTTCCTCATTTCCCATACTGCAATGCTTTTTATTACTGTAAATTTAAAAATAATTAATAAAAGCTCAGACTGAGGCCAGCCTTTGAACTACTTAGTAATAATGAAACAATATTAACAACTACCCTAAATCATTAAATATCACCAAAACTCAAATTAACTGAGTCAGCCATCAATATGAAATAATAAAATTGCAGAGGGTTTTTTTCATCAATTAGTTGACTAGACACAAGTGGAAAAGACAAGTCTAGACACACACACACATACACACACAGATATCCATTTGTATTCATTCCTCTGTACCAGCTACCAAGGTAGTGAGAGGGCTGTCTGGTGGCTGCATGTTCTTATGTTCCCCATTTTTACATTATTTTCTGATCATTGCAAATGCTTCTGAGGAAACTTCTACTCAGCTACTGCAAAACTGAAGAAAAACTATAAACTTTTCTAATGACTGATTCTCCTCTGTATTTTTGCAAATTTCTAAGCTTTTTCCTAGTGATAAAATAACTCGAGCTAATGAGGTAGTGCTGCACCCTGAGATGATCTGGTTTTATGGCTTTAGCTGACATTATTGCTACAAAGCCCAGACCCAGATTCCTGGATAAGGAGGCAGTTGCAGGAGCATTGCTGGCATGAGGAGCTAGTGCAGGATCTAAAGCCTCTCTATGTGTGCTCGGTCCAAGACCTTTATACAACCTGATGAGTACTTGTGAACAGGAAGTAATTAGAACTATTTCTGGCATTAAAAATACAACTTTTGACTTATCTTTCAGGAATGTGTAGGATGCAAGCAATCATGTGGCAATTCTGCTCCTGGAACACTAGCAAGGGATGAGGTGCTAACATGAGACTGATGTACAAACCCAACCAATTCCCTTCTTTTTTCTCTGGGGAACCTGCAAGCCACACTAGAGACCTTGTTGTCTCTGTCAGATGGGATTTCTTTAATCTCTGGTGCTTGATATCATTCTCATCATCCTGGGAGCCATTACCAAAACTCATAATAACTGAGTCTGAGTGTCTAATAATTAGTGAATATTCAAATCACAATAACTGAAGTCAACACTCATGGGCTAAAAGCATAGTGACTTTTTTTAATAAGGCAGCACAGCAGCACTCTGAGTGCCTGAGGAACCCTTCCTCTTCTCTCCTTCTAACTCCTCAGTCCTCCCAACACAGCAGGGCACAGGTCACCCCTGTCTCAGCAGATGGTGCAACCTCAATCTTGTCACTCACACCCAAAACCAGCATCTTCACACTGGGTGACAAATGAGCCTCCACCTTCTCTTATGTCTTCTAGAGTGGTGCCTTGAGAAAAACCATTGTGTTTTGCTAAAGCAAAGATAGAAAGCCAATGTCATTTTCCTTGTTTGCTTATTTCAACAAGAAAAAAGAAAAGTTTTGGCTCAAATCAAACTGGGCAGTTGAGTTATTTATATGGGCCTTAAACAGCTACATTGCAACCATCAACATCTCTGTGTGTCATCCCTCTTGTTTCCCTGGGAGCTTCAGAAATCCCAGGGGAAAAAAATTACATGGTTTTGGCTCTCAGAAAGAACTGGAAGCCCAGTCTGTCCTCTCCTGCACCAGACTTTGCTGTCCCCAAACTGGGGATAATCTCTGCCAAACAAACTCTTTTACAAATGCCGCTCCCCACTCCTCGCAAGGCTGCGAAAAGCACAGCTGCCAGAGTCTGGCTGCCGAGCAGCTGGGATTCAGCAAACATGGAATGGGTGCTGCAGCACTTAGCAGATAATCCTGGGACAGAAAGATATGCCTTCAGCCAAATGTTTACTCCTCCTCACTCCTCTCACCTCCCACACTCACCCAGAATCTCTAGCAGCTCTCCTGGCTTCCCTCACGCACAAGCTCTCAGCTCTGGGATTTTCTGCACCGATTTCCTTTCTCTTCTCTCCAGGGACTGAAGCATTTCTCAGATCTATCATGTTATTTCTTCCATCTCACTCACTCCTCACTCTCATCACCTCTGACATGCTGGCTGTGGATGTCCCATCCTGGCCAGTGACCTTTGCCAGCAGCCTCCAAGGCCTCAGAGAGCACAGCAGCAGAGGGAATGTCATCCATCTGTGCACAAGATGGTCTCAGGGTGGTTTTGGGTATTCCTCCTGCCACTGCCTTCTGCAGGGCTTGGGACCCCCTCTGGCAGCTCTTCAGGCCTTCACCTTTCCATCACATCTCCGCATGGAGAGGGATCTGCTCCTGGATTTTCTCCACGTGGTTCCTCCAGTTGGCCCTGGCATGTTTCTGTTAAACATCAAGCATCAGCAAACCCCACACCGTGGTGTTTATCTGACCCTCCTGTGCTCTTATCTCACTGCTGCCCCTCAGACATGACCTCTTTGATCTTGCTCTAGCACCTTCTCTTCCCACACTTCTGGGCCTGCACTCAGGGCTGTACCATCCCTCAGCTGAAAGTATCAGAACTTACAAGTTCCTGTCCAGTCAGAGAGTGTTGTGTTCACCTCCCTCCCCAGCCCAGAGCTGCAAGCCTGTTCTCACTGCCCGCATCCCACAGGAGCAGGCACAGGACTCTCCACAGCCCAGCACCCTGGGCCATTTTTGTAATAGCTTAATGTGTAGCTCTCTGTGAAATTTGTCCAGATGCAGCCACTGCAGTTGTATCCATATATTGCAGGTACATCTTTTTAATGCCTTTACCTGCAGCTGTGCTTATGGATTTTTTGGTGCATCCAAAAAAAGCTTTAGTTCTGCTATGAAAAAACAAACTACATAAATATAGCAATGGAAGAGCTGGGCTTCAGCTGCAGAAACAAAACCAAGCTGTGCTTATACACTCCTAATCACACAAATCTGTGAGTGATTTAAAGCTCTACTATGATCCACAATATGCAGAATCTTAATTTATACATCCCAGACCCAGATCTAACCAAGCTTTTAGAAGTCCATTTCAGGATAACACCTAGCTCTGTTACACCCAGATGTCATGATATATCTAGAATACTATGCCTGCAACCAGTCTAGGGTGTGTTTGCATGAAGAGACTCTTCCTCCTACTGTATGAATAGGAGTGGAAAATAGGTAACTGTATTTTTCAAGGACTTTGGTATAAACCTTTGCTGATAACCCTGGCTGAAACAGTAGGCCCATATACAGAGGCGTGTGGGGTTTTTTTTAGCTGTGTACTCACTGAAAACTGACAAGAAGAGGTGTGGAGGCACCCACCTTCCACCGATGCCAACACATTTAGGTAACTTGAGCACAGGCTGATTTGCAATTGTTAGGCACGTACATTTTTAGCTGTGCTCAAATTCCTGCAATTCCACCCACTTTCTTCATTAGCATATTAGACGCCCCCATGGCATACTTTAAAATGGTCTATAAGTCAGGCATGTGTGAGGGATGTGGCTCCACTTCTGCAGCTGAAGGCAGCTGAAGTCTTCCCTTTTGAAGGGGAAAGAGCACTAACAAGGAAGGGACAACCTCATGGGAAGGATGCCAGCCCCACAGCCTGCCTTGACTTTGGGGTCATTTCCTATGGTAGGATGGAGAGCAGAGTTCACAAATAATGATCCAATTATTCTGATTGCAGGCCTAATAGTATCCTGTATGGAAACCTGTGTGTGTGTGTGTGTATATATATGTGTGTATATATCTACATTTTCTATATGTTTTTGATATGTGTGTGTGTGTGTGTGTGTGTGTGTGTATAAACCAGATAAACCAGATGTTTTTTCTGCTCTGAAAAGAACTGCTATGCCAAGGGCTGAGGAGCCAGCTGACACCAGCTGATCAGCCTTTTGGCCATGGTGGCCAGGGGAGGCCAGACAAAGAGGTGGTCTCTGCTAAACCTGTGCCCTGTGCAGGGAGTGCTCCCATCCCTCAGGGTCACTGAGGCAGCTGCCCAGGGCCAGCAGGGCTGCTTGGGCACTGCATTTTTCAATATCGTTGTAAAGGATACTCACCCTAGATTTGTCCAGTAGTTGATCTAGCACAATGTTTGCTGGAGTTTTTGCATCCCAGATCTAGTGGCAAATCTGTAAGGGGCTCTTCAAGCTTCTCCCTTCAGTGTCCCTGATGCCAAGATCTTGTTCCCATGCAGGAAAAGGACCCTTGGATCTCAGTCCCATGCCCTGGGGTATATCTGGGAGAGCTGGTGATATATCAGGTAGGCAGAGAGATAAGGCTGCCTTATCACATAGTGTCCCTTAGCAGGGCTGCTCTCTCACTGCATACAAAAACCCCACTACTGATGCCTCTGTTATCTCCCTCTGCTCTTGCCAGTCCGTGGTCTCATCCTGCTGGAGACTGATGCACACTTTTTTCACCAAATCAATAGGGATTCTGTCCCTGGAAAAACTCAAGGGCCATTTTTCCTGCACTCCAAAAGGTAAGGCAGGCAGAGATGCACCCCAGGAAGAACCTGGGTTCCCTTCTGGTGAGCAGCCCTCTTCCCACTGCACAAATCCTGACTTCAGAAGTGACTGTGTACAACTCACATCCTCAAGAACAGGCTTAGGCTAAAGATTTCACAACATGGTCAATATTCCTGCTGTATTTCCTTCTCTCTCTTTTTTCTCCCTCATTTTCTTGTACTTCCAGTGCCACTCCTTGTAATTGCTGCAGAAATGTAATTGCTGCTCTGTGTAATTGCTGCTGAAACAATCTGAGCTGTCATTGACTTACATTGTTCACAGATCAGGAGGAACTGGCAGATGAGAGTCACCCCACCTAGCTACATAGATTGCATATGTATTTACATCTGAGGTAGGTATCAAGGCTCACAGATTAGGCAGTGGAGACCTCAAAAATATAGAAGTGTTTAATTTAAGGTATGAGTCACCTGTACAAAAGTGTGTTTCAGCTCAAGGATGAAACAAATCATTCTTATATACATGGAAGGTATTAAACAAACAATTCTTTATATCCACAGACAGTATTAATTACATCCCTAACAAATACATGAAGTTACATCCCTGTTTCGGATACAAAGGTAGCTTTGGACACCTAAAGTTAGGCAAGATCCCAAATGGGTTCTCCTAAAAGAGAAATCATGTCTTTCATATCAGCTCTGCTAAGTGTACTTTGAACTAAACTGGACCTTCTTTTGCAAACAGGAGGCTGAATCCTGTTGACTACAGAGTGTTTAGTGAGCAAAATTACCTCTTACCTTATATCTTATGATATCACAGAGTGGGTGTTTTAATGGTACAAGTTAATGTCATTGCAATGAATGGCAGCAGAATCTCATACATCTGCATCAGTCTTTTCTCACAAGAGCATAAAACAAACAGGCAAGATGCAATGGGAGAATCAGCTTTTTCCAAGAGATGGAGGCGGTGCAAGACCAGCAAAGACTCACCATCCAACACCTTCCCACAGGAGAGGAACATCTGTCTCCCTTCACAATCTCTCCAGGGAATGAAGTTGCAGCATGTGTTGCTCTGGATTTTCTAACACACAAACTTTAGTCAATGAGCAAGGGCAAGATCAGAGATATGCTCCCACCACCACGGATTATCTCCTGCTTGCAAACAAGTTTCAGCTAACTGCTCTGCATACAGAGGGCTGATCTCAGCCAGGCATTGCTTCATCCTGGCCAGAGCACTGGCTCTGGAAATTTTTAAATCATGGAAGAGGTTGAGGTTACATAGGTGGTTACATAGGTGGTGAGGGAGCTCATGCTGTTGGTATACTGGTAAATAATGGCAAATAGTTACTGAAAAGGATGCATGTGCAAGTCTATAAATGAGGGAGAATAGTAATTAAAGTAACAGTAATTAAATTTCTCCTTATCACATGGTTTCATCTTTCTAGAAAAGACTCAAATCATTAAGAAATAGTCCAGCTATCTCTTTCAGGAATGGGGAGAAGCATTAATTTCATTTTTGTGCCCTATCCTAAGAATGTGCCACTCCAAGAGGGATTAGTTTTATTCAGATCAACTTCTAGCTGGTCTTTCATTTGTTTATGAATGTGCTCTGGAATCGAGGTGCGAATCTGCACAATAACTGAATTCTAGACTATTTTGAGATTGTGAGCAGATCTTTGCAGGCAAAGAATGCAAATGAGGAACAGGTTGGTGCTCCCTGGCAAGGCAGACACAAGGTATTTACAAATACACTTCCCAAACTTGGACTCCAGGACCTTCTCCAGGGAGGGGGGTGAACACCCTTACAGCACCCATGCTGACACTTGTTGCAGGCTACAGGCATCTATGGAAATGCTCCAGTGGCTTTGCAGCTCTGTGTACCTGCAGGGGTGGGATACACATTTATCACTGGAAACTGGGAAGATATTATCACAGACAGCAATACATGGACTTGGAAGACAGGTTTCATCCCACTCCCATCAGTCATCATTTTCCACTACTGGTACATATTTCTCTTACACCACTACTGGTACATATTCTTGTATTCCTCTTGCTCTGGCACAGATTGTTCCAAGCACAGAGAGGGATGTGGATGAGAGGAAGTCATGTGGAGAAGAACTACTGAAGGACTGAAGCACCATTGTGTCACTGATACAGCTTAGTTTACACAGGCATTGAATGCCTCTAGTCTCCCTCCCTCTCTCCCTCCTTTTTTTTCTTTTTTTTTCTTTTTTTTTCTTTTCTTTTCTTTTCTTTTCTTTTCTTTTCTTTTCTTTTCTTTTCTTTTCTTTTCTTTTCTTTTCTTTTCTTTTCTTTTCTTTTCTTTTCTTTTCTTTTCTTTTCTTTTCTTTTCTTTTCTCTCTTTCACTTTCTCTCTCTCTCTCTCTCTCTCTCTTTCTCTCTATCTCCCTGATAGACAGAGTATCTGTATATTTTAGTAGTGCTAGCAGCAAGGGCAGAGCAGTTCTGGCACACTGGTCCCCTCAGACCACCACACAGAGCTAGACAACACACCAATACTGTGCAGAGGAGAAGCCAGAGGAGGATTACACTGTACCTGGAAACATTCGGCTATTCAGGCTTGCAATCCCTTTGTGTTGCTAGAATAGAGCAAAAGGAAATAATTAAAGGCTAAAACCATACCCTACTATTATTAAATTCCAGAGGATGAGCTATTTTTAAGGTATATAAATATTTGGCAAGAATTCTTAACGATCCTCTATTAATGGAATTTCTTTATGTAGGCTAGGTTTAAGAAGATATCCTTGCAGAATCTAATAAAATGCATGTGAGTTCTATGTTGTCTCACGCTTCCATTTAAACTGCAATGTCTAAATGGCAGCAGGTCCCAGAATAACTGAAAAAATATTTTTCCCATCTTTTCCCTACATTGAAAGTAAATTTCAATTAAACATTATCAGCTCTAGTGATATAAATTATTTACTTACTAGATACACAATTAACATTTTAATGAGTTTGACACACTTAAGATTCTATAAACATTATTGTGCAGTACATGATTTCTTAATACTTTGGGGAGACAAGGGATGAGAAAGAAAACCAATGTGTGGTTTCATACTAGAAATGGATCATATAGATATTTAAAGACAAAACCACAAATAAGGATACAAACCAAATTCTGTACAGCAGCATTTTAAGCTGCACAACAGATTTATCAGTTGGGACAAAAAATATAAACAATTTTCATATCTTTCACACAAATAATTCAGAAAGCATGCTGGTTCATGGGCGACATCTTGGATTTGCTAATATTTTGAGTAATGCAGGCAAGATTTGCAGACATGTGATCATCCAGCACTTCTCAACAGGGGTGTTTTTTTCTGGAAAAAATCAAGAGTAACTGGCTAACATCACAGTTAGTCCAGAGAAAGGAAATATTTCAGTAAGATCAATGAAAACTTTTCCTGTATTTTAAATGGCATTGGATTACGGGCCACTAATCTCACAGCTCTTCATCACCTCACCATGCTGAATTTGGGATGCTATTCCAAGAGCACTGAGAGAGCCACTTGGATGTGCCACTTGTTTTGCTGCAGGGTAAACACCCACACTATCCACAGAGCAACTCTGTTGTCACACAGGTTTGCTACAAACCCACAAAGCTTGGAAATCTGCCTGTTCATGCAGAAAACAGGGTCATTTCTAAACCCAAGTCACTGAGTTGTGGCTGGGAACTGGGAGGTGCCTCAGACCTGTTTTGGCTTCCCACACCCCTCAATAAGGACCTGCTGCTGTCTAACTGAGCCTTTGGAAACTTTTCAAAATCTTTGAGAAATTGTGAAAAGATGCCTCCAGGTGTTTGCATCATACTACCACACACATTCTCCCTGTCTCCCAGCTACCAAGTACCTCAGGAGAGATCATTTTAAATAACAGTATTTGCTGTCGAATATGTGTTGGAGAGGACTGGGGTGAGCAGCAGCGCCACTGCTGAGACACAGCTACTGGCAAGGATTTCAGTTTTGTGGCAAAAATCAAGCTCCTTCCAAAAAAATAAAACTATGCTCATGAGTCCTGGTTATCTCTGCTACAATGAGACAAGGAGATGGCCGGCTGAGCCACATCTTCTGGAAGTTTTCTGCTAAGAACATTAAATCTCAGCGTCAGAAGAGAAGCAGTAATAATGTAATTCAGGCTACAGCAAAGGCATAAAGAAACCAAAACTTGCAGGCAGAGAAGCAGTGCCAGAAGGACACAACATCTTTGAAGGACATTAAATAACCCCCAGAAGATTTCTAGGGGCATGAGAAAGGGCAACAGAGCCAGGTATTGGCTCCTTCCCACAAAGCAGTAAAGCTCTTGCAGTCTCTCTGCAAAGCCTGTTTACGTGTCTCCATAACCCCTTAGTTCTTTGTCACACAGTCCCTCAGAGCTAAACTCTGCAGTGATTCATTTTGCTTGTGTGTTATATCACAAACTTGTTGACAAGGCACAAAACTACAGTAATCCTATGGGGGAAGTCTCATTGCAAGTTTGCTTGTATGTATATTTTCTATTCTTCACAAAGCCTTTAAAATTAAACCACAATAAAACTGTGACTTGTGGAACCAATGAGGCTGAAACCACTACAATTGAAAATCAGATACCATGACAACAAGTGAAATATAAGATAACTGCTATATTAAATAAAATTTGGAATGCTGCAGGATTTTCTGAGTGTTGGGATTGGAGTTTTTTTATACCACTGGTTGTTACAGTTTCAGGTTTTAGTACTGACACAGGTCAGTAGATCTCCCCTTCCACCTAAAAGGATGGAAAGACTCATTTTATTTATAATCACAGGATTATGAAGACAAAAGACTAACTCTGCACAAGTGGAGTTTCCATATGGAAAAACTGGGAAAAATAAAAGAAAAATAAAGCCATCTAGAATTCAATTATCTTTAGGAACAACTGGCAAGATAAAGGATCAAGTTATGAAGCAGAGCTTTGATTAGGCTGATTTTTAACTATAAGTAGGTTTGATTAGCAGTGTAAATCACAGTATGAGGAGGCAACTTAAAATCATATTATAATGTTGAAATTACACAGTAATTAAAACTAGACCACATCCCTAGTAAAATATTGGAAGCCATCAGCCAGAGACAGGCTGCCCACATTCCTTTTTATTAACTCCTGATTCCAGCTGGTTTAGCTTTTATATTCTGCCAGACATTGAAAGGAAAGCTAATATTATTAATTTCTAAGGAATTAATTTTTATTAGTTCTAGCTAAGAAGTTACTCTTTTAAACAATCTCCCATTAACTGGCATGACAATGTGGCATGGGGAGAAACAGATTTTCCCATGTCCCTTTGTTTACAGGATTTCCAGGCATTATGCCAAGAGTTTTCTCTAGGTTAAAGAAAACTCCATTCTTTCACATACTTCATTTTCCTGCAAACAGCTTGACTCCCATGTTGTCAAATTCCCTTTGAATCCTTGATACAGTCAAATCCATTTTGTTGCACCCAGATTTTATGAACAGCACTTCCATTTGCTTGTTTTTCTGAGCACAGCAGCTTGAGGACAGAAAACAGAAGAGGGTGGAGGAGAAGCTCTTTGACTTACACCTGGCTTCTCTTAGCTTCATCTGTTGGCCCCTAACCCTTGCATTAGAAAGGAGTGTGAATGTCAGTCCCCCCTCCATGGTACCCAAGGCTTTTGAGCTGTTCTTGCATCTCCCCTCAGCTGTCTCTTTTTCCAGATGAAGAATTCTGTATTGCTCTCTCCCAGTCAGTTGAGTGCCCTTACACAATTTAAGATAAGCAACCTTGTTTCATCTAAAATATTGATCAGAGGTTAATAAAAGGCTGTAATGATTGCATTTGAATTTCAAGTTTTTATCTGTCAGATAAGATACAAAAACATCAAAGTGTATCCCAGGTCAAAAAGTCCTCTCTTGAGTTTGACTGCTGTAATTTTAATTTTGATTAGAATAAACCTATTAATTTTCCAGAAGATGGGAAAAAATTATGGCCATTTATCCATTTATCTCTGAAAAAAAATATATGCTCAATACAAGGGCAAGTATTAGCAAAATACTACCAAATAAAATCAAAACACACACACAAAAAAAAAACAACAACAAAACAAAAAAAGAAACTCTTTAAAAGTACATAAATATTTAAGTCTTTTCAGATCACTGGGCTGTGTTCTGCCAGCTGCGTTTCCCAAATCTCTAGTAATCATTACACCACCACGATTTTATCATGACTCTAAAATTAGTTTAAAGCTTGAAAGTTTTAAAAAGCACAGCTATTTTCACAGCATATACCTTCATTCAGGCCCACACTGAGTTGAGTCTAATATCAACAAGGATTTTTCCACAATATGAAAAGCAAAATCAACTACCAGTAGGAAAATAATAAAGTATGAAAGCCAATGGGTATCCCTTAATCTCACTGGAGAATTTGATGTAACACTTAAGCATTAAGATTAAGCTTTTGGAATCTTAGTTTATGATCACAAAATCATACTTTTGTATGATCTGTATGACCTTTGAGTTTAAGAAACTGAATTACAGCATCCAGTACTCTCAGCAATTCAGAAAATTCATGATTCTTGGTATGCTTTAGAGAAAGAGGAATTAATCAATATTTACCTTGATGCTTTGCACCTCCTGCCTGTGTGGATCTGCAGTCCAGGAGATGACTTTTTAAATCTCACAATAATTTCAAAGCAGTGAACCCCCAGAACTCTCTATATCCACTCAATGTGATGAGCAGATTTCCAACACTCTCAGTTCTTCGTGTACCCTTTTGCATGTCCAGGCTTATAACTTCTCCTGAAGAAATGGTTATGGAGGAAAAGGAGCAGGTGGCAAAACCAACATGTTCAGCAGTCTTAAATATCTTTTCCTTTGTAAAACTCCACCTAAAGCTAGAAAATTAACTGATAAAATGAATATAAAATATAAAATAAAGTGAACAACAAGTATGAGAGGCACTGAACCCTTATCAAAGGATCAATAACCAAATGACCTTTCCCCAAAGTGAAAAGGCACTGAAAGCAATGATGAGGAGGGACCCAATGAGCTGCACACCACTGTGTAATTAGATATTTATCTCTGGTATGGAAACATCACCAGTGCTGGCTACAAAAGCAGCTGCTATTCCCAGCACAAGAAATTCACAATTTCGGTTTGTTTTTTTGTTGTTGTTGGGTGGTGGTGTGTTTGTTAATTTGTTTGGTTTTGTTTTTTTGTTGGTTTGTTGTTGTTGTTGGGTTTTTTCCTTCTTGCTGCTTGTATAACTATGGTCTTATTGCATATATCTAGGCAATGCATTAGACAAGACTGAATTCCACTTGGACCTCTTCCCAAATGGTATGAAACAGGAAAATATTAAGAAAATATTCCTAATCTTTTTCAGACCGGTAACTAATTTTACTTACACTTCAAAAATCTACTAAAACAGAGAAGCCTGAAGACAAGGGAAAACCATTAGAAGATTAAACTGAAATTATCATAAATAAAAAGTTTGTCTGTAATAAAGACAAGAAGAGTAGAGGTCAAAAACATAATTTTAATTGCACTGTTCAATGGAATCATCTCAGGGAAAATAATACAGAAATGGAAAAAAGCAAAACCAAATAGCTCGGTATTTTCATTGGAATACTACTTTTTCATTCTAGGACTTCCAACTCGTATCAGAAGTGATGGTCTCTAGCAGGCTCTTTGAAGGCAAGTGGATATTGAAAACCACTTATATCTTGCAGAAACAAGTCTCTAAGACATATCTCCATTGCTGCTGATGCCAAGCAAAGTACCAGAAAATTTAATTAAAAGCAGAGATTTAAACAAAAGTAGCTTTATACTGATTCTCAGTGGCCTTATTCTTCTCGCTCTTGACAGCTATCAGAGATGGAAGATCTGATGTCCTGTAAACTCCAGTCCTCATCCTCCCTTGGCAAGATCTCAGTTCAGAGATGTAACCTTCAAAGCTGAGGTTGCCTTCAGAATCATCACAGGAGCGTGTGCCAGAGTCCTCCAGTTTGACCCCATCCACATCGATTATCCTGTTTACAGGGAGCTCCATTCCAGGGTTCCCTCTCACACCAGGAGGATTAAAGCTTCTGCTGGGCTTTGCTTTGTAAGAGGTCTGCTCACAGGAGTTTCCTGAAGTCCCTTGTGAATCATTTTTCTTTCTGTTTGCACCTAACAGAAGAATTAAAAACAAAAAAACACAAAACAGGAGAGTTACGTACCTTCTGGTTTTAGCAGTTTTCAATATTGCAACCTTCTCTGAGGCCCTAATGGTAGTCAGCTGGATATTCACCCATCAAAGAGACTGATTGATGTACCATGTAGGTAACTAAACACTAGAGCTCAAAGATAAATGTGAAATACTAATTTGTATCTTCTTAATGTAGCATTTTTCAGAGTCTTTTAAAAAACTCCATTAAAAGTAACTACTTAGTATAATTTTGTATACCTCTAGAAGAAAAAAAATTCTCACACCAGCAAACCCAAAGATGAAAGAGGAGAATACAGACTTTCCACTGGGGCAGAATGGGAGATGTTCCCTCAGCTGAACTGGTCTTTAAGACCCTTCTGAGATAGTATTTTTACTTGGCTAGGACTTAATTCCCTAGCAGACTAGTAAGGGATTACTTGAAGTTCCAGTTCACTGTCCTGAACTGCAACAAAACAATTATGGGCCGCAATTTACAAGACAAGAATAAAGGAAACAACTTGGCAGAATCACCAAATCACAGGATGGATCAGGTTGGAAGGGACCCCATGGAGCATCTGGTCCCACCTCCCTATCAGGCAAGGCCATCCCTGAGCACATGGCAGGGGATTGTGTCCAGACGGTTCTTGAATATCTCCAGCGAGGGAGACCCCACAGCCTGAGTCTGTTGCAGTGCTCAGAACAGTAAAGTTCTTCCTCATATCCAACTGGAACTTCCTGTGCATTGATTTCTGCCCATTTCCTCGTGTTCCATTGCTCTGCACCACTGAGCAGAGCCTGGTTCCATCCTCTGGCACCCTCCCCTCAGATATTTATAAACATGGCCGAGATCTCCTCCAAGCTGATTCTTCTCAAGGCTGAACAGGCCCAGTTCCCTGATTCTTTCCTCCTAAGAGAGATTCTCCAGACCCTTGACTAGCTTCGTAGTTCTTTGCTGGAACTGCTGTAGGAGCTCACCGTCCTGAGGAGCCCAGAACTGGACAAACACTGCAGATGTGCCTCACCAGGGCTGAGCAGAGGGGCAGGATCACCTCCCTGACCTGCTGGCACTGCTCCTCCTAACACCCCACGACTCCATTGACCTTCCCAGCCACAAGGACACACTGCTGGCCCATGGACACCTTGTGTCCACCAGGACCCCCAGGTCCTTCTCTGCAGAGCTGCCTTCCAGCAGGTCAGTCCCCAGCCTGTGCTGGGCCATGGGCTTGTTCCTCCCCAAGGTGCAGGACACTGCATTTGCCCTTGCTCAATTTCAGAAGGTTCCTCTCTGCCCATCTCTCCAGCCTACTGAGGTCCCTCTGAAGGGCTGCACAACCCTCAGAGGTCTGAGGGCTTTAAACACTCAAGAAACACCTGAGTTACATCTAAAATCACAGTTGCCAGGATTCAGGCCTGTTCTCTAGACTACACACACAAAGTCATCACTATCCCAAGAGAGATGTAGTTTAAACCCTTGTGCTGCCAAAAGCCAATTTTGTATTAGATGTGACCCTGCAAAGGACAAGAAGCTTCTTAAAGCAAACACACAGAAGCTGATTTGCTGCTGTTGACACAGGCTGATTTTCCTGTGTCAACAGCAGCAAGAAAGGAAGGATGATGGAGTTGATTTCAGGATTTGCACCACAGTTAACAACATGATTTCTGTAGTTGAGGTTCCCCCTAAAATGCTATGAAGAGGGGCAACATTTTCAGAGACAGAGAACTGCTTTTATAAGATCAGACGGAGAGCCAAGAAAAAAAAAGAGAAACTTTCAAGCCACAAAAGCAGATCTGAGTAGGGGGCTTCCCTTTCATATATCATTTCCTTTTTCCATATATCTTCTTATCCATCCTTTAAAAGACACCATCTTATCTGACAGGCTTTACACAAAGCATTCTCAAATTCTGTGCCACAGTACATGCAAGTGCATGACCAGCATGTTTAGCCACACAAATCCCATGAGACTAGTGTGGTTAAATCCCATACCTCTCTTTCAAATCTTTTATTTGTGCTTATTCCACAAAGTGATTGGTGCAGTTTTATGCAAGGAAAAGAAATTTCCATGTATAATCACCGTAATCAAGAACTTTTTGATATGGAGAATGGAGGAAATGCAAATGAAAAAGACAAAGAAAGCACTTTCATACAGTTTCAATCAAATCACTCCAGGGTCTTCTTGAGGCTTAAAGCTTTCTATTTAAGAAAAATGAGTTAAAATCCTAAGTAGTGCAATGTTTAGTGTTTTAGCTACAGTGAAGCTCCACATGAATAATGTGGTTATTTCACTCAGTAATGCTTGCTGTTTTTTCAGAGGAATTAGATCAAACTCCAAACAAATCAGCTGAGCAGAGAGAGGCAGAAAGCTCCCAACCCTGTTAGCCCAGCATGACTCCAGCCTACTAAATAGCAGCTAACATTTAATGGGACTATATTACACTTTGTGTTTAAATCTCCCTACTGAAACCGAATATTGGCTAAAATTTAACTGCTGCTTGCATGGCTGTGCTGCAAAATGCTGCTCTTCTCTTCTGGAATGTTTATCTTAACATGAGTGTACTAAATTGTTCTCTTGATCTCTTTAATCTACTATTCTACGCCCTTTGAGGAAGACCTGTGACTCTCCTTTCAAGTTGCTTTAAAAGAGCTACAAATTGCTGAAATGCCTCCTAATGACAAATTATCACAAATACATGGCATTGACAGAGTATGAGTCATCCAGCTGTCCTAGCACTGAGAATGCATCCTCCTATAAAGTGTCATGTAAAGGCACATCTTTGATTGGGGTGGAAGGTCTCGTATCTGCTGACCTGGACTAGGTTGAAACGTTTACCACAGTCAAAAAATGCAGCCTGCATGAACAGGGCACAAGAGATGAAGAAGCTGGAAACTCCTGCTGAGGAACACTACAGAAGGTGCAAGTAATGCTGTATTTACTTATGTGCTAAGCCCTTCTGCAGTTAAATATAAGAAATGCCATTAAGTCTTAGAATTATGGTGTCACTGAATCATCACACAAAGCAACTGGATGTGCAAGTTGTCTAATAGAAACACTGCAAAAATAAGGTCAATGTTTGCTCTCAGGCTTCACAAGACATAAGCTCATCTGAACAAGAACATCCACATTATAAACATATTTTTCTATTAATGGCCTTTTCAGGAGCAATCTCTCTGTAGCATCAAATAAATTACTGCTAGAGGCAGGGCAGCATTAGAGAACATCTTGTCTAAAATACCAGTTCAAAAGAATATGGAATTACTAAGGGATGATATTGTGAAGATGATTTCATGTTTGCTGTTAGGGTAAAAAAGATCTTAGCTCATCTTCACCAAACAGGAAGATGTTTTCAAGAGTAGCACTACACAGAAAAATTACTTCAATATAATTTTTTTCCTCATTTTTTTTTAAGAAAAAGCTTTTATGGATCAAGACTATTTAATTATAGGCGAGATTTGCCAAACCAGCTTATGTATAAATGTATCCCACAATTTTTTAAGTGGACTCAAGATTTGCATGTACTCAGTGGAGCTTTATGATGAGGTTTCAAAGAAGTTTGCAACACTTTTACACTGGTCTCCTTCTCACATTTTCTTTTTGAGTAACAAATACCTGAAGACCCTTATCTGTGCAGGGACCCTCTAAGGTGCAGAGGGCATTCACAGGTAAAATTTCTCCTTATATATTCTTGACTGAAGTGATGAATACCTCCATGGAGAGCTCTGTAGATGCTTTGCCATGTATGAAGCATGTCAGGAATGTCATTACATTTTCCCAGATCTAATCTCTCAGATGTCCTACCTAACTTCAGTAGAGAAAGGAAGACACTGCTTATGGCAGCAGTCATACAGGTGCATTTCCAGGCTGGAAAACAACTTTCACACCTATTGGTAATCTCCTCACTTGCTAAGCATTCCACACAGCTCTCAGAGAATTTTCTTTCAGTCTGATCTCGTTAATATGTTCGAGCTGATTTAAAGATGGGAAGTCATCTTTTGTCCTTAAACCAGAGATCTGCTGTGTTACAGACTCACAGGCAAATGACTGCTTAGAAGGCTTAGCTGCACCCATCTGCATTTTTCCAAAGGTGACTAAAATCAGGCACTGTTTTGGTTGATCTCCTGATTTTTGTTACCAACGTTTCTCTTTTTGTGATATTTGGATTTTGTGTATTACTCGAGCACTTTAAATTTAACATTATTATTATGGAGAACTACCTTTATAAAGAAAGACAAAGGGAAATCTTCTGTACAAAATATTCCTCAAACTTTAATATCTAAGCAACAATTACAAGACATTGTCTTCCAAGTAGTTTAGGAATAAGGGAGCATTTGGCCAAATTCCACACAGGAATGAGGTCACAAAAAACCTGGAAATTTCAGGAGCAGCATTAACTGCCAAAAATGTAGATGATAGGATCATATAACCCTAAGTCTAATGCAGATGTCTGGGGATTTAAAGGTCTCCTCACAACACCTTGCAATTATATTGTTTCTATACCATGAATTCATTTATTTTCAATGTGCTAAATTTTTGTTATGATTTTTAATCAAGTCTCTTTCATGTAAATTGAGTGTTTCACTCATCATTCTACGTTTGCTAAAATCCTACTGTTCTTGCCAAAATCATTACCTATTTAGATAGTTCTCAGCTCTACTGAAAGACAACAAGAATATCCTACTGATTTTCATATCATTGACCCCAGGCATTTGACCTGTAATGTCAGAGAGGATCTGATCTCAGTTAAATGGAATTTTGACTAATGATTTTGTACTGACTTACAGCAGATAAAAATCTGTTTGAAGGTAGTCCATAAAACTTAGAATATAACTCTTGTGAAAAGAAGCCTGAAGTTTTCAGGGGCTGCTCCTGGAACTGGTGATTTACAGACATATACCACCCCCAAAATGTCATCAGTCATTCTCAGTCTCCAAAGCAGAAAGGCTCTGGGGACATGTGCAGTGAACATGGGAATCTGGGCAGACACTGTTCCAGTCTCTGGCTCCATGGAGCCTATCCCAAGGTGGTATCACACTGCCTGGGAGAGCATTTTACGTGAGGCTGAAAAAAAGAGCCCTGTGATGGTCACTTCTATAGTGGGTGCTCATTTCAGGGTCCTGAAATATGTCAGTATAACTTCTTAATATGGATGCAGTCTGGCAGCTTCAGTCTGGGCAAGACACTTATCCTGTCCTAAACTGTTAGGAAATGTTACTTCTACATTTTAGCCCTCCCACACAGAGATTATTTTAAGTGGTGGATGAATGACTTCCACACTGGCTGACATACTGTTACTACTGCAAGTATCTTTGTATTTTTTTTTCTTTTTTAAAGTTTGTAAAGTGATTTATGCTTCTGAAGGGAAAAGGATACTTTACATTTTAGTTTTAGAATACCACAGGTTAAATTTTCTTTGGCAGTTTCCTTCTTTTTATCTCCTAATTGATCCAGCACCAAGAAGAAAGCAGATTTAATAAAAGATTCCTACCTACAGTTTATGCTAAATCTTTTCAAAGGAAATTTTACTTTATATGCTGAATTTCACTTGCATGATGAAACTGCAAGTACAGCATATGCTCAGTGCCTTGAAATCTGACTCAGTAAAATGAAGGCATTGAGCCAGGAAATGGGTTATTCTACAAAGCAGCAATATTCTACATTACCAGTTTATTTACCTTTTTCCTGGGAATTTTGGGAACACATTTGCAGCATTAAGTTTAGAAACCGGCAAATGGAAATCCTTTCATTGCACTCATCTCCAAAGGATTCAAGAAAAGAACAAAGCACCAAACATTATTCAGAAAGACAAATTTGGAATATCACACGGAAGAGGGAGCTCACCAGAGGCATACAGATGCCAAAGAGGGAACACTGCAACCTGTGTTTGCTCAAGGCAGGACCCCTTCATGTCCACGGCTGAAGGGAACTGCACACAATGTAATTCAAAAGCCAGGGACAGTCCACGAATAAATTCAATTAAAAGTTCTGAATTTTGATCCAGGCAGACATCAGACATGTACATGCTCAATAACACTGTCCAATTTGCTCAAACTTTCCATTTCTCCACTGCTAAAACTGAAACACTTTTTGATTACTTTCCAAGCAGTAGACATGATAACTCTGCAGCAGCCTACACATATTCAGCCCTCAGTGTGATTTTCCAGCATTTGTTAAACTTTGTTTTGGCTTTCCATCAGTGGTGTGTAACAGCAGGTGTAATTGCTGCAGAGAGCCCTTTGTTGGGAAATAGTGGATTGAATTACTTGAATCCATTTTAATTTAATTTAATCTGCCATTCATTAGGTTATTTTTCAATTAAGAAAGTCTAAAATGTGGTTTTGCTGGACTACCAGTTACATTTCAACCAATAACTCAGCAAAGTTCATTTCATCATCAAAATGCTGCCATGGGTTGGCCTAGATCTGGGTTTAGCTCCTGTGCATTTGGTTCAAAGGGCAGCTGTCATTTTTCTAACATTTCATCCAGTTGGTGATAAAACTTGCAATTCTTTCTAAACTGTTAATCTTGTTGCTTGATCAGAGTAAGTTTATATCTCAAATAATCATCCCCCAAGGTCCTCCTTGCTTCCCATTTGTCTACTCTAAACTCTCCTTCTCCCCTGTTTGTTGTTGATCACGACATGTACTACATGTAATTCTCACATTTAATGATACCCTGATTAAAAGATTAACACATCCCAACCTTAGTATTTCTGGATTCTCATGAGTACTTATTTATTTATATTGATCCAGAATCCAATTATCTTCTATAAATTTACACAGAACCAGTAACGGATGTAAGTTACTGCAAGAAAACAGCCTTTGTTAAAAACAATGCTTTACATTATTCTTACTCTTTTAAGTCATAATCACCTCATTTTCTTAATTTTTTATTTATGGTTCATTCATGTGGTTATCTTGATTTACACAGGGAACACCACTGAAATGTCTCTAAAATATGCCACATGAATTAAGAGATTATATAAAATATTAGTCCTGTAAAATGTTATATAATTTATTACAAAAACAAAGGTTTATTTTCAAATTTTGAAGACAGACATGTTGCTCTTAATCTCCTCTTAATCTCCTTAACTGTCATAAATCTTTTTTGCACTTGGAATTCATTAACATTAGAAGTGAAAAATTTAGTGGCCAAAAAAGTGAAAGCTACAGAAATACCACTCATCTCTAGTCTAATTATCTGATCTCTATTCTTCAGCTGTAGAGTACTGCATCCTCTCTGTGAATAATTTTAAAAGAGTAGTTGGGGATTTTTTGATTTTTTTGATTTTTTAAATTTTTTTGGCTTTGGGAACAATAGCCAGTCCCAGACTCTGAAGGCTACCCTGCATTTTATTTCCACATAATTTATCTTTCACAACAAACCCTAGAGCTGGTACTAACTACTCCATTTCTGAAAGATTTCTTTCCAATAAGAAAGGAAGCAAGTTTATTTTGAGGCTACAATTGCATATCTATTTCAGAAACAAAGCTGTTTCTTAAAAAAAAAAAAAAGCTATATAACTTTAGACTGCTTAAATTAATTCTTTAGCTTTCATAGACATTTTACTAAAGCGTAATTATATAGAATTCACCATGCTTTTATTTTCTCTATCTTAACCAATGACATTGTATTCTTCTTAAAAGGTAGTTTTGAATACACTTTTCAATTGCATTGCTGGATCCAGTCTATACATCTCCTTAAAAAAAAGGATCTTCATACTTGGTAGACAATTCCACTGACTCTAACTGTAGTGCCATTTTGAGAATAATTCTCATCCTAGCTGAAAAAAAAAAAGCCCCCAAAACAACAGGAATTTCTTTAAGAGAAGGAAGAACAATTTGATGGTCTCAAATCTACAGTCTGTGCACTTCAATCTGGATTGCTGCAAACTGTCTTACTTCAGGATGAAATGGGATTCCATGAAAAGCCCAGTTTCTATGATGACTAAATGCCCACCTACTTTGTAGTAGTGGCAAAAACCATCAAGAACAACTCAGAGCAGTGGAATATTGCTGAATAAACAACCCAATGCAAGGCCTGTGGCTTAATACTCACAGCTCTTGAGGAGACTAAGGGTTTGGGAGGCTGCCTTTCCCCATGGCAGCTATTTTGCACTTGGGTAACACACGTTCCCAACCCCTTGGGAAAAACTGGACAAAATTCAAAGTACCCAGACTATACCAGGCAATTAAAATAAGAAAATTATATAACAAATTAAAAAAAAAAAAAAAGCCAAGGAGATTAAATCAGCATTTTAACACTTAAAAAAATGAATGCATCACTTCAAGCCAATCACATCACACAATAATTATTTCTTCCACAGATGGGACCACCATTATATGCAGACATGAAAGAATGTCTTCAGATCCCAGAAACCTGATTTTTAAAGTGGGAAATTTGCCAGAACTAGCAGGCTTATTCAAAATAAAGACATTTTCTCTTGATGAGTAACGCAACTAGAACCAGTAATGATTCCTGTGTTGCTAACTGATTTGCTATTTACTTCATAGCTAAGTATTAATACAGTATAAAAATATTTCACTTATTTCAGAAAGTTAAGAACTGAGTTTGAAAATGTGTTCTCAAAAGCTCAGAGTGCATCAGAGCAATGCAAACCTTATTTTACTGCCTTCCATTGTTCACATTTTGCTTTCTAGATCATCAAGTGAAAAAAACCTCAAGTGTTACCCATTAGGGGGATGGACACTGGCCCGGATTTACAACATCAGCAAACTGCCCCCTGCAGAACTTGAGGGACCCCTTCATTCCTCCCAGTCCTTTTCCCAGCATTTATAAGCCCAACATGTGCAGGGTAAGCACACACGATTTGTCCTTAGGCCAATTTGGAACCAAGAATAGAGACCTCTTCAAATTATGTAATCATTATTTTTCTTTATATCCCAACATTTTAATTGAATAAACCAATCAGAAATGCAATTTCCATTGATAGGGGTTATGAATGAAGAACCATTAAAGCACTTAAAAAAGCAACCATTATTAATGATTTAGTCCTCTGAGATTTCGATTCTTGACTGGAGAGTTTCCAGAAGTCTTTATTATAAAATGATGTACATCATCAAACAGCCTTTCCATGCAAACTCCAATCACAAAAAGAGAAAATTTTTGTTTTAGCCTGTGTTTTTTCCACAAAATCACCGTTCTTTTATAGAATACAGTTCCCATTAAACAATAGCATGTTGTGAGAGGAGCAGAGAATACAGCTAATATATACCAAATTTATTCCAAAAAAAAAAAAATCTGGTTTGTCAGAAAGCTAAAAAATTTAGATCTTTAGTTTTGAAAAATTAGTTTGATTACTTACTGTCATGAGTGACTGACAAAATGATAAGACACAATTACCACTCACCACTGAAAGTAGAGAACACTGGTTGGAATACATGCTAATTAAAATAAATTTTTTAAAAATTAAGTTCAATATGGAACTTATAATAAAATATTAGCTATTTATTCTGAAAAAGTCTGAATAATTTTAGAATGGGAACTGCTAAAGGACTTTCAACTGCTTTCTTTTCTTTCATGGAGGCCCACAAATATGTGGGAACACAGTGACTTTTGGAAAAACTGGATTTTCATCCCCCAGAACACAATGAGACCTAGTTAACAGCACAACAAGCCTCTCTGCAGAATTTTTTTATTTATTTTTTTTAATTAGGCTTCACAGTGCTGTTATGTAGGACCCATCTCAAAGAGTGAAAAGAGTAGTGTGATCCCCAGCACTCAACAACCAACCCCTCATTGCTTACCCAAGACTACCAAATAAAGAGGTGGTTACTTTGGTTACTCCACATCAAATGAGCTGAGATCAGCAGCTCACTCCTTAAAGACCAGGCAAGAGTTGTTTTAATTTAAAATAAGAAGGAAAGTAATGAATATAAAGTTTAGCCCAAGAGCCCAAAGACAGAAGAAATTCTCCTTTCAGGAGTTCCTGTTATGACCAATTGAATCTCCTGTCTTATCTGACTTCTGGAGCACATGCCAATCCTATGGATTTCACATGTGACCCATCAGCATCTCAAGACAGCATTTTCCCTTTGATGTCTAAATTATTTAAAAATCTAACATTTGTCAGCTTTGTCTCATGGTAATTGCTACTTCATATCTATTTAGCTGTTTATTATAAGAAGGTAATTTCAATCAGAATTCTTAATCCAGGACTGAAAGAATTTTTAAAGTGATGAAGAAAATGAAAGCTTAAAACCAGTTTGCGTAACTAGAGCTAGAATTTATTACTCCTGAGAGAACAAGGATACAAAACACATGTGAAAACTACACAAAGATTTCTACAAAGTAAAAAGTAGAAAGTGGGAAAAGGGAAAGCTACAGCTCAGTGGTTACACAGAAACTTATGGCATGCATTAAAATATTGTAAATTCATGAAGTTTTTTTTAAGTGCAAATGGTTTTTTTAACAGTTCTCACTGAAAAATATGCAAATTGATACCTATGTTGTACACTTGACATATTATCAGAAAGACACCAACACATATCTATGCATATATACATCAATATGTCTGAAGTACATTTTGTGGTTCTGTTATTCATAGGCACTGGTTACAAGTCCGTCCAATACTCAGTTTCAGAAATTAAGTGGTAGCGCTTATAGAACATTTCTCAGATACTACTAATAAAGGAATTGGCTTTTAAAATACCAAGAGGATGAAATCATTTGCATTGCCATTTATAAGCATCCAACAACCAAAGAAGTATTTACAAATCATCAACCATACAGATAAAGAACAGTATCAAATACTCTGTGTAAAAAGATAAATAATTAAAATGTATATTCCCACATCACAAAGAAATGTGATCATACAAATATGGCACCATATGTTTGTGAAACATCAAAAATAAATGTAGCACATAGATACCTCTTCTTATATTTTACATTAAAATGCACAGTACAATGACTGTAAAATGTCAATGTCACGACACCCATTGTCTTCAAATTCCTGTTTCTGGTAATAGCAATTATTATTAGAGTCCATGTTTATAAAGAAATTCCATACTTCAGCCTTGGGCTAATATTGCTCTGGGATATTGCTAGACCATGAAACTTACATCCTAAAAAAGTTACATATTTTCTTTAAAGTTATCTAATAGAAAGCTACTTGATATGTGAATATTCTGGGAGAAACTGTGATAAATGCAATCTATTTCTCTGTGTAGCAAAGTACAGGTTAAAAAAGATAACATTTTTATTTTGAGTCACAAATAACAAATTCGTTAGTGAAATATATTTTAAGTTGAGGCTTATCCATTTAAAATTTTAATCATAAACAATACTGCAATTTTCAACACATAATTAGGGTTTTTGTTAAAGTACTCAAACTTCCAAACCCTAATCATGTATCTCATTATGAGAAATGGATCAGAAAATCTGGAAAAAAACAGTGCTATGGAGCTCAAAATGCTGATACCCTGTTTTGTACTCTGAGGGTGAATGAGATAATTATAGCACGTGGATGTATTTCAAAGGTTTGTCTGCATGTGGCCATTTTTGGTTACATGCCAAATCCAAACAAAAGTACATTGTTAAAGGCAACCAGAAGTATTACAGTTAGAACAGACTAAGGCAATTAAAATCTTTTTCCCTTCTTTTTTTCGGTTAAAAAAAAATAAAATTAAGGTGCAGAGAGAATTTTCTTTGTTGTTTTAATGGGTGCCAAATACTGATTAACAGTGCCAAGGAAAAGTAGTTTTACACAAAAGGAAACACTATTAAAATCTAGAAATACCTGAATTGGATCTTTGATATCCAGATTTTTCCTGATTACCTGCAAAAGGAGTTGGGGGTGGATAGTTGGCTTCCGTGAGCTTACTGATGTCTGACAGTGGCGTTGGTGGTGGCGGTGGTAGCAAAGTGCTGTTAGGGCTACTAATATCTCCTTCAGCCACAAGAGTCAAGTCTGCCACATTTTCATCATCTACCATCTGAATGCCTTCGGCCTGCAACTCTCTCGACTGCCTTTTCCACACCGTGGCATTGTTCTCCTGCGCGTGCGGAATTGGAGACAACGGAGGGCTAAAAGGAACACTGAAAGTCTTCTGGCTGTGGAGTGCTGCCAAAGCAGATTTATGTTTGTTTTCTGAGGGACCCATTTTCTTTACTGAATTTTCATTAAAGTTTTGCACGGACTCCTGTTTTCCACTGGGTGATGTACATCCATCACTGCTATCACTTTTTGAGACTCGCTTGCTGAGGCCTTTAGGACCTGCAGGAGTAGATGAGGTTGGTTCTGGTCCAGTGGGTGGTAAACGAAGAAAGTCAGGAAGAATAAGGTCTTCTTTCCTTAGCAGTCCACGTTGGTCATCTGCTCTGTTACTTTGTGCTTTGGATATGAGTTCAAAAAATTCTATTGGGGAAAAACCCAAAATTGACAAGTTTTTGTCAGAAAGTGCAATGCCATTAAAACGTACATTTTCAGCACATTTATTTTCCATGAAGATCTTCAATTCTTTCAATGCTGCCTTGAAATAAGATCCCATGTTAATTAGGAACTTTTTCAATTGCAGCAATGTTCACTAGCATCACTATAATTAAGACCATCAGCATTGCTATTGTAAGAGTTTTGCAGTTTAGAACAGCTGCAATTCACTGAGCCTTGAACACGTCTTCTATTTTATGCAGTTAATAAATCTGTACACACACACAGGATTTTTTAATTCTTTATACAAAACAAGGCTCTAGTCTTACAGACAATGGGTGCACGTTTTTATATTCTGGATGGGTTTTACCCATCTTAACTCAAAAATAGCATGCCATTTGAACATTCAAAGATTCAGAATGTTGCAAACTTCCTCGTTATATTGATTTTCTCTCAGAGTAATTATACTTTATCACAGTTTAAATTCAATTCATGGTGTAGTTTTAAACCAGGATATTATCATCGCAGGGTATGATCAGATGATGATTTAAGTAACCCCATTTTACTTGGAGCTGCATTGAATCAGTAACTTACAGGTAGTCAGTAACCATCCAAGGAGCCATTACCAAAAGCGATGGGCCAGCTTTTTAAAGAGGCTTTAACATAATTAAAAGTGATTTTCTGATCATGTCCCTAATGATATCCAATGGTTTAATATGTTTCTATATATAAATAATACTCATAGTAGATCAACACTGTTCTAAAAAGTTTCAAAACTTGGCAACAAGAAACTTATCAATTGTAAGCCAAGAATTATACCACTCCTCAAAAAAGAAGCATTGCAACAATAAACAAACTCTTTGGTACAAAACATAGACATATAAAAATATGTAATTCTTAATATAGGGTCTCTGCATGTCCTAATTTTTCAAGAAGAAAGCACTTTAACTACAGAATATTAAAAGATGCTTAAAAAGGCCATCTCCAACAGATTAATTAAAATCAACAGTTCCAACCCAGCTTATAAATACTGTTTGAAGCAAAAGCCATTAAGAAATAAAGCAACAGTACATTAGTATCAGTTTTAACTTAGCATAATATGAAGTCATACACTTGCACTTGTATGACCTTATTCTTAAATCCTCTACTCATACTTGGCAGGCTTTGCAATGTAATCGTAAAAATCACTTTTTAACATGCTTTTTCAAATGCCATAAAATTTGAATGTAGCCAAGATGGAAGCTTCAAAATGCTTCTTATTGCCAAAGTTTTGCAAAATGGCAGTAGGCATATTAAAACATGCAACATTTCTATGAAGTGTCATACAAAAATGTTTCTGAAATTTCAAAGCTCATAGAACAGTTGTTTGGCTTTGCATTAAAAAACAGTCTACAACATTTGGTACGCATTTTCCAAACTTTGACAAATTTCACAAAACTCAAAATAAAATGTGAAAGCCTCGAATTCTGAAGTTTTCAAATTATGTTAATGTTTTACTCAGTCCTAGGAAAAAAAATGAAAGTATTAAAATGTGGAAAACAAGTTAACAAAAGAGTAAGCAACAGAAAATAATTTAAAATGCACTAATATTTTGTCGTAACACTTATATTAAAAAACATCTATTTTGCAGTAGAAGTTTTAGCCATAGCATTTTTTTTTTCAGTTCTAGTCAGTGGACATTTACTCACTGATGAACAGTCACAGGTAAACATTCATTTGCTGTATAAATGTGCATAAGCAAGTTTTGGATATGCATATGGGGTAACTTCAGCAGTAAATTTTAATCTGTGGGTCAAATATGTCCTTTGAGGCTTTTTTTTTTTTCTACATGGGAAAACAGGGAGGAGCGTGTAGGGCTGACAGACAGGTAATCACTTCAGTTCATGTCCTAGGGCATGGGGTGTTATGCCAAAATTTCTAGTGCTACATCATTTTTATTTCTCTTTTGCCCATGGACATCTTTCTATAAGAAAGCAAATTCTCTTAAGAGATTTTTTCTGATGTTGTCACCAGAACTATTAAGATGCAATGAAATTAAAAATAGGACTCAGGAAATGCAAGATTACCTCTGCTTATTTCTACTTCTGAACACCTTTTCAGTGCATTTGCTGAATGCAAGTTTTCCTGTTGCCCATCACGTCTCCTCTGCAGTCAGACTGCACTGCCCTGGCTGTTACAGAGTTCAGCAGAAAACTTACAAAAATTCTTACCTGAGTACATTTGGGTCTACACTACCGTGCAGTGCCTGTCGAACGCTTATATGAGGTGAACAGAAAGCCAAGCTCCTACACAGCTTACAGAGAGTATCAAATGGGATGTTCAACTGCAGTTGAGTAACTAATTCCTTTTTATTTTACAGGAACTAGGTACCCCTCACTTTTGAAAATCCCACTGGCCACCTACATTGGTGTATAGGTATTGTTAAAATTTTACCTTCAACTTAAGAAAGCTTGACAATTCAAACACACGGAACAAAAATTTAATGGTCATGACTATGATTTTCACAACACAGTATTAAACACATGGTAGCTACACAGACACAATTTTTTTCTAAGACTACTTATGTTAATATGTAAGCTATAAAGTTCACATACCCTCTGCTTCATCCAAATTTATTTTCTGACATTTTTTTTTCCCAATCTTTGCAATAGAGTCTTCTCTCTTTGACAGCCGGACTTCCCTAGCATTTTTTCCATTTTCGCCTTTCATTTTGATAGAATTAGACTTTCCTAGAGTTCTTCCCTCTCCCTGCATTAGAAGGAAAGTTAAGGTACTACTTACATTCAGACTCTATCATTGTATACATATTATGGCCTAAAGGAATGAGGAAAGTTATTTTGGAAACACATTTCTCTAACACCACAACAAATGCTTTAGTTTAGTCTTGATTATGGCAAAGAACATTTTCCATAGCAGATCTCAAAAATGTAGAAATAAATATAATACTATTTACTCTGAAGAATTCACGTAACAGAAAGGGCCTTTGAACTACAAAGTAGTTCAATAATTTTCAAACATAGATAAGCCAATGAGACACGAAACAACAAACACAACACAGTGAAAGAACTAACTGATTCATCATGAAGACAAAGTTCTTCACAAATAAATGCTGTTGACAGTGGAAAAATATCAAACAGATTACAGCTATATTCAATCTAGTTACATAATTTGACCAATTCAAAATCATGTGTGAATGCAGCCTTTGATATAGAACTCTAGAAGGAAACAGAAGATGATCTAATGGAGAAAAATCGTTGCAGAAGACTTACAGTAGATCCTTGACTTCTTGAAGATACAGTTGCAGTCTGTTTTACTAATACGCCTCTTTGTTTTTCTGTAAACATAAATATACCTTCGGTAACTACCAATTTATAATCTCCCAAAGAAGCAAGATTTAAGGGACAACGGTGGACACAACAGATTTTTGCCTTAAAATTGCTCTAATATACATTCAGAAAATAAAGAGTGAGTACAGTTGATAACCCTGATACTTTTCAGTAAAAACCTACCAGAATCTCCCTCCCATCTTCAGATTTTCCTCACACTGGCATTACTTTTAAAGTTAAAAGGTGCTGAAATTTCACTGACATACTAAATTCTCATTTACTTTAGAGCAAATAATCATAAAATCTGGTAATTCAGGTTGCGATTCTCAAAAGTATAATTTAAAAAGAAAATCAGCAGAAAAGACCATTGAAAGGCCATGTTGAATCTTTTCCATCCTGTTTCATGCATCAATTATTTTGTAGACACTGCTGTATCCTCTTTGCCATCTTCTAAGTTACCAAAAGGCTCCATCAAATTAAATCTGCCTACAGAAAATACAGTAACAGAATCTTAGCCCTCTTTCACTGGTACAATGCCACAGAACCAACCCACTGCCAGAATGATCCCCTATGATTTAGGCTTTTACAGCAGCTGGCAGCACACTGGATTTAGGCTTTACTTGTAATCCTTAAACTAATTATCTCTGAGAGTATTTAGATGGAAATCTTTTTTCAAAATAACAATTGGTTCTCTTGGTTAGAAAAATGACAAATCTGATTCTCCTTAATAAATACCTCCATCTTTATAATCCCAGTTATTCCTCAAAGATGATCTCTGCTCTAAGTCTGTTTAATTCAACCATATCTAATTTAGTTTTTGAAAATAAGTGTTCAGTATCTCTAAAAAGTCTCCTAATCAAACCTTTACTCTCAAGGCTCCTTACATTAATCTAGAGTGTTAATTGGCAAAGAGATTGTCAACTGTTTAGCTGATAAATTTTTATTTTTCCAATTACATTGCCTAGGGTAATCACGAGTTCTATCCTTTTTGGTGTTATTTTCAGATACTTTAAGCTGGAGAGGTAGGCTCTACTACTTTCTCAGGTTTAAGAAGGATACTATGATAGCAGCATACATAGCTGCTGTACAAACTGCATATGTTTTCCTCATACAGAATGTTCCTTACTGAATCATTGCCAAATGCACAGAAGATATTTGACACTTCATTCCTATTATTATTACTGTGCACTATGTTCCTAAGTCTGTGTGTGGATCTGTGGCTGAGCACAAACAAAAAATTCAAATATTACTACTGCAAAATTTCTTCCAGCAACAGTAAAAGTACATGCTATCAGAGATTCAACTAATCTTCAGTCTTCAGCAATTGCACTGCATTTTAGTTAAAAAGAATATATGCCACATGTGATATATCTAAATCACATTTACCTCACCTTCACATCAACAGGAAAAACTAACCATAGTCAGGGTTTATGAAACTGACTTGGAACCATAAACTAAAGCTTTTATACAAACTTACCTCTACCCTTTGATGGTTCTTTTTCCTCTAGAACAACCCGTTGACCATCCAGATTAGATATAGGGACACCAAGATCAAGTGGTTCCTGCTCACCGCTCTAAAGTCGGATCACAGTTTGTATGTAACAGAGAAAAAGCTGTTTTCAGAACAAATTCATGCAGTCTGACATAGTTGAAAGAAAATGAGCAAAGCATTTTTATGCTTCAGAGTAGCTTCAATATGTTCCTCTACCATTCTAAAAATGTTTATTCCAGTTGTGTAAAACTACCTCAATTTCAATAAGCATAACCGTATTCTGTGAGAAGAATGGTATTTGGGGAAAAAAGAGATATATGGAGAAAAAAAAAACATCCCATTTTCAAGTGTGCTCAAATATTCTAGCACCATTAGTGTGTATGTTCAGCAAATCATGTTTTTCAGAGGACATTTAAGATTATTTTTTATTCTAAATTGACTGTATTTCATTAATTTTGTAATTTCATTAAATGAAGTTACCTTTATACCAACATGCTTTTTAGTTATCTTAAAAGCTTGGACTGGTTCAGCTAAGACAGCACACATACTAGAAATACCACAAAATTAACTTTACATTCCTAGGTGTTCCAGCATAATAGAGAAGAGAACAGCCAAGACTTCAGTAGTAGAGATGTTGAACCTCTACGTTTTGTGAATTTTTTCACAAAAAATTTCTGCAAGGGGATTTGTGGAAAATTTCATGATTCCCAGGATAATGGAACAAAAGCTTTAATCCAGCCAACTCTCCCTGGCCAATAATGGAAGTTGAGCTCTGGAAGAAGCAAAGTTCAAGCTTGCTTATTTAGGATGTAGGATTTATTCGGAAGAGAATATAGAACAGGTATAGACTATTAAGCATAATGGTTATAACTACAGTGCATTTTATCTCAAAATGTAGCTATAGATATTTAAATGACTAATTCTCAGGAGAGGAATCATTTCAGGGACTATCATATGATCTTCTCCAGACAGAAAATATTGCTGCTTGAATTACATCAAAGAATACTTACTAGTCTCGCCACAAGTTCATTAAGATTTAAACCATATTTTGCAACAACAGGCCTTAAGACCTCTGTTACTGGTTTGGTGGGTTTCGCCTTCAGACCAACTGACCGATTGATAGGAACAAGATCCAGCCTGAAACACAGCAATTGTAACATTAAAATGTGAAATATTCCAGTAAACAAAGTGAACAGAAATATGTAAAAGCCAATCAACAGCAAAGTTATACCAATTTACCAGCTAGTAACTAGCTGGAACTGCAGTAGCATGAATCTGTGCTAAATTGAAGCAACAAAAAAATATTTTATTGTTATTTCTTTATTGTTATATTTAATTTATTATTACTTATATTTAACACAAACAAAAATTGTACTGTTTCACTCTCCAGAGCTGAGTGAAGGCCTGAGCCACGCTATTTCAGACCAAGGAAAAGCATTCCACAGCACTTCCATATTTACAGGGAGATTATTGTGACCAGTTTGGTCCAGGAGTCCTTCCAAAGTAACTCCATGCCTGAGCTATAGATTTAGTTGCAAGAAAAATATTTCTTCTCATTTCCACAAGACAAATTTACAACTTCTTATGCAATTCTATAAGATGGATTTAGAAAGTATTTTCATTTTTGAGCAGACTAACAAACACAGTGAAATTCCAGATGATGCTACTTCTTTAGGGTTGGTGCCACTGTATGATGAAATATTGGTATAAGAGAAACTTATATACCAAATCTGAAAATGTAATAAACATAGAAGTTACAGGCTAAAGACAGCTCTCTCCAGAGCCTATTTTACAATTTTGCATTATTAAGACAGTAAAAGAATAATGAAATACAAAAATCTAAAAAAAAATTTAAACCCAAACAACAATTCATTAGCATATATTTTCCTGCATGGAGCTGTGCCTGGCTTTGGTTTGATATTTTTTAACACTCTTTATCTGTGCCCTGAATCCTCCATAAGCTGCATTTGATTGTAATGGTACTATAGTATGAAATCAAGGACAAGCTGATTACTAACAAAACAATCAGAAGAAATGTACATCATATTACTATTGTCAGTAATCTTGTCAGTCACAATTAAATATAAAACTCATGTTTTAGCTCATAAAAATTACTTAAATGACAATATGTTTAGTCATGTTGACTTTTCCACAAGAAGCCAGAATAACTGAAACTTTCTTTGAATTCAACAGTTACTAAATTCAAATGATCCATTTTAATCTTTCTCTGGTAATTTATACAGAAGTGGCAAACATTGAGGTAACTAAGTATAGCCACAGATTATTTCTCCTTTGTCTGAAAATGTTCCAAATATTTGACTCTATTTGCTTATATAGCATCTACCCAGAGAAGGGAAAAATGTAGAACATTTCTATATTTTAATTAACACACAAATAACATATGGTACTGCCTACTTAAAGTTCCTTTTTAACTTGGAGACTCAACAAGCTCACACCTAATAAAAAGACTGCTCAATCTCAATTTCAAAATTGAATATGCTATGGAGTATTTATTAACCTCAAGTACCTTTAAATAGAAATTAGCCCAGCTTCCTCAGGAAAAGTAATATAGAGCCAAAATAAGGCATGCCTGACAAAATAAACTTTATTCACTTCAAAAGTCGAGGTCAGTAATGTAATACATTTTACTTCAATGTTTTTTCCTGAAATAATTATTGGATTCATTTTGGAAAAAAATACAAATGTTATTTTCAAAAAAACACACACTATCAAATATATTACATAAAACTAAATGTATCACGTACTGCATTATATTATATCCATCCTAATAATATAACATTGACTTGCTTAAGATTCAGGGTTCATGAGATGAATTTTATTTATACAATTAGTCTTACTATAATTTTTCAGGTGGGCACATAGTTACAGATATAACTGAATGGGAACATGTCATCAATATATAGATCATTTAATTTTAAGACTAGGAGACTCACAGTTCAGTTTCCATGTCTTTCTTGTGCAACTCCAACCTACTAAACATGTCTCTTTCTGATGTGGAGTGTCCCTCTGGACCCAGAGATTTGTCCAATGCTTTCACAGCTGTTTCAGCTTGGGCTTTTTAACATCATAATAATATTGAAATGTCCCTAAACTGGAACACTGGCACCAATACCCCGCTGGTATCCTAAAAGCAACCCAGAAAGCTCCCCCCTGCAGCTGCACAGCCCCCTGTTTCACTACACAGTGAAAAACTGGCAACATATCCCTTATTGCACTTACAAAAAGTAAAATGGAAAATGGGGAAGTGGAAAAGGCCAGAGGAAGACATTCTTTTTGACTCTTACCGAAATAAAGTGCGTTTTTCTAAGCGCAGGTCCCGAGACTCCAGGATACTGCTGTCTTGGTGCAATACCAGGGGCTACAGAGCACGTCAGGGATAAAAGAAGAGAGAGCAAATTAATTTTAAACTATGTAAAAAAGAGCAGCTTTGTTGTCAAATTTTCTTAAGGTTACTCAGAATATTATTAATATAGGTTGCACACATTATAGCAACTGTTGCTTTACAATATGGAACACAATTAAAGAGTGTTTTCCTTTGGCTAGGTGTGAAACAATGACCAAAATTCAATTTCCACTGGAATCAGCAGGTATTCAGGAACTTGGATTTTAAAACAAAACTAGGTTCTTCAACTTACATAAATTATATAGAATGATGAATACAGCCAGCTAATAGTCTTTAAAAGCTTTAAAACAAAAAAAGCCCATAACTATGAGCATTCATTGATTTTTGTCACCATAATCATCTAGATGGATCAAAAACATGAATTTAAGAGAAGAAATACTTCAGGCCCACAACTTCTCTTTGAATTGGAGACAATTCTGTTGGACTAAGCCATCACACACACACACTGCACCATCCACACAGATTGTTGTCTTGGAAATTTCCCTCAATTTTAAAACCTGCACCTCATTTCTAGCATTAATGCACCCCATTCATCTTTGAACTGAATGTCACGATGTTTTTGGGCTTTGATGCTGTAGCATCTACTACCAGACATTTGTTTTCCTCGTGGATAATTCAATTCTCCTTCAATTAACCAGCACTGCCAATGTAAAGCTATGGGCAGAACCAGGAGATAAGTGAGAGTATGGAGAGAACAGAATCCCTTATTTGCAAAATGGGCACTAAAATGCTTCCAGAAAACCCCAGGAAAATGCAGTACCTTATCACCTCCAACTAGAAACAGGTCCACTGCAGCTATGTTGATGCCATGTTTCTCACAGACCCCAGAGAGCACCTCTTTGATGGAGAACCCCGATTTCACAGCCATTTTGCTGGATGAACCATCAGGAAGGTTTACACAGCAGTATTTGGGGGATTTGTCTTTATCTGGTACAAATGCAGGCAATCTTGAGGTCTCAGACTTGAAAGGAAAAAGAAAGGTCAGCGTCCAATGGGAAAATTAGGACTGGGTATAAACTTTTAGATTCTGCACAGATAAAACCAAGCCAAGAACCATACTTTCTACCGTGCTTTAGAAATCCTTCCAAATACCACAAATATCAGATAAATTTAAATCCTGGGGGAAAAAAAATTAGATAAAGATCACAGTACTGCACAAATCTAAATTTATTTCTAGAACAGATGAGTTTTATACAGCTAGTGTGTAAAACAGTTACAACATTCACTAAAGAACTCCTAAGTAAAAAAATATAAAAGTAAATAAAATTTTATTAAGCATCCAAATAGTTAAATGTCTGTGCTCAATAATTTCCTGCTGATGTAAAAATTACCATTGGCACCCTATGAATCAACATTTAAGTGAAGAGGAATGCCTTTAAACTACAGGTTCCTCAATTTTTCCTCTCAAAATTTCCTCTTCTTTCAACATAATGTGAATTCTATGCACAAATACAACACAGAGAAATTAAAATTTTAAAATTCTTTGCTTCAAGACCATTAATTGTTTTTATTAAAGGGAATTAGAACTACAATGTTATGGGCTATGCACTAGCCTTTATTCTAGAGTAACAGCAGAATAGCACCACTACTACTAAATAACAAAAGTATCTTTGAAAATTGAACAAAAAGCTCGCTTAAAACTTAAAAGGACACTAAAAAAATATTGGTTTTACGGCCTTTTAGGGTACTTATCATTCTTTTTTTCTTTAACTTGGTGCTTATCATTTAAATCACCATAACTTTCTGACTTAAATCAGGTGGGAGTGGGAGAGAAATGAGGGGTTGTTGCTTTAGGCAGGCTTTGCATTTTCTATTTTTTAAGACAAGACTTTTCTGCAACAGAAATAAACATGACCTCAGCATGCTTGTTTTCCTGATCAATATTTTTAGCACAGGTAAAATTACACAGTTATTAGTTCATGGTTAATTACACAGAATCTAGTCTATTAGAGGGATATCAAAAGCACAAAAAAACTCTAAAATTTCCTTTTTTTAGATTCCTCCTCCATGTCAACACAGATAAAATATTACATCTATGTTTTATTAATACTGTTTTAATTTTGCACCTCATCAGTTTTACACTGTGAAGGTTGAACTTCATGGTTAGAAATCAGTGTCTCCATTTTTTAATTTCTTAGTGTGACAAAGTGTTTGCAACAAACTTCTCAGGTTTTTAGGATTTAGTCATAATGACAAGAACACACAGCTTTAAAAGACACAGAGAAGAAACACAACAGACACTGGCACAACAAAAATCAACCTAATGCAACTTGCATCCCCCTTACTGCATAGGCCAAGAAGAGGGAAAGCTTTAACCTGTGGTTGTTCAAAACAGACTCTCTCTTCTGCAGTAGAACAAACTATTTTTCAAGAGCTAGAGTCTTTAAAAGGGAAACTTTATTCTGGTAGTTCACTGGTGCCTGATGCTAAGACAGACAAGAAGACAAGATGCAAAGCATATCCAAGGACAGAATAAGAAGTAATATATGAATACAACTGCTATTGCATTTCTAACACTCTAAAATTGCTTAATACTACATCCTGTGCTCCAGCTGCATCACTTAAAAACCCTTTCCCAAGGCTAAGCTACATCACACTACTTAGAAAATCAGTAATTCGCTGTTTTATCTGCTTGCCCACTGGTTCATTAGTAAGAAGCAGCCATTACCAAGTCAAGACTAGCAGTGGATGACATGGAGCCTTGTGATTCCCTTCTGTACGACAATCCATTGGACTGAAAAGAATCTGTTTGTGCAAAGAATCAGCAATCAGTAAAAAAGGCTTATTTTATTATTTATCATAATACAAAAAAATATTTCAAATATTAGCTTGTTGGGTCACAATTTTTTCTTTTTTCATTAAAAGGAAAGAAACCACCATATCATCATACCGTGCACAGAAGCATGGAAGCCAAAGCAACTTTTGGTCAAGTGTTTCTTGATTATGTAACCCCTGAATAAACCCATTTGTTTTTATATTAAAAAAGAAAAAAAAAATCTGTTCTAAAAAAGTACTATTACTTTAGCTAATTAGATTTAACAAGATTTCAGTATTTCATCTTACTAATTATTCTGTCTCTTCAGATATTCTCAAGGGAGATAAATATTTTTAAAAGTCCAATTATGGTGTTAGAACACTAAAATCTAAGACAATTACTAGTCACTCTCAGAAGGTTATGTCTATGATCTCAGCAAATGCCTTTGATGTCTTTTCACATATGACTATGGAACACTCAAATTATCCATGTGATCAAGGGTACCTCATGGGTCTGGGCAGAAGTAAAAACTACAGTATCAAATACAGACCAAACTTTGTGCTTTGCTGGAATTTCTTCATTATTTTTAATTTAACAGAATAATTTATTGCAAAACTTTCATGTCCTCTAGAGGCCATGTACAGGTGCTTTCCTAAGGGAACTCTTCCCTAAACTCTCAAACACAATTAAATAACAAAACAGCAGGTCACAAGGGCTTTCACACCTCTGACTCTCCTATTTTAGTCAGGGAAGGTGAAAACAGATGGTGGCTGCTCAAAAGTGAACATACCTGTGTGTTACTGATAAAAGAAAGAAACGTAGGATAACGCAGATGGAGGAATTTTTAAATAGCTGTAACTATAGCACTCTTTGCTGTACTGCTCCTGGACTTTTCTGTAAAGAATTGAAATGATCTTTCCATAAAAATAGTAGGGCTCTGCTTGAAAAAGCAATTACCACCACACAGAAAGGCAGAATGTGCCAAAAAGCAGGAAAAAAAAAAATCTTGTGGAAGTCAGTAAAAACAAATTTAAATATTGTCATATTTTCATCTATTTACTTGTACATCTTCTTCCACAAAGCTGCAGCAATATTAGCCTCACTACGGCCTTCTGACTCAATAGTTGTCTTCCTCTGCCACTCCCAAGAATGCACTTGGATAGCAACTAACCATGGTGAGATTAGTCACATCTGTTGCTGAGACACCCTTGAAACAAAGTGGAAAGAGATACTCACCGTTTGGATAATCACCATTTTCTCTCCTCTTCTGTGATTTTCCCAAACTCTTACTTCTTGACCATGAGAAGAATGTTCCCCTTTTTTTCTTCTCAGTGTCTTCCTCTCCTGACTCTTCATTTAAAGATCTTCCTGACTTTGACTTACCACTTAGCTATCACCAAAACACAATTAAATCACTGGTTGGATCACAGTTGTGAGTATATTGTCTAAAATAAACGTTCCCACACTTCTTCCTAAAACAAGAGTGTGATGGCCAGGTTAGCTGCCTTCTTTACCCCACGCACAAATGTCTGTGCCAGCATCCCTCTCAGCAGCAATCAAAAAAACCCAAAAAAACCTCACCAGTGGCAACAAAAAGAAATACAGAGATGGAAATGTGCTGCTTGGTACGGAGTACAAAACTGTAGCTGGAAATGAGCCATCAAGAGCTCCAGCAAATATAAAAGAACTGTCCCCAGCTCACCAGTAATGCCTAAGTTTATGTGGAAAGGCCTTTTAAAAGACTGAATTTTACTTTGGTGCTTTTCCTAGGCTAGGCTTGAACGTGAACAGCTTTCAAGGACAATGACAAAGTACTGTTTAACATTTACAAGTATAATCTAGTATTTATTAGAGCTGAAGAATACAAATGTCAGGAATGTTTGATATTAAACTAAACTTGCTTTTAACAAGCTAGTATTCTTGTTAGATTATAAGAATATTCCTTGAAATGCTACTTTTTAAAGGTTCCTAGTCATAAGAATACATAATGGCAAATGGGGTAATCTGTAGTGATTGACATGAAAAATGAAAAGTTATAATTTACCCATACAGTTATGTAATGCTATGGTGGCATTATCTACAAGAAGAAAAAATAAACCCTAAATAATGTCAGGGGATCAGTCAGTATGACTACTGGTCTAATTTTTAAGCAACTGTACTTATTTAACATAGAATTATCTTAGTTTAGCAGGCACTAAGAAATTAAAAACTACCCTCTGCAAAAATAAGCTAGTTTAGGTTAAGCTTTCTCCAAAACTTCTAGGATAAAATTTCTCCTCTCATCAAAGGTTAAATTATCATGTATTAATTCCCAGATTCAACTAAAATATGCTTCTTAATCCTTACTTTTTATTTGTACATATATAGTTAAATAATAATGAAGTTTAAAATTACATTCAGAAATTCAATATCTAGAAAACTGATTCAAAGGCAAGGATAAAAAAATAAGTATATTCCTGGGTACATAAAAATTTTGTAATTATATTTACCACCATCTCTAACCACACATTATGATTTTATTTTATATGTTATCTTTGATTTTCTAAAGAACTTGAAAAACATTATTTAAAAACATGGTTTTGAGATAACAGCAATGCAAAGGTCACCTTTTTTGGTGTTGACATGTTGGACTTCTCTGAACTGACGCTGTGTTTAGAAGTGGGGCTGCTGGGAACACGCTGAGGATCAGGAAGAGGACGTCCCTCCACTTCAGCTAAGATGCATTCTTGGTAAAGGGGGGATTTGAGGAAGCGAGTATAGCTATCAAACTTCATCAAGTTAAATATCTGAAATTAAACCACAATGGATAATGGTTACATACATTCGAGTAACACATCAACAAAATGATGCTACTTTGCAACAGGAAACTCCCACAAAATTTAGGACACCCATGCTGTAAACAGCACAGGTATTTCTGTTTAGATTTAAACATTGTTTATACCTGGCTAAATATACTGCACCCATTTTAAAGTGAAACATAATTTGATCTATTCCCTTATAAGGTTCAAGAAAAGTTATGATTTGTGCCAAGTGCAAGCTGAGATGCTGTAGAGTCTTGACACCATCTTCTTTTACTGCATTGATGCCATTCTATGAGGAGCATGTAGCAAGCTGGCCATTTAAAACATTTTACAGGTTATTACACTAATACTGCATGTGACAGGATTAAGCTATAAAGTGTGTTTTAAGGCAGCTGTGAACAAGAGAAGTTAAAATATGCAAATATGATACAATCACAATATGCAATACACAATGATACAAGATACACAAAGTGCTTTACTGACGTGAGGAGAAGCTGAAAGTCCTTTACAATATCTATAATGTTCACAGAATCATAGAATCATTTAGGCTGGAAAAGACCTCTAAAATCATCACGTCCAGCCATTAACCCAGAACAAGTGACAAGTGTTTACAGTAAACCAGGGCCATGTGCCCAATGATAAGGAAAAGGCACATCGGTATCTCTGGACAATTCAGTAATCAAGGAGCTGTAGATCTTGAAAGAGAATAGTTTACATTAAATTATCAACATTTATCTTTAACCACAGAGGAAGAAAGCAGCTCTATACCAGGCCTGGAGCAAATATCTGAGGCTGATTTAACCAAAGCTAAATTTATGAAAGTGAAAAAGAGCTTTTTTTTTAAATGCTAGATAATGTTTACATTCTTTGTTCCATTTTTGCAAACCTGCTGCTTTAAGTAAATCCATACTTTCAGCTCTATATCTTCTCTGGTGATTCAGTTTATCTGAAAAAACAGTGTGAATGGCTACTTCTTTGGACATGACAAATTCCCCACAGGCAAAGGAAGGTATGCACCACCCAGCAGGTTATGGCATTCCCAAGAGTATACAGGAAAGTCCATCACTGAGACAGAGTGGCCCATTTGCAGATGGAAACCACGCTTCACATTGTGCAGACACATCCTTCTCAACAGGCTTTAGCCCAAAACTTATCTTGCAAACAGCAAGATAGAGCAGAGAGAACTTGATCCTGCAGAGTCACAGGAACCTGACTCAAACTGAATGCCAACTTCCATGTTTCTGACCTTCCCCTCTGTATATTCCCATTCCTGCTTAGATGCTGCCTGTCATCTTTGTTGGGCCTTCTACTGCACTGTTTTTCACATGGCAAGCTCTGGAAAAATACTTCTGTATATGCTAAATTTAACAGTCTGCAAATTAAACATACATAAAAACACAGCAAAAAAATTACAACCTTTTAACTTTGCTGGACAGAGTCATGAGAGTGTAACTAATTTACCTTGAGCTGATTATCATCTGCCCTATGCTTCTAGTCTACATCCATGATTTCCTATATTTAGCATTATTATCATATTTGCATATCTTAATGATTTCTGCATATTTGGAAACGGCTAGCAAATGTTTATTCTTACAAATAAGAAACATATATTTTAAAAGCATAATTTGAAGTTTTCAGATAAACAAGAGTAGAAAAACTTATATCCATATCAACTCTACACAAAGTATGTTACTTTTATTTTAGTATGTTCAAGTTACCTACACTGTCCTCCATCCAGAAACACTGAAAATGCTTGCTCTTAATTTACAAAAAAGAACAGTATCCTAACTAGGTACTTTGGCTGCATCCACACTGCTATTACAACCTCTAAGAACAAGATCACAGACAAATTTGTCAAGACATGGACACAGGGCAACATCCAGAGGTATTCCCAACAGGCAGTGCTTGAGAGAGAACGGCCTGAAAGTGTTTCCAAGGCACTTTCCCACACAATTCTGCAGCTCCTCTGCAGCCTTACAGCAACATTCCCTGTTCCCCAGCACCACACTCATCCAACAACCACCACAGAGCAACACCCTTGCACTCTGTGGTCAGTGCTCAAATCTAAAAAATATTGTGCTTTCGCTTTATGAAGGTTGTGTCACCACCATGAGCTGAACTTTGAGAGTCTGTGGGTGTGTTGCAGTAACTGCACAACCCACAGCTGTGTGTTCTCAAGGTGGTGCCATCCACCAAGACCCACAAACTGACCTGCAGAACCACTCACTGATACAAAGAAATTAAGGGTCACCAAGCAGCTGATTTCCCAGCACTGACCTCAGCCAGGCAATACACCACCAGCATCTCAGACAAGCTCCAAGGCCATGTCCCTCAGCAGAAGTAACTCTTATCCTGCTTAACTTCATTTTCCAGTGGAAGGAACTGACTGAGGGATCTGAGTGAGGCACTGACAATTTGAGATAAGCAGGTCAGGTACAGACAGGCTTTGTGGCTGGGACTGGACCCACAGCAGGACTTCTTATGAGCATCTTCTCCCACATTATGAGCCCTCCAACTAAGGATACAGCATTTTCAAAGGGGCAAAACCTGCATCAGCCCTGTCACCTGATTCATCAGGACTCCTTATTCTCCACCAAACAAATGGGACAGGATAAGGAGGAATTCAGGCATAGTCTCCACAACACCAGGATGACAAATGTATGGAAAAATGTCTGGGAAGGTGGTGACTGGTAATTCCCACAGAAGGCTCAGGCTTGGGAGGTGTCTAAGCAGTAGCTATAATGCTGGAAGCTACCAGACCAGCAGTCAGACCTACCTTTCCATCTCCACTTTGCAGGAGGATGACACTATACCCAGCTGCTCAGATTGCCCACTGAGATTGTGACCTGGTTCATTAAAGCTATGGCCTTGATTTCAAAATGATGGCATCAAAATCACTTCTACTAATAAATTGGTAGGGTGGAAGAGTTACAAAAGAGATAACTTAAGAAAAAAAGCTAGAAACTTAATTTCTACAGGAAATGTAAAGTGTATCCTGTTGTTGCATGACTGTTCTGATTATCAATAATTATATAAAATACATCCACTTCAGAGGTCTTCAGACTCCAACAGTTTTAAAATCTCTTTGCCTGACAGCAGTATTAAAGCATAAGAGAAGAACTCCTTTAATATAACTGACATTTTAAAAACCAAAATTAGATACTATTTGTGTACCCAATATCCACCAAAGAAAAACAGCCATATGCAAACCCTCTATGCAATGGTGCTGCAACATATGGAATTATTTATTTGCACTAAACTCTCATTTCAATAATAGTACTTTTCAGATTATTTTTTAGTTTAATGACAATTTTCTCCACACATAACAGAAAAACAGTCAAGTAGCCTTTTTTTCTATTCTTCCAACAGAGTCTAAAATATACAGCATGTAAAACTATTTTTATAGATCATAAAGGAAAAGATAACAGACATAAACATAGAGCATTCATGGTTACTATGGTTACCTGAAGTTGCTGTTCCTTGAACATATCTGGATGGGGAGAATTGAGAATATCATCTGCCAGCTGTGCCTGGCTGTCAATATTAACTGGGGTTGTAGCTTTGCTACACAAGAATTTACTGAAGATCTCCCGGGCCCTGTAAGAAAGCTACAGAAAAGAAATGCTAAATGTATGTTGGTTTTAAAACTGTATTTTTAGCTAGGCATTTCTTACACTGATATATTCCACCCAAAAACAGATAGCCATTCCTGAATCTTTCATATATGTATTTTTCATATATCAGGTTTTGCCAGTTTTAGGCCCATAAATAGGGTTTTTCCTTTAAGATTACAAATATTCATCAAATATTTCTTAAACAATAAAAGTTGTCCTCCAAATAAAAGTTAAAATAATCAAGCAGTGAAGCACAGCAAGTATTTTTTAAAAAGGAGAGTAGTTTTTTTTAGATTTTAGACCTTTTACATAACAACCGTAACTATTTAAATACATCCTCTAAGATTCCATTTCTAGAAGTGAGAAAAAGGTAAGTATATATATGAATATTTACAGTCAAAACCACTGATTTTTAACTTGTTTACTTTGAAATACCCACATCATGAAAATAATGAAAAACCCACCAAGTTGAGCCCACAGCCCTTAGGGGTGGTGTTCAGAAAATACATTGTTTGAAGACAAAAGTAGAAGGAAAAAAACCTCATTAGTAGACAAAATAATTAAGAGAAACTTGGGAGATTAAATTGCTTCCACCACATAAATCTGACTAGATTTGGCTGTGGTGTAGACAGAAGTTTTGCCAACCTGCACAAAGTTCAAAATTCACCCAAACTGCCTGACCAATGTAGGATTCCCTCAAAAGGATGAGATAGAGATTCTCATAATTTGTGAAAAAACATGAGAGCCCTACCCTTTGAGCAGCAGATAATCTAAGTTATTTAGAAATACAACCTTGGCTGGTGGAGGCAGCTGAAAGAGTGCAGGGGCGCTCTCCTTGACATGTTCCATTTACTTGCTCTGCACTTGCATACACTGGGCTACCACTGCTGGCCATTTACAACATCCAGGATACCTTACATTGCTCTTACAGACACTGCAAGTTACAGACTCTGCACTTTGCTGTAGTTTAAACATATCCAGAATCTTAAATTTAAGTCATCCCACCCTATTTTAGTGATGTCACAGTACACAGACCAAGCACAGCTCCATTAGTTTCAATAATTTTGAAATAATTTCTGAAGAAGCAACACATGGTACTGAAAAATAACATTGACTTACTTCTTTTTTATCATGTGCAGGTACATGGTTAAAATATTCACAGGCCTGCCAAAATAAAATATTTTCTTCACTAAATTCTTTCCGTAGAAATTCCTAGGGGGAAAAATAAGCAAATAAATAAATGTCTCAAAGAAAAGTTACTTGCCAGCTTAAACAATATATTTCTAATGCTCGGAAAGTTTTCATAAAGGTGAGTTTTCAGTCTGTCTCACAGTCCAGTTTTCTTCTAAAGTAAAAATCAATGCATGTCCAATACATACCTGGTGCTCCCCCTCCCTCTTGTGTCTTTTTAAATGTATATAATTTAGAATAATGCATCAAGTTACAATCAAATCTTTTGCAAGCAAAAGTTTGAAATGTCATTCTAAGTACTGTATAAACTGATGAATAAACTTCTAACAAAAATTTAAATAGTTTGTAAACTAGATTTTAAAGTGACACAGTAAGCTGTCTTTAATTGTAGTTCTGCTGATATAACAGAGTAGATGTTTATTAAGAAGTGCCCATAATCAATTCTGGATTCCTTACAATGTCTTTTTGTATCACATGGCAACTATAAAAGGAAAATCTTTTATCACTGTTCGATGTTTTAGCTGTGGTTACATGGTTTCTCTTTGGAAAACACTCACTGAGAGGAAAAAAAAATATTTCCCAGTACAACATGCAATAATCAGGATATTTATATTACAGCATTTTAAAGTCCAAATGAACACTGGGACTGATTCAGCTGGAAAACTCTACAAGCACAAATTGTCTCGTATTCAAATCTGTATAATTCAATATTCTCTCAGCATTTTAAAACATTTTAACCATCGGGGGAAAATAAAGATATAAAAGCAAAAACACTTGATCCACCACAACCTTCATTCAGTCATCACAAGGGTATCAGTGAAGCTTCCTTATACAAAGCAGCCTCAGAAAGCTGTGCAAGAAGAATCTCCACAGAAACAAACTTAAGTTTATTTGTGTTTTTCAGACTTACATAGAATTTAGGGAGTCCAGCTGCAAGAAAGCAATTGAGATAAACTACAATACAGGAAATCTAAATGCCCAAGCAAGCTCTGATTTTAAAGTTCTTCAGATGCATAAGCTGAGACACCAAACGCATAAAAGACAATCCAGAGATCAGTCAGGGGAACATTTCTGCACTTTACATGTAATTACATATTAAAAGAGAATCAAATTAGTGAGCAAGAACCGGGACACAGCTGCCTACTTCCCCCTTGGCACATTCCCTGTGAACCTAGAGTCCATCTCCCACTTGCTTCCTTGTGGCCACAGGATTTGGGCACAGCAACAACTCAGCTTCCCCAGGAGGGCTGAGCAGTGCCCCAGCTGGAACATCAGGCAGCTTCACCCACAGCTGGAAAGCTGCAGAGGTTGGTCTGAACCCCTGGAGGGGGATCCTCCAACAGCTCCCTCACCTCCTGGCTGACTGCTCTAAGCAGCAGCTATTATGCAAAGCGTGAGTTATTTGCAAAACATGCAAAGTCTCTCCTTCTTAGAGAGTAATTCCTGCTCTGTGACAAAGCTGTCCTCAGGAAAGGCAGATGCTGGATCCCAAATGCACCAAGACACTTGCTATGCAAGCATGAATTGAATGCTGGTGCCTCAATGTTCCTGCATACTGGCAGCAATCTGTAACTGCACAGGCTTATGGCAGCCAGGTTAGTAAACCTAAGCAATGGCTCTGGGCATTTCCTGGGCCTCAAAAAAATGGTGGTGAACACCATAAACTTTAACATTCCCTAATTGTTTTTTAAAGTGGGTATTCCTTTCAGACATGCACAGAATTTTTCTGTGTTTATAAAAAGCAGTTCTAATTAGAATAAAATGGAGGGAAAAGTAAAACTTCCAGAATATCTAAGGTTGGCTTTTGCTGAAATGAAGTGTACCTTTAACCTTTTAATCTGGAAATTCATTAAAATTATATGAACTAGGTTTTATGCTTATAACATAAGTTTTGAAGTGTCATAGAAGCTAAAAATTTAATGCAGCAATTTCCTAAGTGTACACAAGTTCACTGAAGGTTTACAAGTAATTAGAACTAAGTCAGCTACTGAACTTCCAGTAGGAGCCCCACGAACTGCATCATTTGTCATGTGGACACTAACATCAGATTAGAATTGTAATTTTTCTTCCAGCCTGACAAGAAGCCTCAGTATGAAAACAGAAATGCTATTAACTCTCAGACTACTCTGCTAAACCAAGGAACATAATATCCACGATGTATTATTTTGCTTTCCTCTTCTCTGTTTCCGCAAACAGATGTTCTCTGTTAATGTGGGTTTTGGGTTCCCCCATCAGTTAACATGGAAGTCTGTTTATTAACCATTGTGATCTCTTAATACTTTTGTATGAAGCAAAAGAGTCTTTCTGAGTTAACTGCAGATTCCAATAATGTACCTCTCCTGTACCACAGGTTTTCTTATATTCTCATTGTGAAAATCACTTGGACAGCACAAACTGTCCCTGTGTAACACATTTAGAATCAGCAGCATACTCTATTCTCAGTGCAACAAAGCAAAAGTATATACCCTCAGTTTACTTGCATGCAAAATAGAGATGATGTTATTTACAACTTCATAAATGTACGGTGCAGAACAGTATTTATGTATTGCAAAGTATTTATGCTTTGCAAATACTCAGCATTACTCCTTCAAGCTGCAGTTTTAATCAGTGCTCAACTACCATAATTACTTCCAAAAAGTATTTCTAAAAACCTTTTGCAGGAAAATAAGCCACTTTATCACTGAAAAACTCCTCTCTGTGGCTTCCAATGTTTCAGGAGATAGATGTGAATAACAACCCACTCTTAGGAAACTACCAAAAGTACTTCCTTCTTTTTGTACAAAGGCTACAGACACAAAAAAAAAAAATTTACAAAATGGGGAAGCATTCTAAAAGTTCCCAGACAAAGCCAAATATAGCTTCCATTTTCACCTGAAACTTCTGCTATGCAGAAATGCATGGCAACTGAATATTACTATGAGCTCTTACTCAACTGTGAACTTGTGTAGACTCAGAAAGATGCTCAGACAACAACAGAGCACATATGAACTCCTGTCTCTTGTCCTGTGCAAGAACAGTATCAAGAAAACAAAAAAAAAAAAAAAAGAAAAGAAAAGAATACAGGAAAATTACTGCAGCAGTATCAGGTATTTTGGAAAGCCTCTTATTGTTCCTCAAAACTCACCGAAAAATATTTAACACCAACAGAATCCTGAAGAAGACGCTCGAAGGAAACAGCCCAGCTTGCAACTCTCCTTTCCCGCAGTCGCCGGCAGCTCTGCACGCTGGGAAGGCTGGCATTGCTACTGAGGCTGTTTTCACTGATGCAGTCTTTCAATTCAGGGCTATTCAGCTCTGTTAATAAAGGAAATTAAATCTGTTAATAAAGTACTATTCACTTTTACTCTTCAGTATTGTTTATTTGATTTGTCACTGCTTTCACTTATCACTCTTTGATTCATCCTGTTCACAGTGGTACAAACTTCTAAATATCCCTCTCCCATTTTTATTAAGAGCACCTGCATAGAGAAAAACATCCCAAACACCTCTCAAGTTTCTCGTGTTCCACTGCAAAGAAAATTAAATGAGTGTCTTAACAGCAGTCCCCTGGCACAAATAAAAGGGGCAGGCCCAAAACAAAATCTTTTTTCTTGTTTCACAAAAAAAAATACATTTTCCTCTTTATATTTCCTCACACTAAGGGCTGCACTCCTTCATAAGATTATCCAAGGCAAGTTGACCTTCAAGAATCCACTGTTCACCAGAATGTGGGCAAAAACCTATTAGGTGATAAGAGAAGCAAAATTTCATATATGCTTCAATTGGTAGACAGGCAATCTGTGAAATTTTACATGGAAATACAAGATTCCCATTAATATTGAAAATTTAGGAGAGGAGTCAATTGTGGAAAAGAACATTAGGAAAGTGAGCTAGTAAGGGATGCCTTCCTCATCCACAAGAAGTAAAAGAAATCAAACCATAGATTCTCAGTTTATTATGGTTTATTACGGGATCCCTTCCAGACTCCAGCCAACATACTGGAATAATCTGGAGACTCCAAGATGAGAAATTACCAGATTCTTTAGATCTTGAAAAAACAGAAGTGATTTTATTCTGAGAAACAAATTAACAAGAACCCATGGAGAATTCAGGGAAACACAAAAAATCCCTGTGTAGCAGCCTAACAATTTCAAGTAAAAACCCCGGGTCATGTCAGTAAACAAAATAAGCACACAAAAAATGTCAAAGGGACCATTTGTTCACAGAAGTTGAAAGGGGAAAGAAATGGCTGCTCTAAGAGAGGGAACTGCTTACAACAGGGCTCTATTCACAGATTTGTCATTTACTTCTTGCACACCCTTTTACAGGACGGTCCCTCCACCTCCCAAATGTACACAAATTTGTGTACAAATGTAAAACTGGTAATGCTGCACTCACCACTCACAATTCACAGAGGTGACGTAAGGCTCAGTTCCTGGTGGAGACACAACTAAAGCATGAGCTACCTGGTCTGATCTCCCTACTTTAAGCAGGACAGGTTGCATGCTCATAGAGAGATGTCAAACTGAATGAGATTCTTTGATGAAGGGATGAAAAAATCAGACATTCAATTATTTGAAAAATTTGCAGTAACAGATGTGAGAAAATAATACCCTCAAATTAAATAGATGGTATATTCAGCAATTTTATGCCAAATGGAAAAGCAAGTATGCAGCTCACTAAAGATGTGACAATCTGTTTGAGAAAACTGAATTCACAACCAGCCAGAAATGGTCTACACTTCACAGGGACATTTTTATTATTTTCCTCAGTTAATCACTTGGACTAATTAAAGCAGTGAGTAATTTCACCAAAAAACCCCTACTTAATATGATCTCCCAAGGTCTCATTTCATGTTGGAAGTATTTGAAAGCACTTTGCATTTACAAACTTCATGTTACAAAACATTACTGTTCCTCCCTAGAAGTAAGAGCTTTGAAAAAATACACCATTTAAAAACAGCTACAAGCATTGGAAAAAGAAATGAATATATTTGTAAAGATAAGAGAAAAAAATGTAAGAGTCCTGAAACTTCATTTTTAAACATCTTCTTAGCTCAGAAATATTCACTAAGATGTAAAAGTTAACTACTCTGAGTTTCTGTAAGCAAAGCTATTTTTTAAGACAAAAATAAGTAAGACAAAGATACAAAATTAGATGAGGGAAGAACAAAATGTAACTTTGTATTTTCAACAATGATAATATTTAAGGGCACTAGTAACAAATCAGTATACAAATAATTTTCTTCACCTAATCATCATATTAATCAAAGCTAATTATAACCACTCAGCAAATAATGCCAAGTTTTCTTATACAAATATTTATTCACTTTTTCCTTTAAAACATATGAAAGAGCATAAGCAAGTCAACTATTAACTTCATTAGAGAATACCTGTCACCACAGTGAAACTATTGTGAAAGAAGTTAATGTGAATCTGAAGAGAATGATATCTAAATTTATTATCTGAAGTATTTTGCTTTTACTCTGCAGGTGGATATGTTCTATTTTACAGTCCAGGATATAAATAGACACCCACTTCTTGATAGATCTGGAACAGTTTCAGATACTGCCTCACTCCTGGAGGGTTCAATCCCCAGCGTTCTCCAGTGATGAATGATGAAAATTTCCTTGTTCCTTTCAGGCAAAGTCAGAAAGGCAAACTCATCCCACATACCAAACCCCTGAAACCTACTTGGCTGACAGAAATTAGGGAGGAGCCACACCAAGTGCTCAACTCTGGATCCTGGAGCCCCAGTGCCTTAGGACTCAGGAGGGATTGGGAAGTGGCAGGCACAGCAATCATCAGCCAGTCAGCATCACCTCCCTCCCAGTGGCAGCAGAGAAACCAAACTGCAATTACAGCCCCCAGTGTTTACACCGGTGGGTAACTGCTAACTACCTTTAATTACTACCAGCTGCCTGCTCTCTCCAGCTCCTCAGAGTCACACTCCTCTAAACTGCACTGGCTTCTCCCTCCTCTGATACACTCCTGACTCTGGAGATCCCATGAAAACAAATGAACCAAAATAAGACTCTATTTCCAACAACCAAGGTGCTACTGGCACGGGTCCTCCAATGTGTTAACACAACATTAAGGGATTACTCATTCCCAGTAAACTGTCTCTGTTCTGGTAGATTTAATTTAAGTAATTCAGATTTTTTCAAAAATAACTATTTTAATTTATACTTAACCCTGGCACAGCCTTGGTTTCCCTTAATGAAAAAATGCAGTTGGTTTGCTTTTAAAATCTGTAGAGCTCTCTGCTCTGGTACCTGTCAAGATGAAAACAATACAGAAAATGTTGTTTGCCAGAAAAGGCTTCATTATTCTGGTTTCTTTTACCACCCAGATCATCAGTTGCAATTAAAACAGTTACAGCCTAGTGCAGATACACCATTTGGAAATGGAGAAAAAGAAAGTCAGATGGAAGGAAAAACACCCCCCAACACTAACATTAGTACCCAATTCATCCAAATCACACTTAAATGAAGACTGCATAAGGCATAACGCCTGCTCCACTGCTCTTGCAGAGGAATGTTTCCAATGTAAGACTCCAGCATCAGATTTCCTGACTCTCACAGCTCATGCATTCCTAGGTACACACAGCCCACCTTGGAAAGCAGGAATGGAGAAACTTTCCAACTGGGTCACATATTTCATCTAATGAGCCCTCTGTGATGATCATCAGAGGAAACAGAGAGCCCTGACTCCTTCCCTCAAAGGTTCTCACCTCAGGGCTGGTGTGCAAAGCGGACTCCTCCAACCCCTCATAAAGTATTTTTAAAAAGAAAAGGAGCAATTGGGAATCTCAGGATGCCAGAGTTTAATGAGAAAAAATCCCAGCTCTGCCTGGATAACATGGAGTCCAGCCGTGCTGGGACGTTTCCAAATGCCTGCCTTCCTTTGTCATCACTGTTGGAAGCTCTGACTTCTCTTGTATTACCTGTGAAAGGAGGCTCCTTGCTCAAACATTTCAAATCCCAGGGACCTAACTTTATTTTTGTTCTGCTTGATAGCAACCATGCCTAGTGAGGAAAAACTACTTTGAATACAAACTCATTCAGTTTCCCTTATTATCTTTTGGAAACACAGAACTGATACAGAATGGGACCTAAAAAAATCCCAAAACCCAGTATTTTCCACTTTTTATGCTTACACATTCTATGGAGGGTCTTGGCTTTATTTATTTTACAAAAACAGTATTATTTAAGGAAATACAGGCATTTAACCAACTAAATCTTGAAAGTATTCAGGACAAGACAGATTCAGAACTTTTGGTTTAGATAATATAAAGCCATAAGCCTGAATACAATAAAGAAAGGCTCTTTTGTATGCATTTGTATGTATTTTGTATACATTTTTCAGCCTACAAATACTTCTTATTGTTGTGAGAAGCTAAGCACATTCCTGGTAATCATCGGAACACATACAATCATATAATTAAGATATTCTAGTTAATCACTAAACACATTACCTGGATAAAGCTGATAAGAACCACTGTGGTGCCACTTAATCAAATACTTCAAGCCCTTCACTGAAAGCCATCCTTCTGAATCCATACCAAGTTCAGCTGAAACGTCCCGGAACCCATTGGGTGTAGATTACTCTGACTGTACAGCACATTGTTCCTCTGCAATTTTGGGATGAGGGAAGCTAACACATTTCCCCACAGCAATTCCTGGGAGCCTCTAACACCATTCTAAACAAATTGATTCCTTACCCTTGTGGCTCCAAGCAGAGGGAAGCAATAGTATACTTAACACAAAGCATTATAAAATGCTACATAAATAATTTAAAGAGAAGACCTTTTGCCACTGCTGCTAAAGGAACTTGAATTATTTATGCTACAGTGGAACACAGCTACAGTGAGCACGCTCCACCAGCAGAACTGTCAAATAAGTCATATACCTGTTAGAGGAAATAATCCATCTGTATTTATAGTGTAAAAAGCATAAACAGTGTTTTGCTTTATTTTGCACTTCATTGCAAATTTTTTGCCTTACCTTCCTCAGTTACTTTTTAAAACACAGTATTACATTATTTATTACTGCAAACATCAGATTCCTTTCAGAAACATCTTTACGAACATTTTTCCTTATGAAAATTCTTTCTACGTGATGAACACTAAAAGCAAAAATCAGCAGAAACTACAGCAAAGTAGTATCTTAGGAAAAAATATGTGCATATAGTACCTGCTAGGCTGAAGTATTTGGAAATAACAGACTTCAGCTTTGTGGAACTGATCTCTGCAGGGAATAGCAAGTGAGAACTGACTCAGACATTCTCACTAGCTCAGATACCTCACCACCTCTGTCTGGGAGACGAATGATGATGGTACTTCTGTTATAGATCCTTTGACCTTAAGGTTTTCCCTTTCTAAAGTGCCTTCCAGGTATAAATAGCCAAGTCAGACATTAGCTGGGGACTATTGATCATCCCTGTGACAATTCAGATGGCACAGTGCTCAAAACATACGTGCTGTGTACACACTCCCACTGCTCCCACAGTCAGCAGCAAAGGACAGTTTCTCAGGTGGGAAATAAGAGAAACCTGCTAATTACAGGTCGCTGTAGTAACATGAAATGGTTCCTGCTACTCCTAGAGCAGAGGTGCTGCAGATTAGTTGATATACAGCAGTAATCTTACATCTAAGCATTATTACAGTTTGCATTCTGATTGTCTGCAATTCATTACACAAATCAATTACAGTTAAGAGCTGCCACTGGTCAGTGCGTCTGGAAACAACATTAATTTACACGTTAGCTCTCTTGCAATGCCCAAGTGCAGAGTTCTGGCTGATAAGAACATCCCAGCCTTGCACAAGTTAGGATGTAAAATATAAAATAAACACAACAAGGGGTAGATGGTTTCCAGGGCTGGGCTCCAACAAAATAAAAGCCATGTGACATAAATCTTCATCAACTTTGGAAAGAAAATGTACAAAGAACTGTTGTGCCTTCCACTATACTGAAGAGATGTATATAAACACATAATTGCTTTTTACACGTGAATTTCCTTCCCAAACTAAAGCTTAACAGCAGTATTTATAGTATCTAATTATATGTAGAAAGACTAATATTAATTAATAATACCAAGTTGAAGAGAAGGTCCTGGAGAGACCTTAGAGCACCTTCCAGTACCTAAAGAGGGCTACAAGAGAGCTGGAGAGGGACTTCTGACAAGAGCAGAAAAAGGGTAATAGCTTTAAACCGAAGGAGAGTAGATTTAGATTAGATATAAGAAATTTTTCACTCTGACAGTGATGATAGCACTGGAACAGGCTCCCCAGAGAAGCTGGAGATGTCCCAAGTGGAAGTGCCAAGGCCAGGTTGGATGGCAGGGGGGTTTTGGGAACAACCTAAATCATTCTGTGATGATAACGGTTTAGTCTAGGAAGGGAAGTATGCAATGCTGTACTAATGGTTTCACTGGTGAAATTTTCTCAAAACTAGACATACTCTCAAATGTTGAAGTCTGTGGATCTATTTGCATTTTAGTGGGATTAAGGAAAACTGAAAAAATTTCAGTGCTGTGCCATACTCAATGAAAGTAAATGCTAGAAAATGTAATTCACTCATGAATCAGAACTTCAATGCAGCTCAAACTGAATTAGAAATTTATTTAATCTCACTTTTTCTGGTTACAGTCTCTCTGGCTCCTATTTTTCCAATTCACTATCTGGGTGTTTAAGCATTGATTCAATATTATTCAATATAGTTCAACTACTACTTTTTACACAAATTATACCCCTTCTTAAGTAGCATTTAACAATGAAGAGAGAGTTCACGTTAAATTCTGAACTAGCTGAAAAAATAGGGAATACAACTCAGCAGAAAATTGCACATAACCTCTTGACTGTTCTTTCACTTCAGTAAACTTACACGGCCCATAGATTTCATGAGTTAAAAATATTGCATAGAATTAATTGTGAAAACAGTTACCTACACATTTGGAATAAGACACAAGTCATATTAGAAGAACCAAAAATAAGTGGAACTTTTAAAATTAATTTTCAGCTGGAAGGATATAAATCTTGAAATAATTATTGTATGAGTACTATCACAGGGATTTCCAAGTCTGGATAAACAACAAAATAACTTTCATTAACATAGAACAAGAACCCTCATAGAGACAAGACACAAGTACATTGCATTTTACTTTTTTTTTTTAAAAAAAAAAAATCAATCAAATTTTTGGTTCCCAACAACTACATGCACAATCAGAAAGTCTGTGGTCTGCTTTGATTTTTATATCAAGCTGGTAACACGTTGGGAGGAAAAAATACGTATTTTTTTCCCAGAAAAAGACATGCTATGTTTTAGAAATAGAAAGCAGAATAAACACTACTATTTTCTGTTTTGTTGTTTTGCCACTTTGCAGACAACACAGAGTCTACCTTCTCATCCAGACAGAAGTACAGTAAAGCATTAGACTGTGTCAGCAGTAGAGAAGGAAAATACCTGACAAAGTCAGCCACTGGAAAGCGGCTCCAGCAAAAGGACCAAAACAGTAATGTTTTTCTCAAGTGCAGTTTTAGTCTTACAAGGAATCAGAAATTAGGATATGAAGAAGTTTTGTAAATAGTATTGCTAATTTGCATTTACATTTGCATGAAGTATAAAAAAAATTATCCTTACAATTCCAAATATTTTTTTTCCAATTTCACTGCACTGATTATGGCAACACAGCTTGTTCCCTTCCACCCTTTCTATTTAATAAATATGTCTTGTAATGTTGTCAAAAAACAGCAAATGCAAAAATACATGAGTTTCTCTGCTGGATTAAGTGAACCAACTCCTGCCAGAGAAGACAAGGAGAAAAGCCATCTCCTGTATACCCTATCCTATACAAATTCCTTTATTCCATTAAGGAAGCCTTTTTAAACTGTTTCAATTAATTTCAAAACTTCAGAGAAATCATCTTCTAATGTTTAACAAAGAGTGGACATCCTTTAAAACATTAAAGGCATGTTAAAATCAAAACAAGCCAGCTTATGTGCAATAAAGAGGAGTTTACTTAGAAGTTCTCCAGAAGTGCAAAAGCTCCATGCTGGGATTTTGGAAATATGAAATTACTTACCCCCTTCTCAAAAAGGATCACATTTTAAAAAGTTCAACCTCAACAAATGTATCAACATAGCTTACAACTTAGAAGCTAGAGCATCTCTTTAAAAGCAAACAAGGTATGTAAAGAACAATGAAACAGAGAATGAGATTTTATCTACCATCCAATTACACAGAAGTCTACTAGCTCTGCCTCTATTATTATGAATGAGGAAGCCTAGTAATAATAAAAAATGTGCATATATAAATGTACCATAAAAAAAATATTATGCAAATAAAACAGGGAAAGTATGTGAACACAATCCTTCAATATTTTCACTGGCACAGTTCCCAAAGCAGCCACAGAGTTCTGCACCACCTTGGACGTACATCTTGTAATATATCACATAATTTACCACATACCATGTTGCTTAATGTGGAAAATTGATTATTTTTCATTATAAAAGTAAAAACAAGCTTCAGCTTACCTCCATCAGAAACAGTTGCTGACTGCAATAAAAAAGAAAAAAAGAAGGGTTACTGAAGTTTCATAGCAAGTATCAGAAATCTCTGAGCTTCACTTAGTATTTGCAGTGTTAGCTACTTGTATCATCTAATTAATAACAGATAATATTAGAGAGGAAAACCTAAAGAAGCCAGCTGTTATTTCTCACAGGTTTTTTTCTCCCCAGCATGAAATTCACCCCAGGCCTCTCAACCACTACTGTCCAGGAATTTGATACCACTAATATTTACTGGAAGAAGTATTTCCTGCTGTGGTAACTACACTGCTCCCAAAAGTCCTTATTAGATGGGGAGAGACAATCAGTTGGCATTTGTGACAACGTAGATCCACAAAGACTGGAAAACAATATGAATTAAAACAATACCTCACGCACTTTAATTTGCTGCAGTATTTGGAGATACATGGCATTAAAATGGAAACTCACTGTTTTGTCAATCAGGTGATTCTAAAAACTTTCCCTGTCGGTCACTTCTGACCGTCACAGAAACAAGAGGAAGTTCAGAGTGCCTGCAATAAACTAGAACTTAACTTCCAATAAGTAAGAACTCCTCACCACCTCTACCTGTATTGTACATCATATTCTCAAGGACAATTAGTATTCTAGTGAAATGCCGAAGTTTATGTGCTTATCTACCCTAAACCTCTCAACTCTGATCATAAAATACCTCAAGGCATCTAACACCTCATTAAATCCAAGTACTGACCATTTCCCAAATAGGTACTCCAATGCTTGAACCTTGACACTCAGCTAAGTGAAGTCTGGAAGAAGAGAGATTTTTATATATAATTTTGCATTGATTTTTTAATGACTAATAGAAAGTATTTTTACTTCAGTTTGGCCAATCTTTCCTTGATCATTGAAAGTGTCCTTGAACATTTAGGGAACTTTCTGAATAGTTAAAAAAAATACTGTCCTCATTTGTATTGCTCATTAAAAACCTAGGAAAGAATGCCCTACAGTATCTACAACCTCTTCAAGGTCAGAAACAGAAGAAGAAAAGCACAAATACATACACAATTCAAGCTAACAGCTACCTCTTCATAGTCTGTATTTTTCAGCCTTGGCAACAAACACTCCCACTCTTCTTCAAAATTCACAAAAACATTTGGTAATACCTTCTCCTTTCTTCCTCTCTCTCACTGCAGGCTCTCACACTGCTGTTAACACTCTCTTGAAGAACTTGTTACAAACTGCTGTGGTCTCACCATTCCCATCACCAGGAGAGGACCTGATCTAATCTTTGCCACAAGTATTCTGGGACTTTCAAAGTCCCAACTAACCTCTATCGACATCATTTCCCTGGTGCTGGCTCAGATAAACACAAATACACCTCTCATGAAAAAGATTTTAGAAATGAAAAAACGGTGACACTTCTTGCTTAACTACATAAATGCTTCTGGATCTGTAAAGCATAATAATGTAATGAAAAGTATATCCAAGCATCTCCCTTTAATAATTTTTGGTTCAGGCTTCCAAAACATAGTTCTGGTTACAGTCCTTCACTGGGGTTAGGACATCTTCTCTATTTCTATTTTTCACAAGCCTAGTGATCATCTTATGCATCCAGAAGCCATAACTTAATTCATGTTTGTAATTTAGAAAATTTAATTTGCATTACTGAAATGTGGTTAATAAATGTGATTGCTTAGAATTTCTTAGTCACATTGCTGTACAGTATTAATGAATAAACAATTTCAATGTCATTTCCAAAGAATGAAGTAAAGGATGACTCAAAGTAAAGTAACAGTATCAGTTTACAAATTAGACAAAAAAAAAAAAACTAAGCACTTTCAAAATATCTGTATTTTAGGAATGGTCATTTACTGTGTCAGCTTTCATTAACCTAGATTCAAACACCAAGTACAATTCTTCATGGTTTTGAAAGGTATGAAGCAAAATTAATAGGATTTTCATGACAGCAGAAAGAATATTCATACTACTTCTGTCAAAAACTGGTAAGTTAACAATCAAAAAATATAATTTTAAAGTGAAAATGGTGCAATTTCATAGAAAAGTTCAATTATTAGTGGACACAAAGTTTTATCTCAATCCATATAGCATAAGTTAACGCAGTGAACACACCACGAGTTGGTTTTGCATGTTTATTTTAAATGCTTTGTCTACTGCATGCTACATTACGTGTACCAGCATCTTAAAATCCCTCAAAGCAAGGCCTTAGTAATTTATGTGTTAGAAGATTTTAGAAAAGCACCTATAGGAGGAATATATTTTACATTACAGAGTCACTAAATACACTTATCTTGTTCCAAACATTTTCAGTTTATTTCTATAGATCACAGAATAAAATCTATTTTAAGGACATTTCTTTCAATTCACTTGTGTAACTAAATCCACCTAATTCAATAAAACCGAGAAACTAAAGCTTGTAATTACTGTGTAAGAATTCACAGTAATATATTCAAACTACATTTCTGAATACTTAGAAATCTCAGTATAAACCTGTCAGAAATTGCATGCAGTCCACATTCAGACAAAGAAGTTTCTCTTCTAAACTGTTCAGCTGAAACTTGTCTAGATTTGTCTTTGAAAGGTATAAGTTGCAAGACCAGATTTTTTTAAATACTATGATGATCTCATTTTAAAAATTCACTTTATGTTGGGGGCTGTTTTTTGTTCTTCAGCACTCATGTTTCCCATCAGTGGAGAAAATTTTCTCTTCAGGACAAAATTTGATCTACTACACATAAAAAGTTTGATTATTTGATGAAATTTAACACTACACACATATTAAGAACCACCTATTGAAAAACATATGTATCAGAAAGCTATAAAATTGAACAGCTCCTGTAGGCAGCCATTTCTGAAAGAGGAGGAAAGTCAGGGCATGACTCTGTGCCAGTTAGAGCTAATGTGATTATTTTTTTTTAAAGTATTTAAGTGTTCAGTTCCAAACAACAGAACATGTATGTTGTGAATGTACACATGAGCTGTCATCCAGAGATAAAATCTAATTGTATGAAACCATCAAATCTTTCACAACCAGATAAGAACTGAAATTGGTTCTTCAAATTACCCCAGTTACCAAATTGGTTTAGGAAAAAGCCCATGGTATATGCCAGGAGTCTGATGGTAGCAAATTACTAAAATTCAAAAAATAAATCTAATTTAGGAAAGATAAAATGCCTTCCAGTATATCTCTTCATGGGAACTCTGCTTGCTCACCTAGCTGGACTAGCAGCTGAGTTACAAACACTCACACACATCCTGCAACATTGGGGGATGCAACTCTGCTCCAAGGACCTCAGGGCAGGATCTTGATCTTTGTGATTTGAGAGAGATGCTCAGTGCCAGGGCCAGCAAGCTGAAAAGTGGCTTCCCAGTTACCAAACAGCATAAAAGATGTTCTAGGTCTCCGTAAAGTGGCAAATGTTTCAGCACATATTTGATAGCATAAAGTTCTGAATAAGAGTAAACATATTCAAGTTCCCTTTGCAACATCTCTCTTTGAACCAGAAGGGCCCACGAGCTTTTGATGCTGTGTTCAGGATCTGTTACCAATAAAACTAAAATAATTTAAGCTTACAATAATTATCAGGGAGAAAACTACTTTGTGAGTACCTAACTTATTTTCCAGAACAGAAGTAGACAACACAGTACCTTGCACCAACAACAAGGTACAAATGGAGAGAGGGCATAGAGGAGAATAATTCATAAGGCTGAAAGTTGACAAGTTTGAAACAGGCTGTATCTTTTAGCTTTCGTGGCCTGTAGTCTGCTGGATGTGTGCACCTCTGCATGAAGCTTGTATGATGACATCTTTCAAGTGACAAACTCTTATCCACTTAGTTCCATCTTTCATGCTCCATTTTACATGGATCAGGTCCCTAGTCACTACTAGGTGCTGTCCAATTCTGACATAACAACATCATGCAGAAAACCAAAAAATACCCTACCTATAGCCCAGATATTATATTGAGCAAATAAATCCATGTATACAACTACCCAGGTAACACAATACAAAAATGTCCTTTTTCTCCACCTCAAGGTTTGTCACTCAAGTCGAAGTCATGCTCAAATTCTGGAGGAGAACAAAGGGAAAGAGGGGGATACTGGCAGGGGTGACACATACTGGGAAATGCCAGGCCTTAGAAATAAAATGGAGCAACATGAAATCATCCGTGCCATTACAGTGGGGGTGAGTGCTTTCCTGAGTCAAAAAAGACATCTCTGTTGCCCACTCCTCCTGAGACACAGAGGGTAAAATTTGTAAGGAGAGTGAAGATGCATTTCTCTCTCCTATTCTAACAATGACAGAATCACAGACTAAATAGAAATGTCTATTCTTTTCCTGGGCATCCAGAAAGATTGAGAATAAAAAGGATTAAAAATGACCTCTCTGTTGGCTTTCCAAAGCACACTTTCTTGCAATACAGGCACTGACTTCTTGCTGCATCCAAAGGATTCTGAGTGCTGCCAGAGTCTGTTACTCACCCAGTACAACATCACTTCACACACTTTTTTATGAAGTCCCTGTAAATAAGCATTTCAGGTTTGAATAGCACACCTAGCTCCACCACCTTCTAAATCAACTTTCTCCTATGATTTCAGTATTGAGGATAACGCTCGGAAATCTGCTGTGTTCTGAAGATTTACAGGCTGAATACAAAGAGGCAACTTTCAAACATTCTGTCACTTATCTCAGGGAAAGCTTATCACTCAGTTGACCACCTGCTTGCATCTAGTTTTGCTCAAACTACTTCTTAAATCACCTGAAGCAACTTCTCCTTTTGCCAAGGTAGGAATTATGAGCAGATCCCAAGGTCTTCAGTCACATCACTGCAGGATTTACATAATGCATATGTATTTTTAAATATATTACAGCATCAACATAGTTCATGCCATGAACTCCAGTGGTCTCAGGGAGGAGAGGGAGATCATACTTCAAAATATGGCATACACAGTTCTAACATTTTTAAAGAAAAAATAAAGCCATATTACTTGTCAATTATTGCTAGCTTTTCCTTCTAATAAATAATCTGAAATGTACTTATCACCTAAAAAGTAGCATAACATTACGGGTTTCTTATCCCCATTCCAAAATATTGCAATTAATTTCATTATTTAGAATTCTTTGAGAAGAGTGCCCCTCCAGAATGCCACTTAAAGGAGGACTATTACACAATTCCACTTTTCAATTCTCTACCACCAAACTGCATTTATAACAGCTAACACAAAAGCATTCAATATGTAAGAGTTCTGAAGAAAAACATACTGTATAGCTACTGTACAATAACTTCACTGAATACATTCAGTATAATTTTGTCAAATATTTGAATCTATAAAAAAAAAATATGAAGAATAAATGATGTGACATTCGGAATTCCTGTAAGAAATAAATGTTCAACTTTTTACCCCAAACAAAACCAATCCTATCACATATAAACACAATGCCTTAAGTGCCAAATCATCCCTAAAATTATTTTTATAAAGATATATACAAAATATATACAGTCTTACCTAAAGATGTAATATTGATATAATGCTACAGTAAATATATACAAAATACACTGCACATAATTAAATTAGGCACAAATTATAAACATATTGTTTTTTTAGCTTTATACACATTGGGCATAGTTCATAAATACATATCAAAATCTCAGTGTTAGCTGGTATAACAATATTACTTTTCTCTAAGAATAAATTCCAACGTTTGCATTTACAAAGGAATGTTAACTCAAATACTTTAAAGTAAAAGAGCTTAAAGGCTAAGCAAAAAGCATTCTGAAGCTGATACCATGCTTCTCTAATTTCTTGCCAATAACAATAGCCTATTCTAATTTCTCACTGCAACAATGCCTTGCTTTAGCTAAATATAATTCATATCACTTACCCGCTCCTCGTAAGAAACAGCAGTTATTTTTCCTAGCAGTACTCTTCCTAAATTCATCTTCACTTAATATGGAAAAAGCATTTCCTTAACACGTCGGCTTCTCAAAGATTAAACTAAAAAATTCAACGCTGTTCCATGCCTGTACATGCCAGTAAAGTTTAAAGGCATTTCGTATGAAGTTCTATTTTACTCCCTTTATGTTACCAATAGCAACAGGCCAATGCAGGAAGCTGTGGTTCGTCAGGGATTCAGATTAGATCTCAATTATCTCTCACCAGAAAAGCTCGATCATTTTATATAAATCATGCTGATTGTATTTGAGAACGTTTCCTATAACAAATCAGGAAAATAAAATGACACTGAACCGTATGGTAGTCCTGTATTCAATAAAAGAGATTTCCAAGACAGTTTCCAAAAAAACACTAGTTAATCACCCTAACATTAGTTAGAGAAACGTTTACATAGTAAATCACTATTTTCAGAGGTTTACATAATGCAAGCCAGAACAAAATAGGACCTCAAACAGTCCATTCTGCTTAACTTTTCAGTGGTTAACACTATAAACTGCACGTAAAAATCCGCAATACAAGGAGACTTGGAGCATTTCATTAAACCTAAAAGTAGCCTCTTGTCACTAAAGACAAAATTCTTCTTTCAGAAACCAATTGCTATTCTGCCCTTCCTCCCTCACGACCTGAACCTGTGCTCAGCTGATGTCAAGAGAGTTCTGTGCACAGAGCCCCAGGAACAGAGAGCAAAATAGGCTCCTTGCAATGAAAGAGGGAAGTGCAATTCACTTGCCTGTGACAGCGGTGTCTTCAAGAGACTCTATATGGAAAGCAGAGCATTTCAGGAAGTTTACTGCTGTCCACAACAGTGACAGTACCTAAATCATTCACTGCTGTTATTTTTAAAGCAATTAGAACACAATTTTCTCCTAAAAATAAACACCAGAATTGCAATCCAGGAGTGATTATTGGGCATTTTTATGGTAGTGGGATGTCCTTAAGCCCTAGGTGGACGTGCTAGTAGTCATTTAGGAAAGAGGAACTTTCTCCCTTGTTCAGTGCATGTGGAACCCCCACATCCATACAGTTCCTACAATGAGCCCCTAATATACAAACAACCCTGTGAAGAAGGCTAATGTTACTTGGAAGTTAAATAAAATGAGGAAGGAGAAGAGCCTTTACTCCAAATTTCATGGTGAGATTGACTTGCTACAGCCAGTATGTAAAAACCTTCACATCTTCCCATTTTGCATTTACGATGAAGAGACTTGGTTAACAGAAAAACTCAATCTTCTCAATTTAATTTAGAGTGATCAGGGAAGAAATTTAATTCACCTGCAGATGAAGCCTATTCTAACTAGAATTTTAGAGGCATAAGCCAAATGCTGTGATGGACAGTTAGTGTTTTGATTGATTACTTGTTTGAATAGACACACCACTGCAGTTCTTAATGCTCCTAAAAGCATTTAACATCATGACAAAATGCAATGGAAACAAATGGGTGGGTAGAGAGGAAGAAATGTGTTTTAAAAATTACAAATGACACCCTCCATTATTCCAGGATTTCAGAAGCAAGTGCCCTATAGTACTCGCACAGAGGAAAAATTTTACTGTGTGTGGATAAGTATTCAAAATGTGGAACTTTATAAAGAAAAAAATGCCAGAGCTGTTTAAATACTGCATCTTGTTTGACACTAAACCAAGTGGGATGCAGAATGTATTTTCACTGTCAATACTTTAACCAATTAGAAACACTATTACAAATAATCTGGAGCACAATATTCCTTACAATGGATGAGCAAAAATCACAAATGGATCAGAAATGCTTGAAAGAACTTTCCTGCAAACACCCCTTGGTGTTTGTTGTGTTACCCTTGGGGGTAACACAAAACAGGACTTTTATCAATAGCACTTACACTTAACACTCAACCTAAATTCTCTAGGAATCACCCTAGAAAGACCAAAAGTACTCACACAATTTTAACAGGTGAGAATGTTAGCCATAAGAAGGAATAAGAGAAAAATGCAGCAGTGGGATGTAGCTGCAAGACCAGCAGCTCGCTGGAGCAACTGCAGTGAACGTTGTTGAGAACACTGTGGGTGGGCAATGTTTTACACATTCTAGGCACTCACACTCAGCATTGTAAAGTTAATAATCCCTTCATTTAAACAGACATTAAGAACTGTTGATTTTGTTTCACTGAACTAAGCATTACACATCCATGCATTTTCCATACAGCAACTCTACTAACACTGAAAAATAAGCTCTAGCAATTAGACAGCAGCAGTTAATGATCATGGCTATGAAGTGTCATGTGGCACTGAAAGCCCTTTAAAAAATTCATATCCCTCTACATTTTCACAGCTTATTTCAGCAGCTACAGATATAAAATCTTGTGATTTTGTGTAGCATATTTGTAAATCGAGCAGGCAACTCAGAGGTCAAAGGTCAAAAGCAGAAGGAATGCTAATTTGCAAAGCTATTAATGGAAAGTGTTAAAATATGGTACAACAGCTTTAAAAGCCTTATTCAGATACACCAAAGACGACATTTGTAAACCCACATCCATCTGCTTAGGAGCTAAACTGTGGGAAGGGGTAGCGACCCCAGATAGGGTTGATCTGTTTTTCTCTCCTACCCTCCCTCCACTTCCTGCTCATATTTGCTTTTGTACATTTGTTTTCAGAGCAGAAGAAGCTGAAGAGAAAGACAGAATGACAAGGAGCTTGGATAAGTTTTGACTTGCCAAAAGATTAATAGGATTTATTATATCCCTGACTCCTAAAGAAGAAAACACACACAAAAACCACCAGGCAACCAGAAAGAGGCAATCCCCTGGACCAGCTCCTCGTCACACAGAGAACTAAATGAGACATTGGCAGAATGAACCACCAAAAATCTTAAATCTCATCAAGTATTGTTTTTTTTTAATGACATATTAAAGTAACAACTACTTGCATGACAGCCACATGTTAAGAATACGATTTAGCTCACTGACTCCAGTTACTGAACTAAAAAGCAGGAGCATCAAAAAGCCTACACATAAATTAAGAAAACTCTGCCATAAAATAAACCGGTTTTTCCTCCAATTCTCCAAATTTTCTGTAAATCTGTCTAAATATATTTCTGTCAATGATTTGTCAGCTAATCAACAATAAACAGACCCCAATAAGTGCTACTGAAGAGAAGAGGAAAGATTCTCTCATTTACAACATTGTGGATTCCCCCTGTGAATTTTGAAGAGTCTTTCCTATTCCAATGCAATATTAACAAAAATATTTTGAAGCCAAACTAGCTGGAACTTGCTGGTGTATAAATAACTGAAGTACAAGCTGCCTTGTCAGACGCTGAGACTTCCCCTAGAGTAAATCCTGCGAGGCAAAGGGAATGATGCAAATGACTGTTCCGAGTGCCCTCTGCTGTCTGCAGCACTGCTCAGACTCCTGCGCACGTTTTCTAGTGCTAAGTTCAAAATTTGCCATCCAGAAATCCACTTAAAAGAAAATTAAAAAAAAAAAAAAATCTGTTTCTATGAGCCGTATTGTAAGGTTTGAAAAATAATTCTACAGGACTGCAAAATGAAAATTTAAAAAACGTTCTTTTGTAAAAACGTTTGTGAGCAATTCTTGGTTTTATTTTCCCCTTCTGTCGATCAGCATATTAAGATAACTGAATTCTGTCCACTAATAAAAGCATTATTAAGCAATAGCTTAACCTGCACATCCATATGGAAGGTAACTTGCAGTCCAACAGTAATTGAAAATTAAACTCCATATTAAAGAGGATATGATTAAGTGACAGATCACTGAAATACATTTAGTCACTTCTGAATTTCCTACTACTGATGTAGCCCCTAAAAATTAATAGATTTTAAGGAAATCAACGTAAAAGTGAGCATGAAAACTACTATATTTTAAGTAAATAAAACATATAATATCTTCCCATGCTTTGCAATTATTTATTTCCCCCCTGATTTTAAAATATTAAAATTTTGATGCCATACTTACTTACATACTTACCATACTAGCATTTAACACAATTTCATTCTGAGATATACTCACAGAAAGAATAAGACTACAAAGTCAAAACTTGATAATACAGCTAGGATGCTTACTTGCAAAAGAAGTGTTTACTGAGCAACAAGAAGCCAAATCTGATCTAAGTCTCTACACCTCAAATTTTGCATTCTATAAATACTTTTCATTTATTTTCAGTTATTTTAATAACTCACACCATCTGGATTCTGTTTTATTGGATAAAAGTCCAGCTGGAAGAAGAAAAATTCCTTTAGCTGCACAACTTTTTAAAAAGCACTACAACAATTAAAAGGTAACATATCTGTAACGACATTTTTCTTTACGGAAACACTTGCAAGTATAGTAAAAATTAAGTGAAAGTTTTATTTTAAAAATTAGAGAAATATCTGTGTATCTACTACACTCATTTTAAAAGCAATACAATGCTGCTAAGGAATTTTAAACATGGCTATAAAAATGGTGCATTCTTAAATTTATAGCAGAGCTTATATAGAAAGTCAACTTAAATACTTATACTTACGAACTTGGTCTCTTTAAAACCTCATTGAATCCTTAGAAGCATAATTTATCAAATTTCACTGCAAGATTTCTTAGCTCAGAAGACTATTCGTTAAATCATATTCCTGTTTTCTGCTCGCTTTAGACAAACAAAACTTTATACTTACAGACACTTGACTATCAGTAAAAGTTTTCTCCATGTATAAATGGTTTAATATCTCATTGTTAAGAAACAATCCTTCAACTTTATTATTATTATGCTCTTGCTGAACACATATTTACTTCTTCCAGAGTCCAGTACAAAAATGAGCCTCCTCTGTCTGCTGCCCTATCAACACCTCTCCCATTCTCCTCCCTCCCCAGCACATTCCCCGCCCTCAGTACTGGTTCTGTATCTTCTCATCAAAAGGAACAGGCAGCTTTCAAAATGGTGTTTAGGCAGGTCCTGCGTAACAATAAAGCTTCTGTAAAGACAACAGCCCTGCTGAGGAATCTGCTAATGTAAAATACACTCGCTGAGGGCCTACAGGACTCTGTCGTAAAGGTTTGTCCAAACTTGTTTAAGCACTGAGTCAACATCGCTTTCTCATACAAAGTATTCCCTTTTTTAATCCTTTCCCCTTTGATGAGCATGTCACCTGAATGAACCAAGTCACCAATCTCTACTAAAAATAATTAAAATATAATCTAAAAATACTTTTAAAAAAAATACTGTTAAAACACGTAAGACTCATAGAAATTTTCTTGCAGTTTCTGGCATGTATGTACGTGTCTCGGTGTGATTACAATCATATGTATGCATATTGTGCAACCTATCTCATCCTACCAAAACTCTTGTGAGTAAGCAAAGCATTGGCATTTACGAGGAACATGTTCCAAGTGAAACATTACTCTCATAATTTTCAATACCACACCTACTCTCCAGACAGACCCACGGTATCTGTGCATTTTCAGAAAAAAAATGCATGCACTTAAATGCATGCAATCCTTAAATATCATCCCTCAGCCGTTCCTTTGCCCAGAGTAAGTTGTGGATGGGCTTTTTTAATTTTTTTTTTTTAAGTTTTAGAAGTAATAGTGAAATGTTTTAATGATTTAATGGTGAATACAAAAAGGTAGTAAATAAATAGAAAGCATCTAGTAAAAGTTCTCACTGACTCTTTTTACTTTCTTAAGTTTCACTGGACAGAAAAACGCATGAGGACAGTGAAATTAGGTGGTACAAACTTCTGACCAAAATCCCAGCAGTTTAAGTGTGAGAGAGAATCAGAAACAATTTGCAAGTGCCATCACTTTGTGCTGTATGTGTCCTGTGATTATGCTCTAGAAATACCAATCCAGTTCATTCAGTAAAGCTTATTGATTCCCTAACATCAACCACTCTCATCACACAGCAAAAATCCCTCCTTAGTTATTATTTTGTCATGTGATGTGACAAAAAGACATACCAGGTAACAGGAAGAGCAGCGAGGGAGGGCAGGGACAGAGAGGCACCAAACCAGTCAGGCAGTTCCTCATTCCCACTCATTCCAGGAGCTGCCTGGACAATCTCAGCTCTCGGCAGAGCATGGCCAGAGCCATCAGGGAATGCTCCCAGTGCCCAGGGCAGGCACCCAGCACCAGCAGATACTACAGCCAGGCAGCCCTTGACACCAAGGGAGAGGTAACACAGCTCCCTGTGCCAAGAGAACACCCACAGTCCCAAAGCCAGGGAAAAGCACTGCCCACCCTCACATCTCTGCACAGGAGAAGTTCAGAACATGGGTTTATCAAACCCAGAAATGTTTCCAGCAGTGGCCACACATGGAAGTCTACCAATGAGCAGTACAGGGAAACGTATCAGACTTGCCCTGATTACATTCTCCCAGACTCCAGGGATTTTTAGTTCAAGAGATTTCCTGAACCTGATGTGGCTTGTCTCCTTAACAATCCCCAGTGGCTCTCTTTTCCAAATACTTGTCCACTTTCCCTCCAGGACATGCAAATTTCTTGCATCCACAGCACTCAGTGGTGAGGCATCCCACAGACCGACTCACCTCCCACATGAACCATCATGCTCTCCTGTTTGTTTTGCTCCTGGCTCCAGCTATCTTTAATTAATGGTGTCGACTTCTTGTCCCAAAGGAGAGAGTGAGCAGTCAACCCCAACTACTTTTCCTATGCCACCCATGATTTTCCACTCTTTCTTATACCTTTCTAAAGCTTTTCTTCTTCTAATATAGCAGAACATTTTAAAATAGAGACCAGGATGGAAAAAGAAACCACAGTTGTATACAATGAAATCATCTATTCCTTCTGTAATAATCCATAATACAGGATTTTGCTTCACTGCTACTGTACTGAGCTGTTGTTTACATGCAACTCTCCCTTAGAACTCAAAGATCTCACTTCTGAGAAGAAACAGTCTACTGAGAAACATATATATCATTTTTTATATGAAGCTAGAGCTATTTTTCCTCATTTGTATTATTTTGCATTTATCTGCATACATTTTCATCTGCCATTTTGTTGCCCAGTCATTCAGTCCTATAAAAGCAGCCTGGTCTCATCTTCAGAGACTGCTCTTGCCCTTATTACCCAGAGTAACTTTACCTCACTGCTCACTTTATTGGGAGGAGCCTTAAAAGATGCCCTTGAATCAACAAATGTAATATAAGAAACTGCAGCAAGAATCAGCCTTAAGCAGCAAATAGTTCTGCATTTCAGAATCAGTGCAGTAAACAGTAGCATTATTCTGCCTTAAAGTCACATGCCTCAGAGCCAGAAGAGGGAACAGCTTCAGTTCAAAGAGAGTAAGCCAAATTTTTGAAGAAGGCAAGGTTAGGGAGAAAGACATCCCTGAGAGGTTGCCAGCCTAACAAGAGCTCCATTTGTGTGAGCATTGACAGTTCTGTCACTGCTCAAGGAAAACAGAACCAAAACAGCAGAGCCAATGCTAAAGCCCAGTATCTTATATTGCTGAAAAAAGGAATGCAACTCCCCTGTAGCTTCAGGTGGTTACTTGAACTTGCTCACCCTGTCTGATCCTTGTAGTTCCACAAACTGCAGAGGTGTTTACAGCCTGTGAATTCACCTGTGTCCCTTTAATCACACATCTTAAGAATGGCAGTACTGTCTACTACAAGAAAATTAATTTATACAGAATACAAGTTTATCTCTAGTCTCTGAAAGCCATGTTCTCTGGTTCTGTGGCAGAAATGGGCTTGTGGTGGGGAACCAAGCCTGGAGGCAATAAAGGCTTGGACAGCACTTGAGTGCCAGGGTTAGACAATCTGCTGATTGCCTCCTCAAGAAGAAATTTCTCTATACAGCGCCAGCTGCCTTTGCACATATGGTAACCTAATTCCCTAAGGAATCCATCCTAGGCAACACTGTGGGTTTCTTCTCATGCACCACAGCATGGGGTGAGCACTGCCGTGATGAGCATTGCCCATATGCACCTCACAAAAAAAGCAGAGATGAGATCCAGCTCTCAGCACATTCTCTGACTACTCTGCTCTTTACATGAAAATTTACATGGCAAATTTCTCCAGAATCTGCAGTAAAGCAAATATCCCAAAAGCAGGAGAAAACAGTAACATTACTGAAGGACAGTCATTTTACCAATTGCAGTAGCAGAAAATAAATCCCATTATTCTCAGTGACTGTGAAAAAAAGCACAGTTTAATGTTCTGGATTATATGTAGAAATAAGTACCTCACATTCACAATAAAGAGATTGCACACTACTATTGATTGATCTGTTGACCAACCCACCTTTGTCAGATACTTTACAAAACAGTGTGAGGAGTGCAAGAACTTTCCATGAAAGAGTCCAAGTAAACTTAAGAGCAGATAGTGAAAATCTTTTTAAAATCATGGTATAGCATAAAATACCAGCAAAAACCTAGCAGTAATGCTAGAGCACAATCTGTGAGGAAAAATAAAATGTATACTACTAGCATGATGTTTCCTTCTTCAAAGAGATATAAATAAACTACATGATAAGATCCCACATGCCAAAGGAAAAGCCTGAGCATGATCCTCTAGAGAAAGCTGGAGAGTCTGAAATCCTTAATAGAGTAGTCTAGAGAATCAAGTGTGAAACCAAATGATGCTGGACAGAATGACAGTCCAGACAGTGCAATTCCCTGCTTGCCCCCATGTTCTGGCAGTGTTTCCAGGACAAGCGTGTGCCCACTGTGCAGCCCAGCAGGAGAACAACTCCAGCCAGAACTGCAGCAGCCCAGAGTCTGAGCAAGGCAGAAGAACACCTGACACAAACCACTGGACGTTTTCAAAGTCTTACTGATCAGCTCCATGGCCACACCAGTAATTTATGGTAAAAACATCAATGTGCAATGTCATGACTGACTGACACTATTTGCAGCTACACACCATGGTTCAGCAAGAGGTCCCAGCGTAGTCAGGGAGTCTGAAATCAATCACTAAGCACACCTCTCACTGCTCCAGAGGCTGACCCTGGTGCAGAGGGAAAAGAGACGCAAGAACCTCATCTGTGGGCACAGATCCATGAAGCTTCCAGCACAGCAGTGTCAGGGGCTGCTCAGTACTAGCACCTAGACTCCAGAATATCTGTATATGAGACTGGATTAAGCTTTTAGGAACTCATTATCGGCATGCTAAAAATACAGTACTGCCCTTTACATACAAAAATGGAGATTTTCTCACTCATGCACTGTTATTTCACAATTGGCCTTTCCTCCCCCTTTCATGAAAGCTGACAGCAAAACTGCCAATTTGTTGGTTATATTTTAGATAAAAATTTGGACAAAATATTTCCAAAGATGCAGTTCTTAAAGGGGGTACACAGTAGAACATACTTTAAACTAATTGGTGAAATCCAAGACAAAACCAGACGTTCTTTTCAAATTTTGAATTCACTGTTATAAGCTGAGAATGAAGAGGCCTCTTGAGTTAAATCATGTACTTATACTCGCTGTCGTGGTGGCATTGTGGCCATGGTGATGATCTAAGAATATCAATAAAGGAAACTCTGCAGGGAGAGTTAATACTTTTTATTAGGTCATTTAAGAGAGTGGGAAAAGTTTGGAGCATGTTTAGATGTTCTTGTCTGATTTTCAGAGTATACTAGTTGGTCTAATATAGCTATTATCTCCCTGTGTAAGCTTTGTCTGATTATTTAAATCAGTCAAACAAAAACAGGTACCCACTTAAAAACTTCTTATTAAGTCAAATGAGCATTTAGGGGGAGTTTTGCCACCCACAGATGCCAAAGTTAATATCCAGCAGAGACATGTCATCCATTAGTATAAAAACCTCATACCAAAGAGATGTGCTGTATTCTTTCAAATAAGAGATGAAATGCAAAAAGAAGTTGATTCAGTAGAACTAACAAAACAGAAAAAAAATCAAGCATTATTATCTAAAATAACACCTAATAATACTACAATATTAATGGTTATAATTAAGATGGAACATTCCAACAAAAGTCCTCACACTGATTTTTAGAAAGAATACATGATACATTCCAACACTGAAAACATTAATAAACTCTAGAAATTTGATACAAATGTTGTTTATAATATAAAATATGGCTTTAAGGTTTCCAAAACAGGATGAGAACAAGAAGAAAAGCTGCAACAGCCATCTTTTCTTGTCCTGATATTTAGTTAAAATAATTAAATTATCTTTAATTTTAAAAATATCTCTGCATTAAATGCTTATTTAACAATACTTAAAGAATTTGACACTTGTTTCCGTAAGAGATTATGTCTCTCATTATACTACTCTGCCCTATTTTTAACCATAGAAAAATGCAAAAAGCACAAGTACCAAAATGAATTTCAGGAAAAAAAAAAACAGCTTTGAATGCTCTTCTTGGTGAGGAGGAACCTAAATCTTTTGACTTAAAGAAAATACTGCAAAGTTCTCCCATTTTTACAGACGTCAAGAAAAATTAAAAGATGAGTGGAATGAGCTACAGTTAAAAGTGTTAGCAAAACTGGTAATGAATAGAAGAATTACAATTACTGTGTTTAAGGTAAATTTTTACATAGGTAGTATTCTACTGTCTGCAGTCTCACAGGGACACCACCTTTAATGCGTTTATAAACACCTTTTCCAGAACAGAATTGTGCAAGAGGATCAGAGTAGTGGCATTTACCTACAGGGAAGAAAAGTGGGAAGAAAGACAGGATCATGCCCTCTCATTAAGCCAAATATCAAATAATCATAAGGTCCTTTTAGCTTGAGTTACACCTTGAAAATATGAACCAGATATATGCTAAAAAGTAAAATTGGTGCAAATCACAGAATGTTAACATGGGTGTTAATGGACACTATTTCATAACAACAAATTATTCACATAGGAAAATTTATTGCTAGGTAAAAGATAAATCTGTTCTTAAGAAAACCAGTTTTCTTGTAATTTAATAAAGAAAATTTTCTAAATACATTTCTTCTGAAAACAACGTAACTGGGGCACATACTAGACATGCTCATTTTCTGAATTCAGTTCCAATTTAAAGAATAATTAATCATAATCAGCCCTGCTGTGAACAAGCACAATTTCCACAGTTCAGAAATTAAATTGTGCATCTTCTGTTTTATGAGACATTTCCCCTACCACAATTACAACACAACATTAACTTTATATTATAGCACAACACATTAATTTTGCACTCTCGTCCTATTTTGATGCCTGCATTTTTAAAATAATCTTGTATTCAGTTTCCATTAGTAAAAACAGCACCTAGATGTAAATCCTACAAACTTGTCTGGTTTTTTCTACGTATAATAGAGCTTCTGCAGATAAGAGGAAAATACTTATGGAGGGGCAACTATGCCATTAATTCTAATCTGTGTGCATATAGCCAGGTGTAGTCTAACAAGTTAAAAGAAAAAGTGACATTTTTTCATGAAATCGAGTTTTTATTTATTAAAATATCTATCAATATGCTGTATTCTTGGACAGATATTTCAAAAAATAAATAAATAACAAATTTCAAAGAAATCACGCCACCTTATGGCAGCAGTCAGCAACACCGACAGCTGGTGTTTCACACAGTGTTCATACTTCAACAAAAAATCCAAATACAAGCTTTTTAGACCTGTAAACTATGAACAGTCTTCAGCAAATGCCCATAAAAGAAACTCTAGAGAACCTACTTACACTGCTCAATTTAGAAGATTAATTTGGATGCCAGCAGGAATCAAACCCACAAGCTCAGAGAAGTGTACTAACTTCCAAATTTCATGTCTGGATTATTCCCTTATCCATTCTGCTAAGATAACTGAAAAGAACACAAAAGCAAGCAAGTAGCCTATACAATACATGGTCATTATTCCAAAGGTGGAGTCCCCAAGAATTTCCTGCTATTGTTATTTCCTCTTCCACCAACCCTAAATAGACCTGAAATAAACTAAACATGTACTGACAACATTGTGTTCTACTACACAGAGTGTAAGAGTACTTGGGACAAGAGCTGAAGCAGCAGTGTTGAAGTCTGAACCAAAATTAAAACACCTCATCACTATTTTATTTTGACACACATTGCTGGGATATCTAGGATATCATTCTCTTACAACATACAGAGTCAAAAAAAGATTTCAAAGTGAAAAGTAGCTGGACAGAGAACAGTCTACACCCACACAGCTACCTGTAGTAAGGGCATTCATCCAAATACAGATTTGAATACAGACCATTCCTTTGTCCAGTCCTATTGTGACCCAGAATGAAACTTTCCCCTTCCAAAGTAACTCAGTAACAATGAGAACGTTGGGACACAGATTGACTCTTAATCCCTCCTGTTGATGCTACTCTGTTTATATACACTGACAATACCAACCAGGACATAATGAGAGGGAAAAAAGGACTTTTTAGGCCAGTAACTATCATATCTTTCTGAAATTAATGGGAAATTCCAAGTGTCTATTTTAATGAATATTTACACAATGTGAAACAGCTCCAAAAACAGAAATTAAATTTTATTTTTGATTTTTAAAACACTCAAAACACGAGATGTGCAAAAACCTGCATGAAATTCCAGTCTGTAAGACTGTGGAAAGAACCATGTTTTTCCTGTTGCATGTGAATTACTAGCACTAGACTCTTTGGTATTCTGAGAGAATTCGCTCTTACTGCAACCAGAAATTCTGTCAAAACTGGATATATTTAACAGCAAACTTTTTCAATTTACAAGAATCATCATTTTCTGATTAAGAAAGATGTAGCTAGATGGTTCCCAAACCCCTTTATCCAGAAGTTCTTGCTGTGCTTAAGTTATGCAGTTACTACGTTAAAGTTATGAGTGCAACAAAACTAAGTATTTTCCATAACTAGAAAAAAAAGCAAGACACTTAAAAGCTTCAGAGAACATAGACCACTATGAAAAACAGAAAAATGGAAAAACATCTGAGAAATAATTACAGTTCCTACCTGCATTCCCTAAGCATGACAGAAGCTCCTCCATACACTCTGCTCCCTAAAAATCCACTGCACTGAGCTCCCTTCTCCTTTACCTCAGAGTCAGTGAAATTCTGTTCTTCCTACATTTTCCCACAGCAGAAAACTCCAAGTGTCTCCTTCTTTCCTCCTCCCATCTCAAATGCTTTTTAAACACCTCCTTCCCATTTAGAGGGCTCAGTGTGCCACATTCCCTCCCGTGCTGAACAGTGCTGTAGTACGTATTCCATGGCTCTTGTGCCAAGAGCTCTACACAGATTTTTGCTTCTCCCCAGTCACCAGACTTCCCCCAAGTAAGCATGGTAAAGGGGTAAGGGCAGACTCTCTCCATTCACCCTCACATCACTGTGGGTCAGGTTTTCCTGAGGAGGTGTGCTAGGAGTGAAGATATAACGAAGCCATATTCCTGCAGCAGAACAGGAGGATGGCTTTTCATTCCTTGTTTTCACCAAAACCATTATGGTTCAGCCACTGAGACCCAGACATCAGCTTATCTCACACCAGATGTAAAACAGCATAATATTACACTTAAAAGGACCCAAAATCAACAAGCTGATTAGGAATTCCCTTTTCTCAACTGCTGTCGAAATTTATCAGCTGAACAAAAAGCAGAATACGATAAACATCTGATTTTTCTATATATCACGATACATTCATTTCTGAGACATTATGAACATTTTGATTAGCAAAAGTGTATTGTTTGGATTTACACACAACCAGCTGTGACAGGAAAAATAAAGTCAGAATTCCCCACAGAAAGAATGGCCACTGCTCCCATCAATGTAACCTATTAAAGAAATACTGAAAAAGACAGGTTGATACCTAAAATCTGCATTCCCCTCACAAAAATGTCATAAGATAGTAAGTTACTTTATTATACTAATACTTTACTAACTTTCTTTCAGCAATTATCAGCATTATCTACTGTAAGTTCTCCAAGACACACTTCTACATTTTAAGTGGAAGTTAATTACCTCAAGGTCATCCAGAGAGCGAGTAATACTAAATCGCTTAGATCTTCCAAATGATCTTCGAGCAGAAGAACGTGGGGGAGGAGCCTGATTTAATCCCATTGAATGTCCAAATTTTGCACCCTAGACAAAAGAGAAAATACATATTTATTTACTTCTTTCATTTTAGTACATTACTGATCATAGTGAGATCTGAATTTTAAGGAAATGTAACAGGACCTCAATTTCAAAACAAGTTGGTCATTTGCCATGCCCCTGGCAAATCACATACTAAAATTCTTTAAAGTTTGCTTTTCCAGTCTCAAGTCAAATATCTTAAACATTCAGCATTAATTTACTGTACTAACATGATTCATCAGTTAGGTTGCTAAAACATACACATAATATACATCAGTAATAAAAGCAAGATGATCCTAGCTCTTTCCTGTCTTAACTAGAAACCATTTTACTACAAAATATTTGCTTTCTCTATAAGAAATTACTGTTCTGGAAATCATCTCATCCAGCTTCTCCTGGAACATTTCTCCGTATTTTTAAAAATCTCATTTTCTTGCTACTGTGAAGTCCAGCTTTTTAAATCACACAGTACAAAATTGCAGGAACTTTTGTTCTGTGGAAAGCAACTCCCTCACTTGGATGTTCCACTACTAGAATTGGTGCCGCAGTAATTAAATCTAATGGTTTTCTCTTGTCCCCATAATCATATTCTTTCTCCCTAAAAAGTCACCAGATGTTGGTTAAGCTACTCAGCGTGTACATATCAAGTTTATTCCAAATGGCAAAGTGTAAGCTTGAACCTAAAATTAGGCACACAGTCGATGACTGGTGCTAAGCAGATGTACATAAACTCACTACATTACAAAAACTTGTGATTATATGCCTGAAATTTTGGATTCCTTTCACTATAATATTCAATGTGGGGAAAATTCCTGCCAGTCTACTGCTGGTTTTTTGCTTTACAAAATAAAAGACTTTAAATCAGAGCAAATTCCCTTCTGTTTCACGTCAGCATCTTTCTTCATTATAGTAAGCTTAAAAAGATATTTATTAGTACTTTTATAATTGCTCATTTGGTGGACTTGTAATATTTATTAAGTTTTCTATTTGTCTTCTTTTCTTCCTTTGGGCAAGTTTCTGTGCTCCAAGTTCTGAAATATTTTGGTCTCCCTTTGATCACTCATTGTAAAGTCTACACACATCATGTTAATCGAAAGAACAAATTTTGCATCCTCATAGCCTCATGCCAACAACCACTCACACAAAGCAGAGAAGAGCAGTTAGAACATTGTACAGCCTCAGAGATGTCTGCCTGTTTGCTAATTCCCATGGAGACAACACTGTTCTATAGCAACTGGGCTCTGGCCAGCACCAGTGTTCTCAACAGATTCTGTTTACAAGCTCAAAGATTTGTCAAGACAAAACAGGAATCTGGATCCAAAGTCTGCAGCAGGGTTCATCCCCTCAACAGGCTTGAGAGTTCAACTTCATTCAGTATTAAAAGTGGTCCATTTTTCTCTGAAATCTCTTTCCCTTCCAATTTTCAATTTACTAAGGGTTGGATTTGTTATTTTTTTTATTGGCTGAGAAGTAAATTGGGCAGGTTCTGCCAAAGCAACCTGGAAATATAGTAAGTGGATATTAGCTTCCAAGGTTTTAAGAGAGCATTTAAAAGTGCAGTATAAACAAGCTAAGATGGTTTTAGCTAAATGACCAAAATGTGAAGAGAGGTAAATTGCTCTCTGTAAATGCTGGCAAGCAACACCCAGTGGGATGAGGACAGTTCCTGTCTTTTTGAGCAACTTTTTGAGCAACTTTTAAAATCATCTGTCCATCCAGGCAGGTACTGCTGAGGTGGTTCACACCTGCCTCATCCCTTACAGCCACACCAGCCTTCCCCATCTGAATGGAAAGCTTACACCTAATGCAGTAATCTGTGCCACACAGTGAACTTCACCTCAACCCCTGACGAAATTCAGCAGTATCCCTTACTGTGGCTGCACAGCTGAGCAAAACATTAACATGCTGCATGAGTATTTCTGTTAGAACAACATGAATATACGTGTATATCTATTTTATTTCGCCACTAGTCAAGTATGACCACACTAGTTCTGTGATTTTTAATTTTTTTTCATTTTTAACCCGAGAATTAGTGATAAAACTCTCAGACTACCAAGAACTCAGCAAATTAATGGCATCATTAGTGAGAGTACAGTCGGTACTTTGAAACTAATGAAACAGTTACACAATATGGATCCTTAATGGTCTTTGATGTGTTTCTTAAAAGTAGATGCATGCCTGAAAGAACTCCATCTTTCACTGAAAATAAAAGGGTGAAAGGGAAGAAAAGAAAAACTATCAGTAGCACACATATCTATACAGAATAACAAATACATTTTCACTTTTCATTCTAGTTCATCCCCAAGAAAGAATATAAATTGTCCAGCATTTATGTAAATAGTAGAGACTGCCATATATGATTCTGGGAGATTAGGACAAGCACCTAGAGAACGTGCAGTCAAAAACTTTTTTAAACAGTAACATTATAAATTGAAGGAAGAGGAACCAACTGCCTAATGACAAATCTAATTAGATTCCACTGAGAAGTAGATTCTAGACAAGATTAATTAGCTCCACATGCCCCATTTTGGAAGTAAACACTGCTTACCTATTTGTGGTCAGAAGTATAACAAAGAGAAAGAGGACAAAAACCACTAATAAATTGTGTGGTATTAGAAAAGAGAAAGTAAATTAGTATCCAATCAAAGTTTTTATTTATGGTTTTTGACACTGTTATGCAAAACTGACTACTGAGCCTTCGGTGGAACAGTAAAGATAAACACAGGTTAAGAAAAAAGAGACTGGGAATAAAACAAAGCTTAAGCAATGATTACAAAATATAAAAATGAACTGAGCTAACCATTGCCCCAACCTATCTGGATAACAATTGCAATTAAGAAAATATTTTCAACCGACAAAAGTCTCTTCCTTGCTGTGAAAAATCAAATTAATAATTTAGGAAATTAAAGAGGGCATTACTAAAAAAGCCAAAAAACTGCAATTCACAAGTATTTAATTTCCTGGGAAGTCTCCCTTTTCATCTTTTCTTGACTCTATTCCAGACATTCAGACTATGAAGGCAGACCTCCTTCTCCAGATCAATTAAAAAATTGGCTATGCATAAACACATGCACACAAATAAGGAAAGAATCACGTATTTTAAGCAAACAGCACCGTTTTGGCAAATGTTTTTCATGGGACTCTGAAGAGCTGGAAATAAAAGCATCCATGACTTGAACAGAAATCAGGCATTGAAACTAGAATGTACTAATCAGCACAGCTAAAGAAATCCACAGTATTTGAACACAGAGAGATTGTTAGTGCAATGACTGATATTAATGTCATTTGTGCAAGTCTGTTAGACATAAAGAAATCATGGTACTTCAAAAGCCTCTATTACACTATTAAACAGATATTAAAAACCACTAAATTATCCCCAAACATTTCAGAACTATACATGTATGACCAAAAGAATGGCCAGGTTGGAGCAACCTGGTCCAGTGGAAGGTGTCCCTGCCCATGGCAGAGGCCTTAGAACAAGACGACCTTAAGGTCCCTTCCAACCCAAACCACTCTATGAAAAATATGCTGTTTCATTCTCTGTTAGTTGCCAAGCTAAAACACTGAAATTTGCTACATGAACATTAGGCTGTAGGGTTTTTTGGTTTTTTTTTAAATACAGATTGCCTATAAGCCCTAGAGCTATTCATTATACTACCTTTAAAGATTCTCTTCCAAAAACAATGTTGCTAAATCTATGAAACTCTACAAATACCTAAATAGTCAAGAAAGTCTAAGAAATTCTATCAGAGTACAGAATTAGAAACTAAAGTCCACCTGATGTTTTAGTAAGTACCTTAGAAATTTTAGGAATCCAGACAGCAACAGAAGAGCTCAGAAATTTGTGAAAACAAGTTGATCAATTAAAAGCATGTGCTACAGCAATACATCCTCTCCTATTTGCAATGCAGATACTTGCCACCCTGCTACTACTATCCATCATGGTGAAAATATAAAAGAACATATCTCTAAAAGCCTTTATCCTGTTATGATTTGGCAGATGGAGAGGAAAAACAACAGAGGATTAAAGGAAGTAGAGTACTGATGCTCTAAAAAAAAAGAAATCCATTCCTTTTTTAACTCTTATAAAAAAGTGAAAATTAGAATGGACTGAAATACCAATTAAATGTATAATTGTAAGAGAGACAATTAATGGGGTCTGTGTCTTTTATTTTTTTAATAAATTACTAGATCACCCCTTTTTTTAGGCTAACAGGAAATGGCAAGTGCAAATATGATGAGGAGAGAATGAAAACAGGTCACCAGGGGAGGACTGATATAGCAGCATTTTGTGAACACATCCAAGTGAGAATAGTTTCTGTCTGAGAACAAGAATGGTGTACAAGAAAAGTACAAATGAGAAAGTGGAAAACGTTGTACTTCATGTATTAACAAGGCAGAGGGAGTGAGGAAGGATGTGACTCATGTCAGACTGCAAGCAGACAGAAAGAACAAAAAGGTTCCAAGATGATTTTCACAACTCTAATTACTTAAAGATAGAACAAAAAAGGATGGGCTCTTAAAAGAATTTTTAACTGATAAACAAGTTAGGCAGCAGTTCCATGTAAGATTTTCAGCAGCTGTGGCAGCTCAAGGGTTTTGTATGTACCTCTGACCACTCCTGCAAGCTCAGAAACTGCAGCAGGCTGTGCCCTCATCTCCACTAACAGTAGATGAGAGTTTACAAAACGAAGTAATCCTGTTTCTAAGGCAGATCCACAGACAGTCATGCCAGCACAACTCATGATATTCACTGCCAGCTCCAGCCTGAGCACAACAGGAACTCTGTTAAGCTAGAACTACCAAAGAAATGCAACATGAAACTATGACAGCCAATATGTGACTGAAACCTGGAGCCTGAGTGCACAGAAGTCGATGAAACCTGATCAATTATTCAGAACACAAAGAAACCAAACACCTTCAGGAAACACCTTCAATTAACTTAAAGGCATTCCCAGCTATAACACAATACCATGCTCCTTCATATTCCAGCAAATGCACTTATAACTATTTATATATGTATATTTATATCTATATGTTATATCTATATTTATAGTATTATAACTTTGTAACAAACTATCATATACAACAACCTGAAATTTCCATTTTGTGCTAAATAGTCTTTGTTCCTCTCTACAGTTATTGTCTGGATATTACTAATAAATTTTCTCTGGTACCAGTACTAAAGCTGAAGGTGCAGGGGTTAGCAAGGAAGGAGACAGGCAGCTATTGGAGTACAAGAGACTAAGGAAGGGGGAAATTTTTGTTAGGCGTTCAGGCATCCCTGACAACAAAAAAATACTGTGAGCTGGCAGCAGGAATACAGAAAGGGGAGAAAAGGAGAAAGAAAAACAGTGAGGCTTTAGGCCAGCTTCCAGCAAATTTACAACTTTTCATGGAAAACACATTACAGTTTGTGATCTTGAGAGGAAACTAACGGGACTAAATGTGATGGGACAGAGATTCTGCCTGCTCTATGGAAGAGCAGCAAGAAAGAAAGGAAAAATCTAAGAAGGGAAGCTAATTGAAAATGTTTTAAAAGCACTGACAAGCCTGATCATCTACATTTATAGAACTATGCTTTCAAAACTGTTTCACAACAAAACTTAATCTCACAAGATTTGAGTGCAATAGTTTTAAAAGATTAAACATTTGATTAAAAAAAGCATAAGAAAGTAATAAAATGTGATGAACAAAGTTCTAGGAGCTCTAAGACAAAAACATCATTACCAGCTTGCATTTCTTTTCATAGAAAATGTTTTTCCTCCTGTTCAGGTAGAACAAGTACAATACCCTATGTGTCCTGGCAATTTAAGAGAATACAAAAGGACCACATACATGCTAGAATGGTCACACAGAACTGCTCGCCTCAATTTAATGAGCTCAACTAATTAAGAAGCTCAACAGAATTTTGTACGTTCTATGTGTCACAGAACTTAACCATACTAACTATAAAATTACCAAATTTTAATTTGTCCTATTTCCAGCTACTGAAGCTTTTAAAACCTCCCACTGTTTTTAGGTTTGATTCTGTGACTTTGTATGGTGAAATGCATAGTAGTTTGGAACCCATATAATTTTTTTTCATATAATTTGAAACTTCTGTGAATATTCAAAATTTGCCAAATTTAATCATGGCTGTTGAGCCCCTCAGCAGAAGGGTCAGTCTAGATTGGCAGTTCATCTTTAAAAAGAATGCAGGTTTAAGATTTCAGAAAGAAAGCTGCTGATTTAGACCTTTTTGAAAAGGGATGGGAAACAGGGATGTCACAGGAATGCCAACAAAGCATACAAAAGCTCAAAAAATAGTGAAAAGATCACAGAAAAAAAAGCAGCTGATGCAAATATTATTCTGCCATCAATATTAGTCTCAAATCCTGATCTGGACTGTGTGGCTTTGTCTTCCTGCCTTGTACACTCCCACCCCAAGCATCCACTCTCCTGACTGACCGCCCGGTGGGAGCCTCTCTGCCCCAGCATCAGCAGCTCCCCACCCAAAACTGACAGTGAAACTCACATTTCTTGTAAAAGGAGGGTCTGTGGGGCCTGAGAACAGGATAGATTGAAATATGGGGTATGTTGGGTGAGGACTTCTGGTGTTCTGAAAGAGATGAAGGACTCTGGGGGTAGCTGGGAGCAGAACTGGCTGTGGTGCCATGCCAGGCAGCAGTAAACCCTGGGGTACAGGTGTCTGTGCTGACGGGGGGCTCCAGGTGCTACAGCCAAAACCAGAATGAAGTGGCACCCTTCAGGCTGCCCTGCACTTGTGTCATCATCACAGAGGGACAGCACCTCACAAAACCCAATTAGATGACAGAGGGTTAATTTAAAAAGATCTATCATAATTCAAACTTTGTTATCAGCTTTTCTGCAGCCTTTAATTACACTGCAATTCCTGTAATTTTTTGGAGGTTTTTCGGTTGGGATACACTAGGATGACAAAGAATTCAAATGTTATATTCACCAGTGCTGATCAACAGATTTGATGATGACTTTTAAGAATACTTTACTGATCAGATGATAATGACACATTTCACTCCCTTCTAACCATTACAATGCCATTTTAAATGCCAGTTTGGTCCATGATACAATGAAAAATGTTGCAAAAATTCATGTAAGATCTATATGGACTCCAGGAAGACACAGAAAAGAGACTGTCATGACATGAACATCCATGAAAATGAAATTTAATGCTTGTCTCCTATACTAAGGAAATTAGGCATAAAACACTGACTCAACTACACTTCAGTAACTATTCTAATCCCTTATAAAGAAAGGGAAAAAAACAATAAATGTTGATGCTATTTATGTTATTTATGCATATTTATGCAAAATCAAGATCCTTTTCTCAGTATAACCAGATAAAAGTATCTTCTGTAAGTTGGAAGTCTGGTAGCTGGAAATTGCAGAGGAACAGAAAGACCTTACTACACTAGGAGAAAATGTGAAGAAAAATACAAAAAACAACATAACAACTATTTTCAAATCATCTTGAACATTAGATAGGCATTAGCTGGAAACATTAATTCAGTATAGCCAAATAATCAGTAACAATCAAAACTCTGACCAGAAATCATCATTAAAAAAAAACCAAAAAACTAAGAAATAAGACTTATGAATACATTGCCTGTTCACATATTTTTAAAACTGCTTATAACTCTGCTAACCCAGCTATAATATTAAAATAATATTATAGAAACCAATTATATTTCAATTATGAAAAAAATTTTGGACAGGATAAGATTAAGCTGACTTCTGATTGGAAAGCATGTGATTGTTGATTGAGGTTTAAAACAAAAATAATATCACTACAAGATTCTTAGTATTTCTCAGGACAAATACTAGCAGGTATGAAATGAAACTATACAGAAAGCACAATAATGTGGTGTTTTCTTTCCACACTATTAAACTGCAGAATATAAAAGTCAAGTGTTATCAGGAATGCCAAAAGTACAAGTTCACATAAGTTTTAGCAATTCTATATTAATTTTTGTTAATTAAAGATTTTTATTCCACAGGGCTCTATTTCTTGTCCAGTGAAAAACTGGTATTTTACAACTCCATTTCTCCTCTAAATCTTCTCCTTTCTCTGAAAGGAATTCAGATCTTTCTTAGTACAGACAATAACTTTACAATCTCCCAACTCAAAGCTTTTATGTTTAAAACATAAATATTAAGCCATTTTTCATTATTTCAATTCATTCTGTGTTAATCATTTTTCCCATGCCATTTTCTTTCTAGTACACAAATTTGAAATGAAGACATTTCACAAAAATCAGCCTCACTCTACAGACATTTACTGTCCAGATTTTATCTCATTTCTCTTTCAAAGAAACACAGACAGCATTATTTTGGCTTTTTATGCACTTTGAAAGATCCTAGAACCATTTTAAAAATAATTTTAGGAGATTACAATTCATATAAAAAGGCTGCATGGAATTACTAAATATTTACTTGCTTTTCATTTTCTCTATGCAAAAATAAGAGGACCTATTTTTTATAGGTTATCTGCCTCTTTGCAGATTAATTCACAAAAGCACATTCTCAGATCTAGCTTGGTGTTTGGGATTTTTCTTGAGTTCTCTTTAAGGTATATAGGTAGCTCTCAAATCAGATCAAAGCCTATAAATCCAAAAGTTAACAATGAATCATACTGAATAAGTATAGCACTCCAGCAGCCATTAATTCTGCTTTAAAAACAGCTGTGATGGAACAATTTAAGCTAGTGAGCAAACAGAATTCTAAAGGAAAGGGAAAAAAACATGTAATTATAAAACAAAAAAACAAATATGGGAACCACAAAGCTTTGCCAACATTGTCTCTGCATCTAAAATATCTGCTTTGCAGTTAGCTCACCATCCAGTTACCAACAGTAAAAAACTGCAATTCTTGAACCCGAAACAAATTACAGATTTCCACCACAAAAGAAAGAAAAATTAAAATTTAAAAACTCCTTTTTATCTTGGACAGCATATCTTTTTCAGGAACACTTACTTTGGAAACAGACAAGTCTGAAATAGTTACAGTTAAACTTCTGATCAAAACAGAGGAACAATAATAGCTGCCCATAAACTAGGTGAGCAAGGAAAGATGCTTTAGTCAACCCCATAGTACTGCTTACCTTTCTTCTCTCTTCTACATTTTTACAATATTTTCAGGAGCTTAAATTATGAAGGTTACCAAGCAGTTGATATATTTTATTGCTTAAAAAAATAAACATTTGCAATACAATTGTCCAGTGAGTCTCATAAAATAATATTTTCTATTTTGTCTTCCTCTAAGACTTACAAATAGGATCCAACTACAAATTCACACTTTTCACCTACATAAACAATAATGTGATCAAGACAGAAGCATAATAAGTGTGAAACAGTAAAGGATTTCTAAAAGCCAATACCCAAAATTGTAAAAACTTTTTAATTCCATTTCAATAGATCTGTCATACTCAGAATAAAACTAGGACCCAAATGCCAGTTATCAGACACAGGTTATAAAACCTCCTCTGATCTTCAAATTTGTACTCACTGCCACACGATTAAAAAAGACTTTTTGTAAGAAGAGAATGGTGAGAGGACAATGCCTAGGATTCTGTCCTTATGGAGAGAGAACTCAAAGACTAAACTGACTGCTATGAAGCTTTCCAGTGGAAAAATGAGTATTTTCCCAGTAAAACTTAATTTAAAACAGTAATGGGTAGACATATTTTTGGCCAGGCACTAGCCTGAAAACAGAGAGTGAGGGTTGAACAAAATCAAACGTATTTATATTAATTTAGCCTAGAGGGAAAGGAATGCTTCCCTGTTCAGCAATTTCTTCAGTCCCTTGCCAATTCTAACATCCCCTGATGTTTTCATATTGCTTATGGTGCTTTTCATTTGCGTCACCCAAAAATCATGCACAGGAGTGAGTAGGTAAGTGACTGGAACTTAGTGGGATGCTAAAGAAGGTGGAAAGAGCAATGCAACAGCAAAGGCAGGACAGTGCAACTGGAATTACAAACAAAAGAGCAGGAATTATTCCATTCCCAGTGGCACCACAACCAAGCTACTCATGTTGGTGTCACAAATCTCACCTACCCAGCATCAATCTTAGAGAAATTTAAAAGCTTCTTGTGCCTAGAAACCTTCCCTAGCTGTTCTCAGATTGAAGGGCACCTTGCCTTCCATGACCTGCCTTTTCAGTAAATTTCAGCAACATCATCAGGCCTCTCCCTGCTTGTTTTCACCTAAGACCTGCAGAAGACATGGATACCTCCAAAAAATTCTCATTAGGTGCTTCAATAGAAATCTGTTGGTGTGACACTTTAAGAAACACCAGAAATGTGAAGTTCAGTACAGGGAACAATGTGAGAGGTGCACAGGGACAGAGATATCTTCTAGCAAGTCTCAGTCAAAAGAGGTTGACTAGAACCAAAGTCTCCCTGGTTTAGTTCTCCTCTTGGCATGCACACAAACCTTTTTAAAAGGTTTTAGGGAAAAAAAAAATATACAGCAATCGTGAAAGTATGTGTTTAGTAATTTGGGGATAATTCATAATTACAACATTTTAAAGAAAACAAGAAACCTCATTAACAACAAAATTAGGCATTTTTAACTATTTTATATGATTCACACTTATATTGAATTTTAAAATGCTTTATAGTAGTACAAAGAAAATTAATATTTTAAAAGTGGGTTTACCAATTATCACAAAATCACAGTTCTAGTCTGTGAGCTGAAAATATCATCACTAAAGGGAAAACAAAGCTCAAAAAATGCATTTGTTTGCTCGTAACCTGAGGTCTAAAATGCCACAGCTATTCCTATTCACAAGAAACACTTGCCAGGCTCACTTCTGAAAGAGCAATTTTAAATAGAGATGTTCACCAACCCTTTCTCACATGTGCTCTTGCGTGCTGTACAATTCACAAACGTTTTGTAAGCGCAGCTATAAAATCTGGAAGTAGTTTATGCCCATCTTACCCCCTACTAGCATTGTACAGTACAGCATATTTTTCAGAATTGCATGCTGTGATCATCACTGTTTATCTGCACAGCAGCTCTACTAGTGCAGAATTGCATCCAGGAACTCATGTGTAAGGAAAATTCCAAGGATGACAGTATTTAATATGGAAGTACAGAATCCATCACAAGAATCTTTAGCTTTGGTCAGCTTTTCTCCCTCTAGTGGCTTCTACATTCCCATTCATAGGATGTTTTACCTTCAATATCGATGTAAAAGACAATTAAATGCAATTTATGTACTGTTCTGCCAAATGAAGACTTGGACTCAGTCACCAGGTTGTAAAAATATCTTCTAGCAAGTCTCAGTCAAAAGAGGTTGACTAGAACCAAAATCTCCCTGGTTTAGTTCTCCTCTTGCCATGCACACAAACCTTTTTAAAAGGTTTTAGAAAAAAAAAAAATAAATACACAGCAATCTGAAAGTATGTGTTTAGTAATCTGGGGATAATTCATAATTACATAACTATAATATTTTAAAGAAAACAAGAAGTTCTTGTTCTTGTTGCCACCAGGTTGCAAAAATATGAATGTAATCCTATGTGACCACTTTATACACTTCATTCTGTGACTGGAATGAGTCTAAGCAAGGTGTGTAAAATAAGTCCTTACCACTTAAAAAGGTCACAGGAAGCTGAGAACATGTAATTTTCTAGAACACAGGAGCTAACCCACCTGAATAATGGTTTGGAATGGGCAGTTTTACCTCGTCCCTTCAGACAAACTAAAAAAAAGTCTAAATTCCATATTTATGAAAATTAACTAGGGCTCTAAGATGCAAATACAGATTTTCCCTGTTTCTGCAGTACCTGAAGCACAGAGGTATCATTAGTAATGAGATCCCCTGATTATTTTCATGAAAGATTTAAGATGAGAACATTGTACAACTTCATCTCTGTGAATTACTCCAAATAATCTTTATGAGCTTTTCTCATCTGTTTCAACAGCCTTCAATAATACTGAAAAATTAAATTAAAATGCAAAAGAGTATGTAGTCTTAATGAAGAGATGAAATACTAAAGCCATGTAGGAACATTTTAAATGTGTCTTGCAAACAAATTTGTTATTAATCAAAGAACAGAATGCCTATTTTATTATCAGATAGATTTAAAATGGAAGATTGAGGTACTCAGTGTTAGTTTATGCTGATTGAGTGATGCAGTAGGTGAAATATTATTACTCTTTACCCACATATAGAGCATCTTTCATCTCCAAGTGTAAAATTTTCTATGAGATTTTAATTAGTATAATCTTGACTTCCCTGGAATAAGTGTTTCTGAAAAATATCCAATCCATATTACTATCAAGGATAACACTGCGAACACCAATTTATTGCAGAGACCCCAAAGGAATTTCAGCAGCATCCAGTGCAGCACTTGGGACCAACATCCACCATGCACCTGCACCAGGTGCTGCACATAAAGAAGCCTTTTCCTTGGTCCATCAGCAAAGAGATCATGAAACACACAGACTTCAGGGCAGCAGATAGAATTGAGTCTGAAGTGGTTTGGGTGGTCAATGTTTACAAATTTAGTGTTTCTGTTTGGCTTTTGAAAGTGTGAATTACCTTGTATTTAAGAACACTTGAAATTTAATTTTATTGTGGATCTGGAAAACATTGCTGCCTGTAGCAATGTTCACCTTAACAATACACTCGTGTGTAACTATTATATATACTAGTTTATTTCTTTTTATTTCCAGCACAAAAAACATACAATAGAACCTACACAAAAGTTGCTTGCTTTGCAGTGCAAGAAAAGCAATAAAAATAATTTCTCTTTCCATAGCAAAACCAAAATGTTCTGAAGTTCTGCAACCTAATCCCCAAAAAGGTTTTGTTTCTAACAGTGTGAAACAACTAAAGAACCTCTACTGTCGTCTGCTTGATCAGCGGTTGCACATTTTTAATCGGCTGAGAAAAAAACACATTTTTTCAAAACAGATTTTGAGACCGTGATGGAAATCTGAAGCAATCATATAAGTAATGAATAAAACTTTCACATACAGCCTTTTGTATGATTTTTGTGCTTATTTTTTTTAAAAAAACAAAAGCTAGTATATATAATAGTTATACACTAGTGTATTGTTAAGGTGAACACTAATAAAAGCATGGAATAACAAAGCTTCCCAAAGGCTAATTTGGAGTACAAATTGTCTTTCCCTGGAGTCAGCAAACATTTGAGATACAAAACTGCTCCTGATCCTTTCAGTATCAGAACAATGGCCTCCACTTTCTAGAATTCCAGTTATCAACAACAGACTCCCCTGAGATTAGTTCCTTCAACAGCAAAATATGTGTGCCACAAAGGATATGTAATCATGCTGAATACTCTTCCCACACCTTTTTTTGTTTTTTTAGGTCTCCTCATTTTGTCTAATAGTAGACAAAACAAGAGGAAACAGTAGTTTGGAATAAAATTTGAATTACAGGCTTGCTGGCAACATGTTAGATTTGTGACCTACCACTACCAGGTTTTCATGTCAGTTTTTAATGCTAGTTGTGTTGAGAGTTTTGCTGAAGTTTTGTAATAAAACAGTCTTATTCAGTTAAAAGTGCATAATCCATGTTTTTGACTAATAATTAGACTACATCTCTATAAAAATAGAGGCCACTAAAATAACAACATTTGCAAGTCAGCCTTCTACAAAAAGGAACCAGACTAAAGATGCAGACTGTTTCCATTCTTTTGCAGCTGAAGGTCAGAAGAAACTGAAGTTGCTAAAATGCCATGCCTCCTTTTCATTTCTGTGCCACTGAAACATTTGGAAACAATGAAGAGACAAGAAGAAAAGTGAGAAAGCTGTAACAGACAACACTTCCAGCAGAAGTAAAACTCCAGAGCTGCACTCAATTAAAGAGGAACATGCAATGCCTCTGCAGACGAGAGAGAAACGTATTATTTTCTTCATCTGAAATTTTGTAATATATAATTATAATACACATTAATTGTATTATTACATATTATTAATTCTCTATTATATATTATATTATTATAATACACGTTTAAATTTTAATATGCAAATACTACTGTGTAAAAGTACTATAGGCAGATGGGTTTGGGTGTGGGTTTTTTTGATACTGTTAAGAACCAACACCAACATATTCTTACCTTCTTATCTTCTTTAGATTTCCTGATACTGTGTGGAGGGCCAAATTTGTTCTGAATGCAGAACATCTTCTTGGACCATTCACTTTTGTGAGATTTTAGCTGAGGCTGACCAAAGCTGCCATCGACTCTGTATCTGTCAGCTGGAATCTTACTCATTGGTGGGGGAAGGGTCCCACAGTTGACACTCGACCAGCCATCCGTGGAGTCAGTGTACGACTCTTGGTCACTGGCATTTCCATGCTGCCACTCCTGTAAAACATGCACAGGCAGCCACCTCTGATTGCCCATGCCTGCAGCGTTTTTCTTTGATGGAGGTACTGAATTTCGGGAGGAAACCAATGGAACTTCAATACGAGCAGAAGGGCTCAAGTGTTTGCTTACGTTTTGGGATTTATCATTCTGAATTACTTCTAAAGGGATGTTTCCCTCTTGTTCATGACAGAAGCCATTCCAATGGGAAGCAGGCTGATTTTGTCCCCTTCCTACTGGATTTTCCCATATGCTGCTGGGAATGTGTTTACTTGGATTGGTCCCTAAATCAACCACCAGAACTCTATTATTCTTTTCTTCTTGATTGAAATTTCCAATTCCACTATCACTGTTACTGCTCGTACTGTTATTCTGATGAGCATCTGCATCACCATCAAGGAAAGCCCTCGCACGCATTCCCTCGATCAATTCCCCCATATCCCTGTACAGGACAGAAATAAACTGCAGGACAGGTAGAGATGATGTTGGAAACTCCAGACAGCCATTTGTATCTGGATCCGCTGTACATTCCAGTCCAAAACGTCTTGCTATACCCTGGTGAATTTTATGATGAAATAATTCAGGATCCACCATAAAAACATGGCAAGATGTCCTCAGGACCCCTTCATCTTCCTGAGCCAAGCTTGCATCATCATTTGTCTGCATTGTAACTAGTCCAAAGAATCTTCTATCATCCGGGCAAACAGCGCTGAATGCCAGTTTCTCTGCAGGATATTCTGCCACAACACCCGATTTGTCACTGCAGAGCTGAATACAGTCATGCATTATCTTCATCATCACCAGGGAATGGATTTTTTGCTCTGCCCGCAGACGCCTCATGCACCCACGAATGGCCTGCAAACTCTCAGTTTCCAAATTTGCAGTTGTTGAAGGAAGTTCAATGGAGCCTAAGTAACCTACAATCATGGCAACATTCAAAATGCTTGCATCTAATCCAAAGTCTTCCGCACTCTCCAGTCCAATTCTAAAAACTGAATCATCATTCAGAACTTTGGCTATATCTTCCTTTGACAGTAGGTTTGGATTGCTTACACTTTCATTGCCAGTTTCAAATTTCATAGCAGCAGAAACTGAAAATGATCTTTGCTTTGGTGCAGAATTATCTGAGTTACCAGCACAAAGAGCAGGATTCTCAAAGATCATGTTAAAAATGCCACCAGACTGCATTTCTTCAACAACTTTCTCTGCTCTGTTTATACCCAGAGCTTTAGAGTCAGGTTTGGGTTTCAGCCACCCCTTCCCATCATAAAAACCAACTTCTTCATCACTTGAACATGAATCCACATGACTAATCCCTTCAGCAATGACCATGTGCAGGACTCCAGAACATTTTCCTATAAGTTTCACCACATCTTCGTGAGAGGCTTTTTTCACATTGATTTCATTAACAGCAAATATCTGATCTCCTGCTTTAAGCCCAACATAATCTGCAGGGCTTCCTTTCATCACACAACTAAGAACACAAGGAGCTTGTCCAGAAAGGGTAAACCCATAACCTGCTCTTCCTCGAGCAACTTCCACGCTTCTTATCCGTAGAGGAGCATGCATGTTGAGTCGACGTTTGACTGTTTCTCCTGCTCTGTACATTTTGGAGTTTTTTCCCTAAAATAGGAAAACTTTCATTTAGTCCACTTTTTTGTCATGTTTCAGGAGTATCATTCCATCTGATGAAGATCTAAAGAAAGAAAGAAAGGACATCTTAATTCTCATCATATTTCAGGTGGTTTAGCACCCAGTATTCCCTTTACTGGTGAGAAAAAGTTGCTAGTGAACTCTACCAAAAACTGTTGCCAGAGAATTAAGGAAACACTCAAAACAGTTTGAAAAGAACAGGTACCAGAGTGTTAATTTTAGTGACGAGAAAGGAGTTGCTTTCTCAAATGCAAATAAATGTGGCTGTCCAAAAAGACAACATGACAGAATGGCAAAGAACAGGATCCAAGTCTTTTGATGTACAGTCAGTGTTTTTTATACTAAGCATGTCTTCCCCAGCTCCCCCACATTGCCTACTATTCAGTTACCTTTCTGGCTTACTGCACCATTGTACCATCACTGTGTTTTACAGCATAGAGAAAATCTTTATTTAAGCTCATACATCCTTTCCCAGCAAAACAAAAATGAGTACTCATGCTCATCCACTCATCTACACCTCACCCCCTTTATACTCATTGTACAGAAACAGGCACCACATGTATCACATAAAAGACATTAATTACCCCTAGAGTTGCCTGTATCTCTCCACTGACTGTAAAGGCAGCTTAAAGTATCTCAGACTTCAACTTCCTTACATACGTTTCACTCACATATGCAATGACAAGTGGGCATTCAGTCATGTATCAGACCAGATCACATTTACTGTTACACACATCAATTAATCTACTCAAAACAATTTGTCAGCTAGCAAACACTGTAAAAATGCATTTCAGACATCATTCCAACATCCATGTGTTTTAGTTTAGCTTAAACACTCAAAAAAACACACAAAAAACCCAAAAAGGAGTGAAAAAGACACACGCTGCCATAATTGATCTTGTCGTGACTTTACAATTAACATATAGTAGCTTTGTATGAACAGCAAGAAGTAGAATATTTCACTAAATTTTGGTGTCAGCACTTAAGTCTGGATGTCTTGGGCAAATTCCATTGTTTTACAGAGGTTTCCTACACTAAGCAGGTTAAAATGCATGCAAATGACTAACACAAAGAAAAAAGAAAAAAAGAAATGACAACTTGTGCAGCAAGGAGATAGTTTCAGAAGTTAAACAATATGAACCCTCACTTCCACAGGTCTGGAGCATGACTGACAGAAATAACCATGGGACTACAGCTACACAAAATTGCAATAAACTCCATCTGAGCAAGAGAGAACTAAACTGACAATAATCGCTCTGAGTTGGGCCGCAGGCTTATTCTTAACTCACTCACATTGTAACATTCTTAAAGAGTATAAAGTACTTGAAAGAGAGTATCTTGCATATGTGGGCAAAATGCAGGCAACATTTTAGATAAATACATTCACATCAAGATATAAATACACATACACACAGAGACAACACATGCTTTTATTGTATCTAAAGTGCTAAAATAATGGTGTCCCACCCACTACTTGCATGGACAAAAAATGACCAAGAAATCCTACTGACATTGCTCTCAGCTACAGAAAGAACAAAAGAACCCACACTCAGAATGTGATAAAATCCACAGCACACTAATTTCACAATATTCCTCCCTGGGTTAGAACAAACAAGGCAATTTCCTCAAAAGTTTTACCAATTAAAAATCAAACCAAAACTAAAATACAATTTAGGATGATAGTCTTAACTACTTATTTAGTATTACTTATACTCCTTTTACATACAAGCTCCTTGGTTACCAAATTGAAGAAAACACCGCTGTTGTTCAAAGTTTCTGCTAAATACTCAACTGAAGGCTGTAATCCCCACAGGACCATTCCAAACCCAAAATAGGACAGATTTCAAGATGCCAGAAGACATCCAGTTGGCTTTACTTTTGGGGGGTTTAGTTTTTATTTTTTTTTTAACAAAGGGACATCAGGTTTTTTTATGTCTCCATGGTGCAGCTGTGACTATTCAGTGTAGTATGGTTTTTTTAAATTGTTTTAATATAGCAATTATCCAGCTTCATTAACAATACTTTTCCTATAATTTGAGACAAAAAAACCAAAACACCTTGACTTTAAGAAGTAATGAAATTTCCCACTTAACCTTTAAATGGAAATCATAACATAGGAAGTGCTTTGCAAACATTTAACCAAACTTAAGTCTTATGCTGCTATAAGAAAGCCTCATCAACTTGCATCCAATCTCATATTTTAAATGCAGTTTGACCCTTTCCTGATGGGGCTAAACTTGGGAACCAAGAGGTCACTGTGCATTCAGCTATCTCTAATTAGGTCTAGTACTTTTTGAGAATAATCATTAAATATTTCAAGATATAATTCTCAAAAAAAAAAAAAAATAGAACCAACAAATTCCCAACAGTAAATAAAAAGCTTCTATCTAGGAGCATGAATATATACATGTTCTAATTTGCCTTATAGTGAATATCTCTGTTCTCAGTTGTCTGGAGAGCAGCCTAATGTGATCCCTGGGTACCCTCTGAATCTGTGCTGTTAACCTGGTCACCATAAAGCTCAATAGCATCTCCCTCCTAAAATTGTGCTACTAGCTTGCAAGAGGAAGCAATTAAGAGAGTATGAGATTATATATAATCTCCTTTTAAAAATAAAGAGCAGATATTACTAAAAAACTTAAGATTCAATATTGTAATGTTGAAGCGGATTATAAGAAAAAACACATTTTTCACAGATATTTCTCTAATTTATAAAATAATATCCTAAATGCCACTATAAAAAACACACAATGAAAATGTAGTTAGGCTGCTCTTGGGAAGAGATAAACCCCAATGCTGTCTTACCTCACAATTCTGCATTTGCTAAGAGTGCTTTTCCTTTTAAGTCTGTTCACAAGTCAATTTACATACTTGCCTTCCTAACCCATGACCCTTACACATCAAGCACTTACTGTAGATGATAACCACTGATAATGAAATGTCATTCAAAAACCAGACAATATAAAAACAAAACAGCAAGCTGCTAACGTGTTATTTCTCTCTAATAATGATGTTCCAGAGGTGTGAAGACCTTCAGCTATTAATAGATTTGTGAAATTTTGTAGATGCAAAGTTAGGACCTAATTCAACATTAAAGAGTTTTTGCTATTAATGTGTCTATACACTAAAAAACCCAAAACAAACAAAAAAAAAACCAAAGAAAAACTGTATTACTTCACTAGATCACTTCTTCCCTCCCTCAGTACCTGAATATTACTGTGCAATTTTTATGCTAATTATACCCAGGACAAAAAACAGATCATTAAATTTATCTAGGAAACCTCAAGACAAGGGACAAGTATCTCTTCTGCAAGAACCCTCAGCACCCAAATATGTTTTACTGCAATAATGTCATGGCAGCCAAATAGAAAAATTATAAAAATAGTCTTTCTCATAAGCAGGTATTAGTTGATTGTCAAACTGTTAACAGACTAGTTCAAAACTAAATTATCAAGTTATCTAATTGCTAACTTTTCCCCTAATTTCTTTGTGGATTTGAAACCTGGAGCTGAAGAGATAGGGAACAGAAGTGTCACAAACTTCCACAGTCCCAAAGTAATCATGTCTGAATATCCTTTTCCTGTAAATAAATTACAAAATGTGTAGCATATCCAGTGAAACAAAAACACCACTTCACTTGCACTGATATAAAGCTTTGTAGCTTTTTAACTACAAAATATTTCACAGAACATTTCAGGCAAAAACACTAATATGTACACATGTCCAAGTATGTGAAATAATTTGTCCATACACATCAGCTTTGACACAGAACTGCAAAATAAAACAAAACATACAAGTTTTCTGCCAGCATACATTCTGGTCTACAATTTGAATCAATTATTTGTGGGGTATAAACCACCAAAAATACCAGTTACAGTTGAGTTGTACTGTGTCCCACAAACACTGCATTTCTGTATGAAATGCTTTTACATATCCATGCTAGCTTTTCATGTCATTTTCAAACCCTCTGCTCCAAAGAAAACAACATGCATTTGCTTACCTTCAGGGGAGAGAGGTAGTTTGTTTCCTGCTTCTGCTCTTGTTATCTCATAGCAACAAAAAGAACAGAAACAGGAGGCACACTCCTGCTACAGTCTGTGTTAAATTGTAACTTTACAGTTACAGAGGGCAGCGAGGGAGCCCGTGAAGGTCAGGAGTACAGGACTGACCACCACCATCTCCCAAAAAGCCCCTGGAAATGAGCTGGTACTCAGCACCACAGGATTCATGTAAATGTGCAGAGACACTGTCTGGCTTCATTTTGTTTTTCAATAGTGGGACTGTAAGAGAATAAAGTATGCAAAGTGGAAGTGCACAGAGGAGACTGTTCCCTCATCCCTCACACAGGTCTTGAAGTAATGCAAAAGACTCTTCTGGGATGCCAGTTGTTGAGGCAGAACTGATGCCAAGTCCCCACAAAGCTCAAATGAAGCTATAATATTTGAATTCCACTAACTATTCAAATGTGGTACATGTTTATAGACAAGTTACACAAGAAATGTAACAGCACAACCTGTAGAAGACAACTACCAGTTGTTTGAGAACTTGGGCATGACAATGTTTTAACAAAAAAAAAAAAAAAAACTCATCAGCATTTCACAATTGGCAAGACAGACCATTATGTTTCCTTTAGGTCTACCTAGTATGCTCATTCAAAACTACTGACTGTAATTAGTAACAGCAAGCTAAAAAGTCGCTGTTAGTAGTAACTCTTCTCCCACTGAAGACAGAGTACGAGGTGTAAGGAACACAAACAGGATATTTGCTGTTTTGTCTGATACGACGCATGCGACTAAAGACAAAGTTTTCTAAAGCTATTGCACAGACAGTCATGCGCCTACAATTCAGACTAATTTATTTGCTGTATTTAAGAAGGTGGAAAGGTTTTGTTGGCAGTTATGCATTTTTCTCTCTTTCTTTTCTTGTAAACTCGTTCCAGATCTGTTGGGACGCCTTGCAGAGGGGCGGCAGCAGCGACAGCCAGGCGGGATGGGCTCGGGGACAGGCGGGACGGGCGCGGGGACGGGCGCGGGGACGGGCGCGGGGACGGGCGCGGGGACGGGCGCGGGGACGGGCGCGGGGACGGGCGCGGGGACGGGCGCGGGGACGGGCGCGGGGCGCTCTGCGGGGCAGCGGGAGGGGCACGGTTGCAGCTCTGCACACCCGCTCTACAGCCCCGCTCTGGGGGAAGCTCCCGGCGCTGCCCTCGGCGGGTGCGGGGACATCCCGTGGGGACCGGGGGCCACCCGGGGGGCGGCGGAGCGGAGGGTCCGCGGCTAGAGCAGCGCCCCGCGGGGTTAACCATTAACTGCCCGGCTCCCGGGGCAGCCGCTTCCCGGGGGGTGGAGCTGCGGGGAGGGGAGAAGCGGCACCTGAGCCCGCAGGGACGATTTGAAAAATCAAGCGGTAAAAGACGGGAGGGCGCGGAGCTCCCGCGACCCCCCCGCCGCGGGCGGACCCGCCGCCCCCTCCGCGCTGTGCGCCGGGGGTCGCGGGCAGCGCCGCAGCCCGAGGGGCGCGCACAGGGGCGGCCAGGAGCTCCCGTCTGTCCCCTCCCTCCCCTCAGCCCCCGCCGCCACGCTCCCCTCCCCCCCTCGCCCCCCTCCCGCCGTCCATCTGCCGTCCCCGCTCCTCCCGCCGCATCCCAGCGGGGTCCCGGGCCGGGCGCTCGGCGGCGAGGGGGATGGGAGAGCCGGGCGGGCTGCGGTGGGCGCTGCCCCGCTCAGACCCACTCACCTCTGTCCCCCGGGACTCCGGCTACTCCGCCGAGGCAGCGGCTGCCCCGGTCACCGGGGAGACGGCGCCGGGCTCGGCCGCACGGCGCTGCGGCCACTGGCTGCCCGGCGCTGTCAGTCACCGCGCTCGCCCGGCGGGGTGGCGGTCGGGTTCCCGGACAGAGAAAGGGGAGAGACAATACCCCGCGCCGGAGGACTACAACTCCCGGCGTGCTCTGCGAGCGGCCCGCTCGCTCCGGCCGTGGGGAGCTGGCCGCGCGGAGCATGACGGGGCGCGTAGTTCGCTGGTCTCCCCAAGCCGCCTCGCCTCGCCCTGGGCTCCGGCGGGGCGCGCAGCGCGCAGGCGCGGGGCTGGCGGCGGCCGTTCGAACGGGGCTGGCTGCGGCCCCGGGCGGGACCGGACCGGGCCGGGAGCGGGACCAGGCTCGGTCTCGGCCTCACGCCTCGGGCACGGCCCGTCCGGGAACCAGAGCGCAGCCCCGACCCCCGGACGGTGCGAGGACAGGGACTAACGAGCCGCGGCTCGGAGCGCAGGTGGGGCAGGGAGGCGCTCGGAGCTCCCTCAGACAGGTGTGCCGCGCCTTTGAAGGCCGGGAATAAAGTGAGACAGCCCGCGCAAGGTAAAGAGACAGGTGGGAGGGAGCAGCGTGACACTGCCTTTTATCCGGGGAGGCTGAGGCGGCAGGTGAGGCACTTGGTAATAATTAAGCACCTAAAGGGCAAAGCGTGTGTGCGAAAGGGGAATTCTGCCGCCCGGATGGAACGAGGCACAGGCAGCAAGTGCTCAAAATACACCGGGGACACCTCTTGACTTCAAAAGGGCAACATTGGTAACCCTTATTTTAAATAGGAGGGGGGGGGGGAAATGTTAACACCAGTTAAGAAATGTATAAGGAATATAAGAGAAAAAGGGAAGAATTAACCAAATCTCTTTGACTTTCCTACAGAACCTGAAAGGATTTTGTGGTCTTAGCAGAAGAATGTCATCTTTGTTAACATGCACTTGTAGAAATCCTTTGTATGCAGGGTACTTAATTTTATTTCTCTCTGTGCAGGAAACCTGACATTGAACATACCAGGCACAAGTTAAAGGAGAATTCTTTCCTTTTTATGGGGTTTTGTTGGGTTTTTTTCCCCAGTCTCCAGAGCAGAATATCCATCCCGCAACTCATTGTTGCTGTTATGTCTGTAAGATAATGTCTAAATTTTACTACTGTGGCTTAATGGTTTAACTTCAATAATTTGTCTAATTCTTATCCAGTTTTGGAAGTTGTTTCTTAATAATTCCTTTCTGAGCTGAAATGCTTATAGGATACCAGAGTCTTCAGGAAAAAGCTCTTTGGAAAAAAGGGATCCTGCTCCTCTACTCTGGCTTTCTCATTCTGCTGGTTTTTTTCTTTGTCAGTCCATCCCAAGGAGCTTTCTACCAATCTGAGACATTTCAGATTCACCTAAATCCCAGTTTTGTTACCTCTCTTATCCAATTTTATGGGAAAAGCTTCTGAAAACTAAAAATAACCAAATAAAATAAACATTATGTCTTTTTCTCATCCTCACAGAAGACCCCATCAGAGATCAGTGTAATAGACTTCTGAATTTCTTCAGATGTACTGTTTCTCATAAAAGTAATTATTAAGTCCTTAGGGAGGCTAAAAATTCAAAATGCAAGGAAGAAAATTGAGTGGTTGATTTTAAACCTCACAGTTAATTCTTTCCAGTTAGGTACAATAATTTTAAAAAATAGGCCAGTGATTTAAGTTTGCCCAAAGAAGCTGTAATTCTTTATCCTTTTGACTGGGAATATGTCACAGGCAAAGAATTGTGTTCCACAAATCAAAATGGTTGGTTGGGGTTGCCATCCCTTAATAGCCCAATTATTTCCAGCTTCCACATGAGGTTGTCAAGACTTTATATCTTTTGCCACTACTTCTGTTGCCATGTTACCCCAACAGATCTAGGATTGATTTGCACAACCTCCTTGCCTATAGAATGGAAAAATTATCAATGTATTTCAGTCTGACCTAGTAAACAGCTGTAAATGAAGAAAATCTCTTGGAAAGTGACAAGTAAAGTGGAATTATAAGTATTCCACAGAGGTAACTGCAGGTGTTCCACTGTTTCTTTATGGAGTTAATACACAGGAGTTATCCTTTATTTTGCTTTGAAGAGGAGGAATGTTGAAAAGTGCCATCAGCATCTGCTAACTATAAACTAATTACTCCATGGCAATGTCAGATTGCCCCTTCCAAATAATCTGAACCTTTTGTATTTGTGATAGCCAACAGAATTGCTTGCACTTTTGTAATAGCACAGGAGCATGTAATTAGTCTGACTTCACAGAAGTCTATTTTGTACTACAGCAGAATTTCCTATTTAAGTCATACTCAGGAAGGAAGAAGTGAGAACTGAAGACTGCCATTCCAACAGGTTTGCTCACTCTTACAGTCAGAAAAATCCAACTCATCCAGAATAAATTTAGTGCTTTGCTTCAGTACTTTTGGAAATGGTGATTAAGACTTCATGTTATAATCTGGAACAAGGTGATTAATGGTCCCTCAAAAATCCACACAGGGTCTCAGCTGTAACTTGCTGTTTTCACCACTGTTGGAGACAATAAAGGAAGAAAGGGTGTGAAACAAAGTGATAGGGATTTGTGGCTTTGGGGCTGGAAAAGCTGTGGCTTATAAGGCTAAGTAGCTTAATGTTGGGCATACAGACATCTCAATCACACCAAGGGTGGCTGTCACAAAACAGCTTGTCAGGCTTCATCTGGAGAGGTTTACAATGCATCCTGTAATGGAGTGTGATTTTTGCTGCCACAAGCACCAGATGAGAAGTCAGAAAATAAACATAGTCCAGCATCTGACACAAAGTCTGTGGTTTTAATTACCTTAGTTAAAGGAATGGAAGTGTTGGTTGTTCCAAAAAGCTTTTTAGACATACAGAAAAATCCTCACATAAATATCACTTTTATCATTTAACGTTTTCAACCTGTTTAAAGTAATAAAATTGTACATGATTGTCAGCATCAAATGCTTGTTAAGTTTACAAACATGATTCCAACTTTCCTAGGTTGATTTTATTCTGAACAGCAGACTATATATCATATACATTGTAGTTAGCTCCTGTTGGCCAGTTAATACATAGCTGGGAGCAAAATCATTATTATAGAACTTATTTTTTAATTCCAAAAGCTTGTCCTCCTTCTGGTAACGAGCCAGTTCAAAGGGTCAGCAAGATCATGTTTTGTACATTGAGGACTGCATGAACACACAGCCATCAGGATCTACCTTGGTGTACTAGTTCATCTAATATTTAGAAATACGTTTCCCTTTGTTTCGAACATAGTTTTCTACCTGGTGTGAGATGCTCTTGGCAGTGGGAAATGGAAGAAAATATTTTTGTATAAATGCATTTTGGTTTGGATGATGGTGTTTTCTATCCATGCATGCTGATTTACAAAAACTCTTACAATGAGCTGTGAAGTAGTAGAAATAAATGGGGATGAATACTGATCCTGTTAAATCTTGACTGGCCAACGGAGGACATTTCCTCTGAAATCCTATTTAGGGATAAAAGGATTGATCCTTTTGCATCTACTTGGCTTTGTAATTGTGTCCTTACCTACTATGATATTTAATTAAACATTAAAATATATTCAAATAGATTTTGTGTGAAAAGGTTCTTTTGTGAACCTTTGTGTTTTCTTTTTAAATGTGAATGGTGCCACTTGCAAAATTGAAGGTTCAAATAGTAAACGGGAACAACTTTTGTGTGTGAAAACTGGCACAACCAGGCCATGGTCCTGAATGTGCCTTAGGAAAGCACTACAATATAAATATAATATCCTATGTTTAATATCCTAAGCAAATTACTTCCCCTACAATAGAATTGTCTTGATTTGAAAAGATAGGTGTCTGCTAAGGAAGGCAGGAGGCTCCCTTGAAATGGAAACAATGTAAACACACACACACCCCTCCTCAAATTATGATTTTGAAATCAAGGGGCTCTCAGGCAAAGATATGGGAATAGTAATAGCACTTCTTTATTAGGAAAATTAAAATAAAAATGCAGTAGTACAAAAAAAAACTACACTGACAAGTCAGAATACAACCTGACACTCTGTTGTTCAGGGTGTTGGTAGCAGTCCAATTAAATGGTGGCTGCAGTCCTCCTGGACAGATGTGGTTCTGTTGAAGCAGTGATCCTGTAGAAGGGTGTAGTTTTCCTCTGAAGGTCCAGTGGTGGTGTAGAAGGGTCTGGTCTCTCCTCTGGGATCCAGTGGAGAAAGGCTTCCTGTGGTGTTCCAAGTCTCAAATTATATCCAGGTAGGAATGCTTGGCTCCTCCCCCTGGGTGCATCATCCCATTGTGAGCATCTCACATGCTCACATGAGTCTCATGCAGTGAGACTCAATGGCCCATTAACAGAAAATATCCCCCTGAAGGGAGGATGGGTCATGGAAGAGATAAAGAACACTGCCCCACCTGCTTTAACAACTGCCATCTCCGGGTTATGAGGGATGGGTCATGGAAGAGATAAAGAACACTGCCCCCCATGGTTTCAACAGATGGTAACAGAATACCTACTTTTGGTTACATCTTGCATTGCAGCCTAAGATAAGAATGTGCTGTATTTATTTTCCCAAATTCACTAACAGGGTTCAAATGAAATATTTTGCTGCAGTCAAAAACTGAAAACACAAATTAGTGCTCACTGATGTAAATTTTTCTTTCCTTAACTATGGCTACATGTTGTTAAAGCTGATGTCATGTTAAACATTCAGCGCTGATGAACCCTAATTTATAGAACTAAAACATCTACATCAAGGACACAAGCATTATTAATACACCCCTGTCAAGAATTGGAAACCCAAGAATTGAGTTTGGCCTTACTTGTTATCAGTGAAAGCACAGAAACTTCTACCCACTATTTCTTGTGGGCAAAGAGTTTAGACCCAAAATTCCTCAGTTCCTGATAAATACCTTGCTGACCCTAAATGAGTGTAAATTTTTTGTTTCATATTGTGTCATGGACAGCTTCTGGTATTGTTAAAACACATACACCAAAATGAAAAAAACTTTCTAGTGTACTTCTTTCTTTTTTTTTTTTTTCTTTAAAGAGATTGTTGGTCTTGTTTGTTTATTTTATCTTTAAGCCTTGAAGCTTTAATTTTCTAATTCAAAACTGCCTTACTAATTAACCTGCTGTGGCTTTGTGGCGCCATTGAAGCTCTATCTCTTGTCCCATTGGGCTCATTTAAGCAGAGTGCCTTCAGTTCCATTTGGTTTAAAAATGTGTATCATCCAGCAGCTGAATTTACATGTTCTGAAGAAGTAGTATGTATTTTTGGGGCTGTAAGGAAAAGGGATATCTCAGGGAGTTACTCCTTGTGGCTCTGAGTACCATGCCAAATAAGTCATTATTGTCTTATTCTGCAATGATAAGAGAGCAAGCAAGCTCTATCCTTGCATCTAAACAGCAAGCTAAATTAGGATCATACATGATATCCTCCAGTGGTCTGTTCCTGTCTCCTTCATTTTTCCTCTTTGAAGCCATTTCCAGTGTGACTCACAGGTTCATGCACCATACAAGGGTGACACATGAGTACTCTGCTGGCTGAGTTATCACTAAGCACATCTGCTAAGTGATGAGGTACAAATGCCAGTCTAAAAATGCCCCTCATATGATTACATTAAAAGAAACAGTGAAAATAAGAGCCTGAGGCACTGAAGAGGTGACATGAGTAATAGACAGAGAAATCAACTTTGCACATTCCTATTTAACGTAATTCCTCTGATTAAAGACCCTGGCTCCAGGACAAACTATGCAGCATTAAAGTGAGGAGGAGGGATCTTCTACTCTCAGCAGTTAACCCAGGAATCAGAGAACACATTTTACCTTGCTCCAGTCGGTATGTGGCAAAGTCAAGTCCAGGCATTTTTCCATTTTCTCATCCAAGCTTTTTACCTCAGAACTTTGGAGAGGACAGAAAGTCTTGTTGGACCAAGTTCAGTCTGTCTTTATGATACCTGCCAGACACACAGCTCTGCTTGTGGTTATCTCGTCTGAAGTTCAGCTGACAAGGCATGGCATAACTGCAGTGACATTTAGGTCCACCTTGGCAAAGATGGTTCTGGTGCAAACAGCACCCATTCTTAATAACACAGAATGATAGGATTCTGCCCTGGCTCTCAAATCTACTTTAGCTCACAATGACTTAATCTTCCCCCACCTCATCACTAGATTCTAAATGGCTTTTAAAAATAAATTAGAAGATATTTGTGCATTCCAGGTAAAAAACATCATGATTATTAGTATAACTTCAGTAATTAAAAACTCATAAAATGCACTGAGATATACTTACACAGAAGAGGATAAACTTTTTTGTGGTCCACCAAAACTTTGGTTTCATCTAAGAATAGACTTTCAGTTATTCTGAATGACCTTCTGAAATGAAAGTTGATTTGTTAAGAGACATTTTGGCCTTGATCGCATGTGTGGAGTTCTTCTCAGTACCTTTACTATTGTGTCTTAAGTTCCTCTCAGAACTAGGTTAAGGTCTTGCCTCCTATTAAAATTTCAGTCCCGTGGTAAAAGCTGAATGTTGATGGATTATTTCAGCCTGTGGTGGCCTATTTCCTCTTTCATTTTTTTAAGGCTACAACTTCTGTTGTGACTTGCATGAACCACGTGACCCAGGCATTCCTGCTGAAGTCCTGGTGATTATGGCTGGTCTTCCAAAAGCATTTTCACATTTTTCCTTGACAACTGGCATCCTCCAAGTTATTGCCTAGCATAAATCCTAATTTAATCTTTTTCATAAGATGTATTTTTCTTAATAGTGGATTTAAACCAAATACCTTACACATCAAAAGTACTTCTTTTTCATTTGGAGTGGGCAAGGGAAGATCACAAGACTTTGCTGTGTCTCCAGCTAGGAGATTCAGAGGCACAACTGCAGCTGTTTCCTGGTATCTCAGCATAGGGCTGTCAGCTGAAGATGCTGGTACCCTTGGCAAGCAAACCACAATGCATGTGGGACGTTGCATGGAGCTCATCACACAAATGAACACATACAGATAATCTTACAGAAGGAAAGCCTGCTTAAAAATAAAGTTCTTCAATGTACAGTATGCCTTTCTTAACTAGCTTCCTAAAATAAGGCCATGGATTATTCTCATGAGAATGCACAAACCAAATCACAGGTACTTCTTGGCAGCAAGGAGAGACAAAACAAGTGCATCATCTCTGGTATAATCTGTATTATGCCATTTCAACTGTGGTGAAATTCAGTCTCTTTTTTTACTGAATGTTAACCAATGTGAACTAGCTCTAAGTATGCTTAAATCTTTAAATAAATGAGCTGCAGATTTAAATCCTATGTGGACAGTTAGTTTTGCTAAAGATTTAACACTGGGGTATTTAATCTTCATTTAGTAAAGTTCCAAGTTACGTTAAATGAAAAGGAAAAAATATAAAACCTTATTCATGCTAGTTTAAAGAAAGCATAGGCTTTATAGTTAACATAAGTTCACATGGGCAAGGTTTTATGCATTCATGAAAGAGATTGCATTTGATCTGATTATATTGAATTAAAGATAAATTATAGTTAAACCTCTAGGGAGAAGAATGAGGATCATGGAGAGTTTTTTAAGTAGTTTTAATTAATTTTCTAAATATGTTTACTTTGCAGTTCATAGAAAATTGATATTCCTATACCTTCCCTCAGTGACACAAGCCTTCCTCAAGCTGTGATAAGTGCTTCTCAACATTTCAGTCTGTTGGAAATATTATACCTTTAATGGTATGCACCAATTCATCTTTTTCCTCACGATGCAGAGCAACCCAGAACTTACCCCTAAGGTAACAACATACAGTTAAGTGTTTTAGCTTGCTCCAAGGTAGATTCCCTGTGAGGCTTCCATGGAGGATGAAGGAACTTTTGAGTTCTGTCAGTTTTTTAGGACGCTCTCCTGGAAGCACAAAACCGGTTCATGGTCTTTAAGAGTAAGGAAAGTAGGTGGAATAAGAGATTCCCTTGGCTTAAATGTGAGCTTTTGAGTCTGCTCAAAACCAAACAAGCCATACCAGAGAAGAAAAACCCATGGAGAACTACAAGGGCATTGCCAGAGTGGGCAGATGCAGTTACAAAAGCAAAAGCTCAGCTCAAATTGAAATTGGTCAGAGAGGTCAAAAAACACAAGAAATGGTTCTTTGGGTATATAAACAACAAACAGAAGGAAATACTGGCCCACTGTTAAGCAGCAGAGGTGAATTGGTCACCCATAATGCTGAAAAGGCAGAGATTCCCAACACATTCTTTACCTCTGTCTTCACCTTGGGACATATGGGAACAAAAATCCAGGTTTATACAAACACCGACAGACACTGTCAGTGAAAGAAGAGCTTGTCTGTGAACGATCACAGGAGCCTGACCCCTACAGATTGATGGGTCCTGATGTTACACATCCAAGGGTTTTAAGAGATCTGGCTGATGTAATTAAAAGGATGCTCTCCATAATCTTGGAGAAGTTGGGTACCAGGGGACATCCCAGAAGACTGAAAGATGGCTAATGTCACCCCATCTACAAGAAGGACTTAAAGGAGGATCCAGGAAATTACAGGCATGTCAGTTTTACTCCACTCCCTGGGAAAGTTGGGGAACAAATTCTCCTGGGGGCTATCACAAGTCAAATGAAGCACATGATTGGGAAAAGCCAGCGGGGATTCACCAAAGGCAAGTCATTCTTGACAAACCTGATCACCTTCTGACAACACAATGACCTGCTCGGCTGATGTGGGGTGAGCAACAGACATTGTCTCCAAGGCTTTTCTATATGTTTTCCCAGAGACTCCTCCTAAAGTAATGGATGTATTAGGATCTAGACAAGTGGTCTATGCAGTGGATGGGGAACTGGCTACCCAGATACAGCCAGAGGATGGTGGTAAATAACTCCTATTCATACTGGCAGCCTGTGACAAGTGGGGTCCCCCAGGGAGCAATACTGGGCCCACATCTGTTTAATACCTTCATAAGTTATCTGGAGGATGAGATCAAGTGTATCCTGATGAAGTTTGCTGAAAATACCAAGCTGGGGGGGGGAAAGCGGGCACTTTGTGAGGGGGAGCCACCCTGGAGGAAGACCTGGATAGGCTGGAAGAGTGGGCTGCCAAGAACTTTATGAAGTTCCACAAGGACAAGAATTTGCACCTGAGAAAATACAATCCAGGAGTGCAGCACAGGTGGGGATCTGGCTGGCTGGGGACCAGCTCTGTGGCAAGGGACCTGAGGGTCCTGGTAGACAGCAAGCTCAGTATGAGTGACCAGGGTGCTGCTGCTGCAGCAAAGAAAGCCAAGAAAGGCTGGACCAGGGTCCCTTCAACCTGGTACTATGTGGTAGTCAGATCAAACTGAGATCTTATAACCTAATTACAGGTAGTAATTAGTCAGCCCTACATAACTGGATGTCATTCACTGTGGATGACTGGTCTGCTTTTATAGAGCATACCTGAAATTATTCATCCTTATTAGAAATGTGGTTCAATAAACACCTTAAAATAAATTGTAACAGAATGAAAAATTTCCAGCCAAAAAAAATATGCATAGGAAGAAAATTTCACACCCAAAATGGCAAAGTATTTCAAATGTTTCTGTTAAAACACTAAAAAAGATCAACACAAAAGTTTAATGATGCAGTCTCAAGCTTGCAGACACAGGAAGCTTGCTACCATAAAATCAGGGGAAATAGATTAGCAATCTAGAGACCAGATGGTTAGTATTTACTTGCTGACATAACACCACCAAATGTTCCTAAATTTCTTTTTTAAATTTGTCTTTCATATTACATTATCAGCATAGGAACTGATCTTGCAAACATATACATAAAGATTTCAATATATTTATTCATTTGGGTTGTCCCATTGACTTTGGAACAGGAAACTGTTCACAGAACCAGGCTGTGAACTTAGGGTAAGTCTACAGAGTTGTAAAGTATTTGCCTACACAGAATTGGGCAGGCTAAGTCTGGGGGAGAAAAAATAAAACCCTGTGTATGTGTTTTTGTTCTGGTTTTGTTATTTTCAAGAGAGCAGTTTATGGAGAATATGATAAAAGACATTCCCCATCCATAAATATATCTCCTTGTCTGGTGAATAACTGTTAAACTTGTCAGGGCCTGAAATAAGCTGAAGTCTTAGAATGCTTCTCCAATTTGAAGTCAAGGAGTAAAAAGAAAAAAACATTTACAAACATTTTTACCCAGCAAATTGTTAATACCAGCATGAGAAAATGCTGCTTAATTATAACAAGATCCTCCTACAAATTTCATAACCTCTCTCCTCTGCGAAAAATATCATTGATTCCAAATGTTTGTTCAGAGCCCTATTTTTCTCTAGTGGGAAAAACTGTCACTCCTTGCTCTACACTGTTTGTAACTTGTTTAAGTAATCTGTAGGGGCTCTCTACTCAAAATATACAGAATTTTACTAGCGTTAGTTTTTCATACTCAAAGTTTTCCCCTTCAGTTTTAGGTTTTTCCTTCATTTCCACTTTCTAAAGTGTTGTGTTCCCTCATCGCTGTCATTACTGGGGTTTTTTTTGGAGGCATTTACATTTCCCCTTTGTCCAACATATTTTTTCCCCATCCTCCATCAAAATCTGCTTTTCAATGGCTTGCATATTTCTCAGTGTCATTTCCTCATCTGCCTCCTCAGGTTCTTTTTCCTAGTGTCACATGACTTACAAAGTTACATCAATTACAAAGTCACCTGCCTCCAGGCAGTGTATTTCCTCCACTATTTAATTTTTCCATTTGCACCATCTGCGTGTCTATATGTAATACAAGCACTTCACTTGGTGGAAGTGATATCAAATGGAGTTGACCCCGTTACTGCCCTGAAAATAAGAAATTTGTTTTCCTATGCTACAGCTTCTTTGTTGATCACACTTCTAGAAGCCATGAGGGAGTTCCTTTAATGTCATAGTTAAAATGATAAACTTGGGTAACCCCTCATGTGCTCCCCTTGAATACATATTATACTCAGCTCCCTACTCATACAGACACAGAAGTAGTATCTGTTTTGCAAAACCAGGAATTCTACCAAGAATTTTAATTCCAGGCAGGCCTTTCAAGTTATAATTTGTCTGAATATCACAAATACTTAAATATCTGTACTTACAGCTAACTGCCCCATACAGATTAAAAGGCTGTGAATACCTTAAACAAAAAAAAGAAATCCCCACAAAAAAACACTCAACCTATTTTTTCAAGTAAATGTTCAGTCTTTTCAGGAACAAAAGAAACAGCAGCAAAAATAAACTGTGGGGAATTTTCAATTTGTTGCCAAAAACCATTAGAAAAGCTCTCTCATACATGAAACTTGTAATATTTGTTTATAGCTTTGCTGTGTTCATTCTTGTCATGGGGTAGCTTTACCTTTAAGACAGCTTGGAGGGAGAGGAAGTTGAATAAGTAATTTTTTTAGTTACTGGTTTAAAACCACGACAATTCTCTAGCCAAAAACGGGGCTAGAACACGAGTAATCTGCATGGATAAGAATAAAGCCTTTTGTTAAAGAGATGATTATTTAAAATTGAACTTCTAAATGTAACTACTAAAGTGACGTTACATAGAAAAATAAGTCACAACTACCAGAAAACACCATTTCCTTTAAAGCAGTTATGTAAGAGAATGTTTGGAGTCTCATCTGGAATGACATGTATCATTCTGGTCACTCACCTTTAGAATGCATGAACTCAAAAGAACAAAAAAAACAAAAACAGTAATCAAAATACTACCTTATAAAAGAGTATTATCCATCAGAAAAAGGGTTGCATGAGGCATGACCTCTGGCTCTCAAGAGTAAATGCTAAATAAAGCAGCAAAATCTGTGTTGATACAAGAAGAAATTGGTATAAATTAACCAGGAATAATCCTAGAAGCAATCTAATAAACTGCATTTATCTGTCTGTAATTCAGCTCTTTATATAATTTTTGAGACAACACACCTAACTCATTTTAAGATACAGGTCCACACATTTACAAAAGGGATTATATGACATGGCTCCTTGTGGTAGCAGGCAAGGAATAAGATTTTCTCCATTCTTAGGTTCCTACAGATCTGGAGCTGTAATGACATGGAAGGAGGGGGGCTACCTACTCTACAGTACAAGGTTCAGCTGTGCTGCCATTGTTATTGCTCATTAATTGGATTTAGTTGCTATATTATTCAAGTAGATAGTAACAGTAAATACTATTCATTCCTGTGGTGTCAGGAGAGAATTTCTTTATATCTTGCTGTAAACAGGTTAAAGTGTCAGGAAGCACTGAACAAGCCTACCTGAATCTGTGATAGATCTGCATTTGAACTGTGTAAAACTCTTGGGAGAATCAGAAAAGAAACTTGGCATTTTTCCAATCTTGCAATATCTGTAGTAAAGGTGGGGTGAGGGACAGTTACTTTGTTTAAATTTCAGCAACCCCCATTTTCTCCAAGTTCAGTCTTCTACTGCCTTTGCCTTATCCTGTTGTCATTAATTAAACTCTATAGGAATGGGCCACATTTAGCTACTTAATAATTCTTAATCTTCATACCTGGAGGATACTCTAAGAAATATTTCCACATATTAATTTGCTTGGTGAGTATAACCTTTATCCTGTTCAGCAAGCATAATTAGAGATTTATTTGTTGTGTCAGGAATTCAAAATGTTTTAGCTCACCTGTACATAGGCAACAACACTTTAAATTATATAGGAGAATGCAAACACCTTCAAAGACAAAGTTTCAAGAGGGGACATTATTCAAGAGCGAGAATGAAAAATGGCCTGAGTTTCTTGTACTAATTCTTTAGTTTTTATACTGAAATCCAACCTTTGCTCTTGCTTATACAGTAAAACAGGCAGAAATATGTTTTTTTTAAGGAGAACACAAAAGGAAAAGGCATATCGGAAATTCTGTCGGCCAATTTTCGAATTTAAGTGGAAGATTACTTCAATGTCAGCTTTCATGGAGGAGCCAAACGCCAGCTGGTGCTCCATCTCTGTTCCCTGGGTACAATGCTCCGTGCCTGCGGCTCCCTCGTGTGGTGCATCCCTGTCCATCTGGGCATCAGCACAGCACATCTTTACCCTGCAATCAGTAGCTGTGAACCTCTCAGTGTGGTTATCATTCCCAGTATTCTTTGCTATCCCAAAGCATACTATCTGCCCAGCAATAAGGAGTAAGTTTCTACTTTTTCTTTATTTCATTTGATAGACATTATATATATGTATATACACACGGTACAATACTTTTCTTTTGTGATAGAGAATAAACGAAAGTTTTCATTGCTGGTTGTTTGTTAAGTCAAGATTCCAGTTAATAATGAAAAAAATCAAACGTTTAATATCAAAAGCAACTTCAAGTATTTTCTATACATTTTAGTATTCAGTATATAGTAAGGTGGTTTGGGGGATTTCTTTTTATATCAAAAAACGTATTTTAATAGACTATTTTTACCCTCATACTTTAGAGTACTATTCATATCAGGCATGGAGTTTAAAATTATGTATCTCATGGTCCCAACTAGCTCTTCGCAAGAACCATAGGTCACTTATACAATCAGGCATATGTCTCAAAACAGGGTTAAATCATCAGCAAAGTCAAGGTGCAATAACCATGTTTAGAAATGCATTATTTCATTCTCCTAAAACAGATTATGCTGCAGTCCTTGATGTGAAGCAATATACAACACCACTGTTTGCAAAACAATACCTGACTTAGGCATAAATAGTACTTCAGTTCCCCGAGCTATTTATCCCTTAACCTTTCTGTATAAAAATAATTCAACTTAGGTATATATTGCACTAATTTTATCATACTGGATAGCTCTCGCCCTGCATTATGTTTTCTTTGCTGAACTAGGATTACACTAGGGTTTTAATTTCCATGGAAAATGTGGGAATAGGGCAACAGACACACATATGGTGTGCAATAAATGTTTATCTATAATAGCAAGAGTAATCTCAGAGGCATTCACAAAGGAAACTACACATTAGACTTGGAGATCATTTTCTCCAGTAGATTCATCATTCTCTCCTGTAACTGTAAGCTTTGAACTTGAATGATGTTCTGCTGATCCAGGATCCTGCGCACTTCTCTACAGGTTTCTTCCATAGCTCTACTCAACTTCTTTTGTTCTTCCAACATGGCTTCCATTAATTTTAGCTTCTTCTTTTGGAAACTGCAGTTTTGCATTTTTCTTTTCTTAACTGGTCTTTCTTCAGCTCTGAAATGTGAATATTTGTTAGAAATTAAACTCATATTTATAAGAAGAAAGAACCCAAAATTCGATAGCATATTCTTGGCCAAGCTACATCCTAGACATATTTAAATTCCCTCTCAAGTTTGTGCCAAAACATAAGTATTCAATGTATTATTGCATAGTGTTACAGAGAAAAAGAAAGAAAAGGGGGGAGGGGAGGGGAGGGGAGGGGAGGGGAGGGGAGGGGAGGGGAGGGGAGGGGAGGGGAGGGGAGGGGAGGGGAGGGGAGGGGAGGGGAGGGGAGGGGAGGGGAGGGGAGGGGAGGGGAGGGGAGGGGAGGGGAGGGGAGGGGAGGGGAGACAGGAAGGAAGGAAGTTTTACATCTCATTGTTTTTAATAAGAATTTTCCCTGCAGAATACTAGGCTTTTTTTTTTTTTTTTTTTTTTTCTTAAATCTTGACATGCCTTACACATCAAATTTATACACTGTACTGGGAGAGACATTTGGCTTATCTGGTTATTGAAACTCTAATTTTAAAGTTGCAATAACCATCCCAGTCTAGAGAAAGTGCTGCATGGCTACATGTGGTGGTATCTTACAGCTTGTTTTTTAAAGCATTGCATCAGTAAGGCTGGTCCCATTCCAGAATACGAGTCTCAGAATTTGCCCTTCTGTCAAGACACAGCAGTGTCACTGACCACTCTTTTTTTTTATATTCCACCACAAAACATTATAAATAACATAAAATCCTGAAAAAGCAGAAAAGTACCTGGGGGTTCTGGTTGACAGTGGCTGAGCATGAGCCAGGTGTGGCCCAGGTGGCCAAGAAGGCCAATAGCACCTGGCCTGGGCCAGCAATAATGTGGCCAGCAGGACCAAGGCAGTGATTGTCCCTCTGCACTCTGCACTAGCTAGGCCTCACCTCCAATCCAGTGTCCATTCTTGGGCCCCTCATGACAAGAAAAACATTGAGGGGCTGGAGCATGTCCAGAGAAGGGCAATGCACAGCCTCATCTGAAATATGCAGAGCTGCCATTTGGAATTTGGGGAATATTTTAAGTTTCCTCTATGTTTTACCATGCTGAGTTTCTGTTTTGGAAGAGAGATAAACATGGTAATAAAGACAGTGCTCTGAAGGTGTAAAGGTCACATGGCTGTTCTAACTTGGGGTGACAGAGCAACACAGGCAAAACCAGCCCATGTGGCATACAAGTGAGACCACACACAGAGATCTGTGTCTCTTTAACCTGCAGCCTAAGAAGGAATAATGCTAAAATGTGAAGAGGAAGAAAGGCAAGTAGAAGGCGTATGTGTAAGTGTACTACACATCTGAGGAACCTCCAGATAGAGCTGGATAACTCCTTTCCTAACTTAAAGTGAGAGACCATGTCTTCATTTACACTTTTTGTAACTCCAGACTGGAGTCCCCAACATCAAAGATATCTGATGATGTGTCTTGAAGTCCCTTGACACAAACAGCAATCTAAGTTGTGTTCTGCCAAAAGCAGTATCCTTTCTAGGTGAAATGCAATAATGAGATAGTACAGCTGTGACTAGTATGCCATGTCAACATGCTGCAGATTTTAAGACATCCTTGAATAAGGATAACTTAAACTCTTGAGGAATGTGTTTTTATTAATGTGCAGAAAGGTAGTGGGGGTGAGGTCACTCAGCTGTGGCAGATTTGTATCATAATTTGATTCATGTTCTTATCCTACTTGACAGGCTTTGTGCAGCAGCAACTGTGACATTCAGATCTGTCAGCAGGAGAGATAAACAATCCTTAGCACCTGAAAGGCTTAATGCAAATATATGAAAAAGACACAAGCCCCTTGACATTTAAGAGTGCAGTGACCCAAAAAGGGTGAGATACTATCTACTTTGGAAGGTATACAATAAACTCAACTTTGTAGGTTCTATATAGCAGATTTGTGGCACTAAATAAATGTGAATAAAATAAATACATGCTGCTCTGCTCAAACCGTGAATCTGCTTAAACTGTGGGTCAAGCTTACTTCTGATCACTGGAATTATCACAGTCTCACAATCTTGTGAGAATGGGTCTTGGCTAACACTAAATTCTGTATGTCTCCCTTAACTCTAAGGGCCAGAATTATTTCAAATGCAGTTCCCGAAGAGGTCAAGCACATGGAAAAGATCTACAGCAATGTAAGACAACACTTCATCTGTTATTCCAAGACTTCCATCACCGTAGTCACATTCGCAAAGAATGTGTGCTTTCTGGTAGGCAGAGCAAGAAATTTTCTGAAGTGGTAATATTATTTTAGCCAAAGTCACCTTTTGAATTTAAACTTGCCTTCACAGAAGATATAAATGTTGGAAACCTGATTAATCTCTATTCTCTTCCCTATACAGTAATAGAAAGTAGCTGTGGTAAGACCTCTTTTCTTGCAACCAGTACAAATTCACTCCACAAGAGGGCTTGTGTGTTGTCAAGGTAAGCACTGATGAGAATGGTCCTTAATAAGGAATAAGAGAGAAAATCTGAGACTTGTCAATGGTACTGAGATGCACTGAGTATTGTGTGTCTTTCTTGGTAACAGTAGCCACCGTTTGGGTTTTAATTTCAATTGAGACAACAACAACAAAAACCCATAAAAAACCAAGATGGAGTGATTTAGACTGAAAGATCTAAAAAATAAGCCTTATTTTTAAGAGAAAAGAATCTTTGAAGTGTTTTCCTAGAGTCTGTAAAGGATTTTACCTGTTTTTCAGTTAAATCCATCAAAGAACTGTAAGTCATGAAACCGTAGATCTAAGACAGTAAGTGCCTTGCACAGCTCCAGAGAGAAAAGAGCAGCAAATTTTTACTGTGCCAGCAGTATCTGCACTGTGCTAATAACTAAAAACGTACTCACTGAAGAGTACTCGCTCAGAACTGTGTTTCAGCACAGAGAAGTGCCCCCAAAAGCAATGACACAAGGATTCTTCAAGGTCTCCCAAGTACTTTCTACATTTGTTTACAATAACAAACACAACTTGGTAATTAGCCTTCATTGAAAAGAAATAGTTATTTCAGAAATGTTCAGAAAGTCCTAGCTCTGGTGATGGTACCATTCTCTTTTTCTCTCCACTGACTGATAGTGAAAGGGTTCTATGGTCACTCACAAGTTCACAGTAAAGAATTGGCACTTACAAACCTCTCCTCTTGCAGAGTAGCTGCCAAAAGGGAGCTCTTGAGAAGGGCCCTACAAAAGAAGGCTCTAAAGAATCTAATTTAAGAGCAAAGAGCACTTGCAACATGAAACAATGTAAAATGTCTAGTGATGCCCCAAGTGATGAGTTATTTGAATACTGAAGTGTTTCCTCACATACCAAGCAATGTTCATTGAGAGGTTCTAGATGTCCTGGGCAGCATGTCAGAGACCCCTCTCTGTCAGTAGTTTTTTATAACAAATTCAAGAGGAAAGCAGAGATAGGAATATGTGTTCAGCACCAAGTAACTGAAGCAGCATCAGTATCCTCAAACAGTTCCAGCTAGGAGCATGTCTACTTTGCCAATGTATAGGCACAAAAATAAGCAATGACTGACGATTGCAATCAGTTCCTGTTGCCCATTCTCCGTGTTGCATTTCTCTGCAGCCAACGCCTCTGTGACAGCTGGGGTGCAGCAGATCCTGACAGCATCCAAAAAGCTGCTGAAGAAGCACCTCCCTCTTTGCCAAGTCTAGTGTCTGAAGGTACATTTTGAGGAAAACCTCAGGAAAAAGAGATCTAGGGAAGTAAGGACCTCTGCACAAACTGCCAGTACATTTCTGCTGAGCTTCCAGTGCCTACAGCAGAGAACCTACAAGAGATTGGCACGGGTATTCCTCTGACCACGTGAATGAAGTGTGGAAGAGCTCTGGCATTGGGAGCATATTCCAAACAGAAACTCACAAAGCTATTTCCCTGCTATGCTCTAAAACAGACAGACAGGGTTCCAAGAAAGCAAACCAAGGGAAAGAAATTATTTCATCTCACCTAGGAGACTGAGCAGAAAAGACTGTGTGTAATGGACATGAGGGGGAACAAAGCAAAACCTCCAGATACAATCAGGCAACGTATTAGGGAAGTCTCAAATGTATTTGCTGTCTGCCTACCTAATAACAATTTAATTCATTGTTCAATTAAAAGTTCCTTGATTGATTGCTTACACTCATCCAATACGGCTTGTTTCGGGGACATGTGTGAATAATTAATGAAGCAGGAGTTGAATACAAAGAATTCTCTGTTTATGAAAATGTATTATCTTCACAAAACCCTAACAACACTTCCTTATTTCTGATTACTTCATGGCAAACAGGTCTCCAGCACCATCAGTTCTTGGAATTTATGGCTTTTAACACCCAAAAACTGTTTCTCACTGGTTTGGGTTTTTTTAGCTACATACAAATCCAAGCAGACCTCCATAATCCATGTCTCTTTATTTAAAAAATTAACAATGATTTGAACATAAACAATATTAATATTAGAGATTATATAAAGATCTTCAGAGCATAAGGACTGAGGATGAGGCAACCTGGATCTTCTGATAAACTAGGCTCATTCAATCATTCAAATGCATTCAGGAATTAATGAGACTCAATCTTGAAGCACAGAAAAGAACCACAAAAATGGCTGGGAGGCTGGGCAAAGCACCTTGCTAGGATAACAAGCCTGCATAATGAGTTAAGATGTACTACATAATGCACATAGCCTAAAGCTCAAACTTCTTTGTAGATGATGCCCATTCAGATTTAAATAGCTGTAGCATAATTTTAGAAATAGTAAAGTCTTTGCCAAAGATGTTTCCCAAATTAGCATCATCAACAAGTTGTAATGCACTTCTTTTAATCCATATCATGGCAATTCATGTTGCAAATTCTTACTTTTTCGTCTATTGTAAACCTTCTGTACGAAATTCATTAATCTACATTTAAAAATTAAAAAAATACTAAAGACAGTATGATCATGGCACACAACCATCTTGCCAGAAAGCAAAAAATACTGAAAGGTTCTCCAATATACTGAAAAGAAAAGTAAGTAGAAGTAGCAGCTGAAAGTTTCATTCACTAAATTCACATTAGAAACAAGGGACTGGTTTAAACAACGGTTTGCTTATCACTAGAAAGAAGGGAAGAGTGAATTCTCCATCTTCTGAATTTATCAGGTCTAGACCAGACATTTAATATTTCCCAGAGTCAAACAAATAACAGAAACAAAGAAGCGGAGGACAGCAGAGACAGAGGGCTCCTGAGTGCAGAAGTGCCCTGCTGAGGGAAGGATAATATTTCTAGGCTCCACATCAGAATGACCAAATTCAAATGGTATCTAACAAGAAGTCAGACTAGATAACACAGTGGTTTTATTATGGTCTTTTAGCCTATGAAAGTAACTCTTTCACCCCCATTTTCAGGACAATAGAAATGGCAGAACATATGAAGTCTGAACTACATTCACAGCCTGTATAATTATGTTCTGTCATTATTTTACTGCGAAAACAAAGACCATAAATTAATCCACAGGGTGAAAAACACTGGTTTTAATTAGATAAAAAGTCATTTATAGTGGTGTCAGGAATTTGGATTTTAAAAATTTAAGCTGCAGAACAAGACTCCACCACATTGCATTATATTTTATGACCATAATAGAATAATTCTATTATTGTCAGATGTTTTGTACTGTATTACAGTCTTAGAGCAGTGTTAGAACAATACTAAGCAAATAGCAGGCGCCCCTTTAAAGGGATTCCAAATGTTTTCCTCATCTACACACTTGAAACAAAAATTAAAATTAATTTTATCTCACATTAATTGTATTATCACTAACAAGCAAAATTTGGGTTTTGTAAGAAGGTCCCAACCCCAAAGTTTTTCAAACAGAATGCAAAGAAAACCAGTTTCAACTATTTTTAGCCTGACAATATGTATGTACTGACTGAAGTATAAAACTTGACATTTTTCGCAATCATGAAAGCTAAACATTCAACTGAATTTTTTTTAAGCTATAATTTATATAGCCAAGTAACCTCTTGCTATGTTCAAAGATACTGAGAAAACACAAAGCTGACACTCTAAAGCTGCGTTGGAGAGTTTAAAGGAATAACAGGAAAGTTTTCAGAAGTTTAAGTTATTTAGGAAGATCTACTGTTTGAAAGTATTTTTTCCCTATCAATGGTTGCCATAACATTAGGATTTTTATTACTGATGAAAAAAAATCTATAATGTAAGCTGAAAAATATACAGCTGCAAAACTTCTGTATTTTACATATAGGTATGAGTGTGTATTTTTCAAAATGTGTTTCAAAGTAATTGTTTTACATAGCCGTGAAGTAGAAAAATAGGGAACTTGAGGACCTAAAGCATTCTTTTGATTTCAACTCCCAGAATTGTCTTTAGTTCCCTTTTTGAATCTGTTGGATCAATTGTCTAGGGTTCAGAGGCAAGGGCATTGATTAAATAGCCAAGATGGACCCAAATTTTTTATGCTAATTCTATTCTCTCTTGTTGGCTATTTCAAAGTGTTTTTCAAATACAGGATGACACACTAATTGCTTAAGCTGAAAACTGCTTCCTTCAGTTCATAATTTTCCATTAGTAACTCTAAAAGAATTGACTTCCTGGTCTTACCATGGCAGCTCTAAGTGATTTTAACCCATGTGGTATCATTAGCAAGCACTGTATTTTCTTCTGGCCAAGAAAGGGTTCCCTAATCTGCTCTCATTCATCAGCCTAAATTAAACAGGTCAAAGCTGGACAAGCTTTTCAAACCCCCTATGACTATTGGAATAACACATTTTCTCCTTCCAGATACATGCCCCATTATTACAAGTGGTTTCTTATTTTTAATCCAATCGCAATGCTCACCTCTAATATTACACTGATCTCTCATGTGGTATCTGCTGCTCAACTTCTCCATTTTTTTGAAACAGGAGAACTGTATTTTAACTTGTGTCTGTTTAACTATCTTGCTGTTAAATGATATTCACAATATTCTATTGCACAAAATTCTTTTATAGTGGAGACTTCAAGAGCACGGCTGAATTCCTACGTTATTCCTAAGTTATGGAGGTCCGACCATCTTGAGAGCTGCCCTGCCATTCCCTCCAGCCCCCAGACCCTCCTGAGCCATCCAGAACAGCCACTCCAAGCAGGCAAGAGCAGCATTGCAGGGGGTGAGTGGCATTACCTGCCCCAGACTTGCAGCCAGGTGAAAGCCAGCCTGTGCCACTAGAGGCTAGATTTAAATGAGCTGCAGTTTCTAAATTTAGCCAAACAATGTTAAAATACTTTTTACTAGAACAGGTTAGGTTATTGCCTTGGATAAAGTTAAAAAAAAAAAAAACAACAAGCCAGTGAACCTGAAGCTGGCTAAAATGCATCATAACCTAAATTTCCAGAGCTTATAATTTAGTGAGTGATTTAAGTCCATTTTAGCTGTAAATGAAAGCATCTACATGAGAGTGGAGGTCCACCTGCAAACTGTGGGCACAACAGATGTGGGTTTGGGGTTGATTAACTTGATCTCTGTGAGGGCTGTCTATGTTCTGTAGTGAAACCTGGTGTGGTGACCTCCTTCCTCTCTTATGGTACAAAATCCGTCTCGTCCTGGAGTTAGCCCTAAGCTGAAAAACTTAACATCCAGCATTTTAAAAAAGCCTGATGTTATCAAGTAGTCAAGTGAATATGCTCCACAATGTTTGTGGAAATGTGACCTTCTAATTAAATATTAAATGTTATTGTAAATCCCATTGGAATAAAGTTATTGCATCTGAAATGTGATTGTGGAGTTTGCAAACCCTAAAGTCAAGTGAGTTTGTGTATCAGGAATATCAACTACTTACAATGAACTAAGATAAAAAAAATTTGTTGCTTGGAACAAAAACGTTGCTATAGTTCAGAAGTTATGCACTCTAATAAATATTCATTGCCAAAAAAAAAAAAGTTTTAAAAAATAATCAGCTATTCAAGGATTATTTGCTTGAATGATTGAATGAATTTACCTTAGTTTTATTCATCCAAGAGTAGGTCTAGAAACAATAATTCAAACTTGCTCAGTTGGTTCTTCTTCCAGCACAACATCTTTACAGTTGCATGACTGACAGGTAATTTTACTGTTACAGTTAAAGCCTCGCAGACCTATGATAAGGATCTCTAGGATCAACGTTTTTACTGCCAGAAAACTGTAATCAACTCTTATTTCACACCACTCTGGATGAAAAATGAGACCAGTAAAGTCTAAAATTTGTATCAAGAGTACAACCCTGCCTTTTGTTAAAATGCTGCATTCCAGGGAGCTCCAATCATATCCAAAAAAAAAAAAAATTCAAAAAAAGAAGGAATCATGTTTGCATTTCAAACTAGCATTTACTTTGAAAAAAATTACATTCTCAATTGTATTTAAAATGTTTCAATGTACTTTCAAACTGCATAAGCAGCTTTTCTGTGTCCACAGAAATACTTATTTTGCATCTTTTCACCATTTTAATAATAACTGAAGCCAGAAAAATTTCATACTCATATCAAAAGGAAAACTAGAGCAAGCCAAAAATCATCTAAGCAGTATGTTATATCTCTGATTGCACCGCAGGACTCTCTTGAACATGCCTGTACTCCTTTTATGAACACTCTCCCTGATGTGAGCCGTGACATGCATGCTGAGTTTTGGCAATAATATACAACTTTTTGCCCAGTTCTCCTACTCCCTTCCAGTCTTTCATAAAGGAATAAAGAAAATGCCCTAATTCAGCAAAGTGGCTGAGATTGGGGAACAGATCTCATTTGTGATTTATAGAAAAAATACAAGAGATGTTAGAGGAAAATGTGTGAGGGTGTTCCCTTTACACAGCAAATTTGGTTCATTCTGCAAAATACTAAAAAGAGGGGAAAATAGATGCTACCTCAGCTTGTAAGAAAGCAAGCTTGATGAGCTCTCTGAATGTTCATCTTCAAAGCATTCTTCCCTTCCTTCATATGTAAACTGGTTATATGGCAAAAACAGAGGTGTAGACTTAGCTGATGGAGACAGCGAGGCCTCTGTCTGTGATGTAGAAGGACCTGGCTGCTGACTTTCATGCATTTTCACATCGCTGTGGTCTGTCACTTTGGATAAGATCCTATCAATGGTTTTGTAGTAAGGCCAGTCAGGTGCCACAGTTTCACTGTCAGTCATGCATTTTAATTTCCTGTAAGAAAAGGCACACAACATTAAAGCTTGTTTTCCTACAAAAAAAGTACTCTTCATACAGATCTATCTCAAAACATTTGTTCTGGTCACATTTAGGAGTCAAACTGAATGCTTTAAATGAGATTGAAATTAAACACTTTTCTTCTTTAACTTCCAGTGAAGCCTTTCAGGTTCTTTTCCTAGGTTTGACCTATTAAAAAAGGTTGCATGTAAACCCCAAATGAAATTCAATACAAATAGAGAACATTACAACTTCTAATGGAAACAGGACTGTGTTCATGGTTGAATAATTTTCTTCCCTTTAAAGAATATCCAACTAACCAACGTGACAGCAGTCCCTGACAACTGGACTAGGCAACACACCACAGCCTTTACTAAACTGAGGGCAGCCCCGTGCTTCCATGCTTTGAAGAATGAATATTTATTTTCTATAATGAATACAAGTGGCTATAAATATAATGCATATCCTTTTTCTAATATTGCCTAAAAGCCCTGAAATGCCTTGGCAAATATCCTTGTAACAACCATGAGATACAGACATCTGTTCATCTGTTACAGAATAAAGATCAGGGTAGGCAAAAGTATAGTTTCATTAATATACAAAAAAAAAAAAAAGGAAGAAAACCCCAAACCTAAAACATTTAATAATGCATTACAAACAACATGAACAAAAACATTACATTACAGTGGACTATCCACCATGACCCTGTCTTTCACGTGTATCTTACTATGAGATTTATTATTCAATCCTCAGACAAGTTTACTGCTATCCCAGTAGTTACCCAGTGTTATTTTATTTTCTTTTACTAAGAAATGTAAAACTTAGGTATATAGATGTAGTATATATCTCAAAGAAATTCCAGGGACCCAAACTTTCTCTTCATTTGCCTCTCCCAGTTTGGATCTTGTTACTCTAAATTGAAATGCAGGAAGGGAACACAACAGGAAAGGCAAGACCAATGACATACCCCATTTTCATAAACCAGATTTAATTCAAATTAACAAAAAGCTGAACCAAATCTGATTCTCACAGCTAGAGGTTTGCATCAGCAGGAAAAAAAAAAAAAAAAAAAAAGGATGGAAACTATTCCTGGACACCTGGCCCACCCTCTTTTTCTTGACGCCTTTCAGGTTTTTCCTTCTCAGAATCCATCCTGCCCACACCAGTCCTGCAAGTGGTAGAATTAAATAACATGTAAACATGAAAAAAACTGTGCCAAACTTAAAAGTGAGAACTTGAAGTTCTTCCTTTTAAAGCACTGTCAGCCTAGAGTAAGGGGAAATCCACTAGTGAGAAAGGAAGGCAGTAAGATTTGCTTAGATTTTAAAGCCATTTAAGGATTCTTTTTTCCTTGTCCTTGCAAGGTCTGATGAGCTTTTCTAGCTATTTAGAAATGCACATCATAGTCCTGCAAAGCAAAGCCTCACAGCCATCCATACTTCTATGCCCTCTATGCATTCAAAATTTTAATTTCATACATATTTCACAACCTACTGCTGTGATTTCATAGTCAGAGAATATCGAGCACAGTCTACAAATACATGCATATCCATCCAGCACAGACAGAAAATAGCTAAACACAGGCCTGACAACAGCCATCAATTAATATTGATTATTTTTAGTTCAATTGTTGAGGCTATTTGCATGAAAAACGTATCAATTATGCCACTATAAGCTAGTAGCAAGACTACATGCCACATTTGTTTGCCTGTGTTGAAACCCTCAATGTGTTCAAGCTATGGAGTTTAAAACTGAACTTCAATTATGCAATGCACTCACCGTGGTCAGTCACCCCCATGGGTGAGACAGCAAAAGCCAGGGGTGACCACATCTCATCAGCCACTGCCCAGCCCAGCAGCTGCATTCAGATGTTTCATGGGTCATGGTTTGAGCCTTTGTGTCAAAAAGGGCAGGACAAACTTACAGCTGATTGCTGACTGCTCTGGAACAGGCTTGTGTTCAGCCTAATGTCTGCCAGGAGCCCCGAGTCCCCACCAGCAGAGCTGCTGCCCAACCAGGCTGTCGCCTGCCTGTTCTGGCATTTGGCCATCCCACAAGGAGGATTTTGCATTTGTCCTTGGTGAAGTTGATGGGAACCCTGTCAGCCCATTTCTCGAGCCTGTCTAGGTCCGTCTGAGTGGCAGTCCTGCCCTCGTAGGTGCAGACTGCAGCCCCCAGCTTGGTATCATCCGCAAAATAGTGGACATACACGCCACCTTTGCCTTTGGATTGTTGATATTCAACAGGGCATGTCCCAATACAAAACACCTGCACTCCTCCAGTGGGAATGTGCCTCTAGGCAGAATACAAACCATTAACAACCACTCTGTGCCCAGAGATCCAGACAGTTTTCTAGCCAGCACATAGTCCCTCCATCTGCAGTGAAACATCCCATCTGGCTATTCCCAGTCACCACTTTTTCCTTTATGTGACTAGAAATTGCTTCCAAAACTTCTTGCTCAATGATCTTCTGAGAGTCGAAGGGAAGAACTCTTAATTCCTGTTCCTGCCTTTCTGAATATCCAACAGCCTTCTTCCAGTCCCTAGAGACCTCCCTCAGTCTTCACAAACTTACAGAGATGACTCCCGACTCAGTCCTTTTCTTGTGCTGCTATTTCTGATATGCAGGCACACCCGCCTGAGACAGCTGGGCAGTGAAGGCTGAAGTAAAGATACCAAGTATCCTCAAGCTCATTACTTGCATCTCCTTTCATTAAATCACCCACCCCTGCGGTGATTCTTGGGGCAACAGTGGTGTAACTACAGTCTGGGGGATGGGAGGTTGAGGGCAGTCCTACAGGGAAGGAGTTGGGGGTGCTGGGCAATGAGAGGCTGGACATGAGCTGTCAGTGTGCTTGTAGCCCACAAAGCCAACCATTATTATGGGCTGCAGCAAAAGCAGCATGGCCAGCAGGTTGAGGGAGGGGATTCTGCCCCTCTGTTCTCCTGAGACCCCACCTCAAGGGCTTCAAAAATACTCAGAGGGCTGGAGCAGCTCTGCCACAGGGACAGGCTGAGACAGTCAGGATTGTTCAGCCTGGAGAAAAGAAGGCTCTAGGAAGACCTTATTGTAGATTCAGACTGGATATAAGGAAGAAATTTTTAATAAGAGTGGTGAGCCACTGAAACCAATTGCCCCGGGATGGATGCTGCATCCTGGCAGTGTCCAAGGCCAGTTTGGATGGGGCTTTGAGCAATCTGGTTTAGTGAAGGTGTCCCTGCCCATGGGAGGGAGGGGGTTAGAAAGAGATAGTCTTTAAAGGTCCATTCCAACCTGAACCATTCTATGATTCAATGGAGAGTTTCCAGGAGCAGATATTTTGCCTCAGTAAGTTGGTGCCTTTTCATTGTTGTTTGAGCTCAGCTGTGTACCCAGATCCCCTTTTTCTACAGAACTATGACAGTTTTGAAGGAAGAGCTGGTGTTTATTGTCTGCTCACAGAGCTGTAGAGTTGCAGTTATATAAATGCAGGTTTTTCTCTGGCTCTCAATGTATCGAATGGATACTAATTCTACTTCTGACTGCTTACCATAGCGCTGAGCTAAATAAAAGGGATCACTACCAGGATGTAGACAAGAGAAGTGTGTTAGCTTAAAAGCAGCACCAGCAGCAAACATCTACCTGTATGGAGTCTGGCTCAAACACACAGAAAAAAAGGATGAAACAGGGGAAGAGATGAGAAGATAAGGAGAAAGGGAGTGTCAGTCCTTTGGAAGAGAAGTAGAAATGCTGCAGGTGGAGGTAAATGGGGAGACCATTCAGTGCAATAGTGTTGATGGTTTAACTTTCTGGTAAAAACAAACCAAATAGCTAGCTTTGTTCCAATATCAAGTTCCAGGATTTACTGACTTTTAAATATTTTTTTCACACCTGTCAGGAGTCCAGAAAACCTAGTGAGACAGCTGAGAGCCTCTGCCTGCATTGAGGTGCATGCAACCCTGGAAAAACTGGAGTCTAAAGCAGAGATTAATTTACTGCCCTCAGTCATTAGTGTAATTCATCACAGCAATCTTAGTTGCTTCCAAGAGACAGAGTTGGGGCTTTGTTTGTTTTAATGAAACGTGAGGATGTTAAAAGAAACAGGACCATACGAAGCCTGGAGTGCAATAGTCCAGAAATGAGAGAGCAAGATGAGCCAAACATTAATACTTTGAAATTGGGCACATCACTGCCTGAGTGAGCAAGCCAGGCAGGAAACATGAGGTGGGAAACAGAGGTAAGCGAGAAAGTCAGCAAAGCTTGCAAAGTAAATTCACACTGAGTTTATCTAAACCTGTTGCTGTTTCATGAGGTTCTATTAAAATCCAGCTGAGAGCAGAGGCAACTGAGAACTCTCTCCAAAAACTCAGGGATCAAAGTCAGATTTCTGGTGGTCAACTACCCAAAGCATGCCAACCCAGTTAATTTGAAAAGTGATTGCTTGTCTTATTCCAGAGACGTGAATAAATTAATGGACTTTGAGATCCCACTGCCAAAATGCTCCACTGAATAGACTGAGACAACTGTTGAGTCATTTGTTCTGCCATTGACCTTTTTTCAGACTTTATTCACTGTGCCTATTAATTCACCTTCTAAAAGAAAACTATCACAGTATTATGTTCTATAGAGGTTTGTTTTTTTTAAATCATCATTATTTAGTCAGCAGAAAGCAAGCAATCTATAACTTGCTTCATTTTTTTTTGACTTTGCTTAAAGCAGTATTACTTTTTTATTATTATTGCAGCATTTGATATTACAACTTGCCTTAAGGAATGGATACAAGATCCATCTCCTGGGGTTTCTAGGAAAATATTTCAAAATAAATAATAAATAGCAACTATTTATGAACCAATCAGTGGTGAGGAAAAGAAGGATGATGAAAGTACAATACTAAGTTGTGCATCTGCCATAAATTATTGAAATTAAAGGGAAAGATAGTAAAATATTCAAATTCAACTTTTTGCAGTAATTTGGCTGCACTCATATTTTATCATTTGCTGTAACAGAGGTCAAATTTCCCAGTTGCATAATGTCATAGAGTATAGCAATGGGTTACACAAGCAAAAATGTTTAATTGCTATCATGTACACATGAAAATAAAAAATTAGACTACTCTTTCATTCAAATCATAAGACTGATTCAAATTTACCAATCATTAACATTAATTGACTGCAATTCAAATCAAAGAGCAACAGCTGCATCCTGTTTTCTAGGCTTTGCGGAGGGTGATGTTTTTGAAAATAATAAATTTGCATTCACACAGTTCTTATTTTTAAACATCAGAAGGAATCAGTCAAAACTGTGGACCACTGTGCAATCTGTACAAACCCTGCTTCCTTTTTATAAGCCAGTGTGTATTGTGTCAGTGGCAATATTATAACAGCAGTCACAGAGCACTGTGGCACAGTGGGATCAGCACATTAGCAGTGACAGGACAGTGCTTTCTTTTAAGGAATAATTACAGGATCACATGAGCTAATAGCCCCAGTAGGCTGCACAACACAGAGAACTGGGCACATTCTCTAAGGGATGCTAAACCTCAAAAGCTGGCACCCTAATCTCAGGAAAACTTTTGATGACCAGCACATCTGAAAGCTTGACTTTGAATTCCAGGAAGCTTGACTCAGCTCTTCCTTCTTCCAGGATGGATAAATGGGGAGGTTCATGCAGCTCACCACACAGGTATCTTTGAAGTGGAACATTAAAAACCTGGTGGCTGATCTATCCACTGCAGATATTTCAGATTTTACAGCAATCCCTAAAAGCAGAACTTTACTTAAATACACCTGCAAGAAAGAATTTTCCTTCCACCTTTGGTGCTGTGCAGAATTTTCCACCCAGTCAATTTCCAAGGTGGATGAAATGGTCCCTTAATATACTGAGACTCCAGTAAGAATTACTTCAGGTCATGGTTTATTTTTCCCTGATTAGTTTCCTCCAAATGCACTCAGACTACAGTAGTAGTGCAGAGGAACACAGGAACCACTGCCAGATCAGTCCATCATCTCACTCTCTCCTGACAAAGGTCAGTGCTGAATACTTCAGGAATTGTTTTGACAGACAGCTTTTGAGAGCACATTCACCCATAAAAACACATGATTATTTTTCCATCAACAGCCAGTAATATCCTGAAACCTGCTGTTTTTCATAACTCTACCTAACTGGAAGACAAACAACATCTGTTTTTTTATTTAATATATCTAATCTTTAGTAAAAATAGTAATAATACTAAAACAACCTGCTGCTCTCTTGGTGTCAATGATTTTCAGTGGCAATGAGTTCCACATGCTTATTATGCAGTGCCATATGACTTTAACTAGTTTTATATGACTAGTTTTATATGACTTTAACTAGTTTTACAATTTCTGCCTTGCAATTCTTATGAATAACTTCTTGTATAATGAAAAAAAAAAAAATCTGCTTTACAGTCTGAAAAACAGTGCATATTTTTATGCCCCTCTAAAACTCCTTTAGCATTCACAAACTTTTCCACCTCTCTTAATAAAGAAAGCTTTCCACATCCCAGCCTAACTGTTCTCTGAACATCTTCTCATTCTCTTGTCACCTTGTTGAAATATAGGGCAGGCAGAAATAAACACAAGAATTCAAGAAGGAGGAAATAATGAGATAAAATAGGTTTCTTTTTGGCATTTTAACACCTGAATAATATTTTCATCTCAGATATGGAGGAATGGAATATGACTGCCCTAAAATTGCTTATGTGACAGATGCTCATGCACACTGAGCTACACCTGAAGTAACTTTACCTGGCAGCACAAGATCCAGCATGGGATCCAAACACACTCAGAACCAGGGTGAATACCTGGGGTGGGAGCCCCTTCTGAGCCCCCTGCCACTGTACACACCCATATAGGCTGCTCTTGCTGCAGCAACTGTGATAATTATTGGCCAAGAAACACTCCTTCCATACTTACATATATGTTTGTCTGACTCGGGCACCTCCTACTCATAATGAATGGCTTGCACTAAGCAGAATAAAGAAAATAATATTTACTGAACTGCCTCTTAGGATGCCATGGGATCCTCAAACTGGAGAGCACCATTATAAACATGTTCACTGCTTTCTATTTCAGAACCTTATATGTTTCAGATCATCAATATCTGTTTCAACAGATGTCCCGGGATAAGACACAGGAGTGACAGCACTTTTAAAACTGAACTTGGTTAAAAAGACAAGTAGAAATAGTCAAGTACTGCTTTTTCTTTGTATGGAAAAAAAATACACATATATGTATTCATCCATATACATATGTGTAGTAATTTGTAGGACAGGGGTTTTATGTTCCTTTATGAAATTGTAACACATAGCTAAATAATATGATCTGAGTAATTATTTTAATGCAGTTTATTTCTGACTGTTAAAGGGAGAGTAGAGGTCACTCCACCTCTGCAGCACTGTTCAGAGTTGCTTAAAGAAGTACAGGATCCTGAAGTGGGGGAAGAAATAAGCTCCTAGGTGCAGAACACCCCCCACCCCCAGTCCTGGTACTGGTGCTTTGTTCTCCCTGTCACACTCTAGTGTTAGAGTTACACTAACCCAGCATAGTCATTACAAAGTATTGTCCCAAAATAGAGCATTTTCCCACTCTCAGGATCTTCTTTTCCAGTTTGTGCCACAGTGCAGCAATGATGCTCAGAAATACACTGATGTAAAGCATCTTCCTCAAGTGTCCTGCAGGCACCCAAATGCAGGTGAAAACTCAGCTGCCTCACAGCAAAGCCAGCAGTCGGTGGCCACTCACGTCATTTACAGTTTCACCACAACCTTCCCTATCCTCACACACCACCAAAAAGTACCCAGAAAACTAGAAATTGTGAGTAACAGCTTCTGCTTGTCCCTGTTCTCCATACCACCTTACCTTGACAGCAAAGCACACAGGCGTGTGAGCAAACAATAAGAAGATGCATTTTATATTCCAGAGCACAAAATGAAACAGCTCTGTGACAGCACAAGGCAGTTTTTAACTCTCCTAAATTAGCATCTCAATCAATAAGCAGGGAGCTGCCATGCACTGCAAAATAGAAAAGCAGATTGACAACATGCAACAGAAGCATTCTTAGAAGTTCACAGAAATAGAAGGATATTTCTTAAAAGTGCGGTTTCTCACACACACACAACAGTACATGTATGCGAGTGATTTTATTTCTTCCCTCCCCCCAGTGCAACTTTAAAGTAAAAACATTAATTAGAAAAAAAATGAGACTCTCTGATTGATGACAACACTGTAAATTTAGAACAAAGGCTGACAGAAATAACCTATTCCACTTGGCAATTACGGCACTTAACTATCGTGCAGTGTTGCTGCTACAGACACCTGTAAAATCTCAGTGCCGCGAGATGCAATTCCCAGCAGGGAGGACTGCAGATTTAGCAGACTAAGCAAAAGCCTGGTAGCCAGCAACTCCCGACTCCTAAATCTGCATCCGAGTGTGAATTGCTGGGTGATGCTGGACAAAATTTTATCTTACTTTCAGCTTTTTCATCTCCAGTCTGGGTGAAGAAAACTGTAGGAAGATTACAGCAGGGTTGGTAAAACATTTTGGAGACGTTAGCATTTGCCACAAAACATCAGGTTTAATATTATGGCAAATGATGTTAAACATTATGCTTGTGGATCATAGAAATGTAGAAGGACATTCAAAGTTAAGGGGTTTACAGGATTTTCCCTAGTTTTCTATTTGATGAGCAGTCTCTGCATTAAATACAGTAAGGGTGCCTTACAGAAAAGCGAGCAGTTTTAACATGGTTGCCTGCTGTAATAACCTTTTTTATTATTAATATGAGCTTTGAGGAGAGATTAAATAAAAGAGTCACATATTTGATTTTCTTGCATTACAAGCACCTAGCTCAAATCACCACTCAGAATTTCCAGTATGAGGCATTTTGTGCTTCACAGAGATAAGAATTAAAAAAAAAAAAAAAAAAAAGAAGAAAATATTTCTGTTAATTTCTAATTATTTTTCTCCCCGCAAACAACAAATCTCTGCAAACAACAAATCCACAAATGCCTCGCATTTTCTGAAGCCAACTTCCCCTCCTGACTGCTTGCCTGTTCTTTATCATCCCCTCATAGACACCTCCGCCCTCCCCCCGACTCCTTTGGAGCAGTATTGACGGTGCACATTGATTCTCTCTGCAGATATAATAGTTCTTTCACTGCTGCTGCTTATAATTATAGCAATGTGTGTCACTCAGTAATAAGACATTCAATTATTCTTGGCCCCGTGAAGTGTAACCCTTCAACTCATGAGACCAAAATCGAGGAGCATCAGCCCCCCCCAAACATTATTCTGTTCTAGTTTCCTTTTTTTTTTTTTTTTTAACTTTGCCTTGCAATTCCGATCCTCAGTGGCCACTTGAAACTGCAGGAGTTTCGCTGCAAGGAATTGGCTGCCAAGCTAACACAATCAGTCCCCTCAGCAAAGAGCAAAAAAAAAAATAAATCTCTTTTCCCCATTAAATACATTTCCATCCCTCTGCATCATAACAATGCCAGCTAATTTTAAAGAAACAAAGTTGTCCCAGAGTTTGACATGAAATGGGGGGGACAAATTAACAATGACGTAACAGCATTGGCAAGAGAGAATTTTAAAAGCGATATGAACAATCTTCAATCTTTTATCGACAGATTTCCTCTAGGAGACTTCTTTCTGAAAGGCAAAAATCACTGCGCCGTCCCTGCTAAAATCTCTTAAAATAAAAAGAATTAACTGAAGCTTACCTGTACTGGAATGTCATATTTGTAATTTTTATCTTTATTTCCTCTCCGTGGCGAATTTCTCCAGTCATTTCAAAGAGTTTGTTAGCCATTTTCTCATAAACTTTGGCATTCCTTTTAGTTTGTTTCAGCTCATCAAAAAATTCTTCCCAAACCAGCATTAAACCTCTCATTTCTGCATCAGTCCAGTTTCTGGCCCTCCTGTGTTTCTCAGTCTGAGAAGAGACAATGTAACTGGGAATTTCTGCTGCAGCCATTGCTGACTGACCTAAAAGGGTTTTAAAAGAGGACACTTAATATAGATTGAGTTTTTAGTTTAGGTTTTTTGTAGTGCAAGACATGCATATGTGGATAAAGAATTTGAATGACAACAGAACATATGAAACCTTTTTGCAACAGCTTGAAGCTTGAGTGCACAAAATGGGGCCTACATCTGACAGGCAGGAATTTAGTTAAAAGCTTTTAAACAGAGAAACGTCATTTTGATGTCACGTTTCCATAGCAACAGAGCAACTGCATAAGCTACAACAACAAAAACCTTTTAACTGAAAGCCAAAGAATCAGGACAAAGTTGACAGGCCATCAATATTAAAGCTTTTAAACACTTTAGGTTTAACAAAAAAAAGATCTATGCAGCCTTTGAGAAGCTACTTTTAAGTTTCTACTTCTTTTTTAGCTTTCCCTTACCTTTTAGGCAGACAATCTGCTAGCAGGGGGTCATGGTCGCCTGAACGAGCTTTTAAGTTGTGCCTTGACAGACTCTCTAGGAGGTTGCAAGGACTGAGGCCATGTACACAAAAAAAAAAAAAAAAAAAAAGCTTTTTTTTTTTTGCAAAGATATTCTGCAAAAAGAATCAGCCAGCTTTATGAAAACTATACATCTCTAAGCTAATAAATGTTTAAGCAGGCAGGCTCATTAAAAAGGAGCCTGCATCTGGGCTTTAGAACATGCAAAAAATAGTATTTAAGTGTTTATATAGAGAGAAATATATACAAAATTTCAATATAAAGACACTTTTTTTTTCCCCGAGATGTTTTGCTGCTGATAAGCACACACTGCAGTCCTGTCAGTATGAATTTGCCTTTGTAGGTATGTATTACTGTATGTGTATTTTGTATTCCTAGTAATTTAGATGCTATTTATGCAGCCTGTGTTCTGCCTTAGGACTGCAGCAGAAGCATTTCACCTGCTTTATGGGCAACCTAAAAGGATTATTCAACGAGTTAAAAAAAGGCTGTGAGATGCTTAGAACTGTGAATAAATTGCTTTGCTGTAAAACAAGCATTTTGAGCTGGTTTTTATATAGGGCTAAATTGTGCCAGCAGTTATATCAGAGAAGCAGGGCTTATTCATTGTATTAAACACTGCAATACAAGCGGTGGGCCAAATCCTGCCCCACTTACACTCCTGACAATAATCTTCCACAAAAGAGTGAGATGCAGGAACTGCATTAATTCCAGCAGTACGACCAGCTAAACAGAAAGATGTTCATTTCCTACAGTCCCAATAGAACCGTGTTATGTAAAATATAAATAAATAATACACAGACCTTTCTTATTATTATTTTTCTGTTTCAGCAATAACGACCTCACTGCAGGGCATTTCCTGAAGATTAATGACAGGCAGGGGTTAATGGCCTGAGGCTCACCCAGTCAGTCGTTAATCCCCAGGAAATGTTCTGTGCCTCAATCCTTAATGCTTAAGTATCCTATAAATTGTAAGTCTTCTCATAACCACATCCTTGATCTTAACAATAGTTTAAAAATGCACGGCTTGGTTTGCATCCTGGAGATGGCAAAGAGAGCACATAATGTTCCTAAAAGGTACACTAGTGACATTTGTGGGACCATTGCCTTCTTTCTATTTTATTTATTCTACTGTATATTACAAAAGGCACAACAGCATACCATAGAACAAGGTGGGGGTATGGGGGGGCGGGATAGAATTACATCTAGTTTACATAGGAACTTCCACTGATCCAACCCTGAACATCTCTGCCAGAAATATACCTGCTGAGTCACTGCCTTCCTAAGGGAAAAAATAAAAAGGAGAGAAAAAAAGAAAAAATCCCCTAGCTTCCAAATAACTGCTTTTAACTACTAATATGACAGCCTAGCAACTATTACCTTTAAAAATGTGTAAATAGCAGCATATGTTGTGGTGATGATCTTGCATGGTTTGTCTCTTGGGTGGCCAGCTGGGAGACGTCACATGATCAGGGGACAGATGGTGGTCAGAAGAGGATCAGCTGATGACACATTCATTTTATTAATTTATTGTTTTGTTTTGAAATTCCCATCACCTAACCTTGGGCTTCAGGCAGCTCTTTTCATGAAACCATACCAACCTCAGCTGCCTGTGGTCGCAGCCAGCTGGGGATCACCAGGACAAGTTTTAGGAAGTAACGCAGAATCCAAGAGGAAAATACCATGGCCTTGGGTCTAACTTGGAACTAACATGTGCCACTGTAAAGCCAGGCTTGCTTTTCAACCTTTAATCATCCATTAGAGGTTTGTTTTTCTCCCTCAGACTTTAAACCACCTACGTTGTGAAAATGCCGATTAACACCACTAAAACCCATAGTATGATACACACAACTTGTCAAAACCCAAAGATATGTGTGGTCTCTGCTTTAAGGATATTTTTAATCCGGTTTCAAGTACAACAAGCAGGACAGTGTGGGTGAAAACCTTTCCAGCTGCACCAAGTTTTTCCTGTCCTAGTCCACAGCTATTCCTTCCCCTCTCCATCCACATGTGCCTGGCATATGTGCAGCTGCTCCTTGTGCTCCACGCTGGCCCCCAGACCCCGGGATCCCGCAGGAGGGGGGCAGTTGTTTCCCTGTGAAATTCACATCTCAACTTTTCTATATGCTGTTTCCTATTAGTGTACTTGACAGACTGATATAGTGGTATAGTGCTATTTAACATCTGTTATATAAAAGAAATGCTTTCTAATAATACGTCTCTTATTCCCCTCCTTCAGCACCTGAAGGGAATCTGAGCTTCAAGGACTCAGGTCCTACCCCCTCCTCTGAAAAAGTCGTTGATAATAATTATGGAGACCCCACATGCCTCACCAAAGCACATGTGCCAAGTGCTTGATGAAGTGACTGTTTTCCTACGTGGGTCTGAAAGCAAGAGAAGTTTTTTTATCCCCAAATAATTCCTGCACTCTTTGCCAAAGCCAGGGGAGGGAAAATACACCTCACCAAGCTGTGCCTCTCTGCTGATGTTCAGCAGACCTGTGCAGTCCCTAGGCATCACTGAGCCCTTGTCTGGGTCCCCGAGTTGGGATGAACAGCTAGGACAGGACCAGCAAACCTTTCAGGGGAAGAGCAGCTCTGTGTCAGCAAGAGCAGACCCTGCCCAGGATGGGGGCACCAGGAGGAGAAACTCTATTAGCATTCAGCTGCTTCTTGCCCCTCCCAGGTTAGAGGCCAGTCAAGATTTATCATCTGCCTCAAAGACTGGCTGGTCACCGAGCCCAGAATAACTGCTGACATGACAAGCTGCAGCTCTGCCTGCCTGAAGGCACTGATACCCCTCCTGCACACCCCTCTGACACTGATGGCAGTCCTCCAGCACCAGCTCCCTCCAGACCAAGGACCAACCTGGCACCGAGCACCACGCAAGGAGCTGAAGCTGCAACTGTTCTCCTCAATACAATAAGGGTATTAAGTCTCACAAACCAATGATATACATAGCAGGGCTAATGGGTACACCTTTGTATGTGACTTCAATCTGTAGGGGAAAGTTGTTCTCCACTCTCCTGCTCACCCCGGTCCTTCCTCTTATGGGCACTGCTGTGACAAGTTCAGAAGATACTCTTGTGAACACTTCACTGTTCTTGAGTATCTCACTTGTGCCTTTCCTCTCAATGCACACCACCTCAGAGGAACATGAATTTAATGATCCTCTTGCAAATCTGTTCTTCATATCATCTGTCTAAACACCCTACCTTTTTTGCAATCATTATATATCAGCTTGAATAATAGCTCTCACAGCTGTTCCACTTTTCATGGTGATCTCTAAAGATAACAAACCTCAAACAGGCTAGAAGGGTTTATAATTTGCAGCTGTGGATCTAATGAAGTTCCCCTCTAAATACTGCTCTCACAGAGTTTAGATAACTCCATTAATCCTTACATATCTGTTGACTAAACCTCAGGTGATCTGTGCTAACTGACTGTGTGTACAGCCTTCAGCTTTGCAAGGATGGGCTCATGCATGCCAAATAAAACTTCCTTTAGCCAAGTTTTAGGGGATGGTGTTTTCCCCTGTGCCTGCAGGGGAATAACGGCTCCAGTCACTCAAGCACCAGACCCAGCCCACTAACTGAGCCCTTACATTGTGATTACAGAAGAGCATGTCCAATCCTGCTGGTGGGGACTGTGGTAGAAGTCAGGCAGAAACTTCTGGGCAAATCAGAATTTATTCCACTTGGATACAAGAGATTTCTCCAGCTTCTCCTAAATATACTTCTGTGTCTGAAATCCCCATGGGAGCTGTCTACAGGGATGCTGACACACAGGATGCCTACAAGGATGCTTAGAAATGGAAGAACATTAGCTTTGGTTCAGGAGAATCTTGATATCAACTGGCAGCAAACACCCTTTTAGGCAGCAACTTGGAACAGTGACACCAGGAGGAGGGGTTTCCTGCTGAAGGAGCATCACCCCTCAAAGACACAGGTCCCACCCTTCAACACATGGGTACCTCAGTAAACTATTTTGTAATGTCTTGATTACACAAAACAGAAAGAAAAAAACAAACAAACAAAACCAAACACCAAACAACACTGCTTTCACCCTTTGTGTTTGGGGCAAGCTGTTAAAAGCGAGATTGTCCAAAGAACAGGCTGGTCACCACTCCTTGCAATCCTCTGGTCCAGCCCACCAGGAGCTTATACATGTGGGTAATAACAAATCTTGGAACTGGATAGTGACTGCAGAGCATGTGTTCATTCTCTGGGAATTTCAGTGCAGACACACCTTGATAACGCTGCTTAAAAGGGTGCAGTGCTGTGTATGTGTTTGTCTAAAATCATTTGGAGTTTGGATTGTGAGGGGATACTCCTGCCCCACGCTTCCCTATCCACTGGGCTAGAAGAGAATTATGGGTTTAGTATCTCTGACTGCTGCCTACTGCAGTCAGATTAAATGCAATGCCAGTACAGAGAGGCTGGGGAACAAGACACTGGAGAGCAGCAACTGTGAAAAAGGACTCAGGAGTCCTGGCCCATGACAAGTTGAATAGGAGTCAGCAGTGCCCTGGCAGACAGGAAGGACATCCATGTGCTGGAGTGGATCTGTGTAGATCCCTTCCAACTCATGGTCCTTAGGTGATACTATCATCCTCATCCTCTGTGAGACAAGAAATACTCTGTGAAATACTCTGTGGGAGAGGAAATATTCTTCTAGTACTTCTGAACATCTTGGCCAGAGAAGATAGGCTGGGACAGTTGATCAGGAGGAGAAGCTGCCCTTTTTTCTCCTCCATAAAACCAACAATGAAGCTGCTGTGCTCAGAAGAGTTCTGGAAAGAAGGTGCTCATGCAGAGGTAGGGAAGCACCTTGCAGGCAGTGGTGCCTGGCTTAGGAACTCCAGTGAGATCTTTGCACTGTTCAGACTGCCAGTCCCCTTGGGTGATGGGGTCATGGGGGTTTGTAAAGGCTCAGAAGCAACAGGAAACCACAGGGCTGTGAGCACAGAGCCATCATGTCAGTGTTGTGGAACTGCACACAGACACAGCTCATGCCACCCTACTGCCTGTGAGGGAATTTTAACAGCACAGCAGCATTTGCAAAGGAAGCCCAGAGCTATCAAAACTGCAGGAGGGTCTTTTACAAATACAGAACAAAAAAAAATTATTCAGGCTGAGGAAAAACAGTAGGTGTCTCGAGATATATACAGGAGAGACCAGAAGGGACAAGTGCCAGCAACACATCACTGAGCAAAGGCCATTGCATGGTTGGATAGTTTTTATGTACATCTAAAATGTATAACACCTGCCCAGAATTCTGACAACAGAAATGGGTGCTGTGGAGGAGGCTGGCTGAAGGGAAGGCATCCTGGCTGACATGGGGCAGAGAAGATTTTGGTATGACAAAACACTTAGAACAAAGACAAGATAAAATGAATGTTTCCACACAAACACCCTGCCACGGGGCTGTCTGAGTGACAGGTCTCCCTGATGGTGGAGCAGGGCACTGGACAGATCAGGAGGAGCCCTGTATTCAGGGAAGGTGCAGGTGAGCCAGAGGAAGCTGGAGAGGTTTTTTATTTTATTTTGCAAGAAGCGTCCTGCTTAAATATCACTGTATTCAGAACATTTCCCAAAAGCATTTTGATCTTGCTGAACTGGCAGATTCTGACCAAAAATATCTCCTTTGCCTATTTTAGTAGTAACCATGGAAGCCAGCTTTGCACCGACATTCAGTTGGAGAGAGGATGGCGAGAGACAGCGAGGTGAATGCAGACAAGCTGGGAAATGAGGCTTCAGCAGTTTTTGTGGTCAGATCAGGAAGTATTAGCAGGCAAGGGGGAGAACTGGAATTACATGGGGCTTTAGAAGAAGGAGCTCATGGACTGCAGGGAACCCAGAGAACTCACTGTTTGGAGAAACCAGGTACAGATTGATATGTTCATAGTAATTAGATTAAAAATTACAATACTGAGATTTTTTTTTTAATTACTTTATTATTTTAAGTTTAGCAGAATCACAGACACTTGTGCTGCAGACCTTAGTTTAGCATATTGGAGAGGGAAAAAAAATTCCCTTATGTCCAGAAGGTACAAGTAATCACTGCCCAAACGTCTGGCACTTACAATATTATGCAGGCAGGATGCCAAACTAGATGGACTTTGAGTCACACATGTTCCTAAATTTTCAAGCATACAGGAAAAGACAGGCCATATTATTAAATATTTAGTTATATAATATTGAAAGCAAAGCACATCAATTCTACATGTGTCATACTCCATTTATAACAAACAGAGAATTTCCTGGATTTCCTCTTAAGAAATAATTTGAAGGTCCTTAGCATATGGAACAACTCTGCAGTACGTAGTATCAGACATACTCCTTTTTCTGGCAAACAAGCAATAAATCGTATTACAATGAAAATCGCTCAGTTCCCATTGAATGGTTTCCCAAATCCCACTTGAAAGAAATTATTTTGGCCCTGCTTACAGGGGTTAGTCAATAAGTCCCCCTGCCCTGTTCGGTTTTTAGCACATTTGAGCAAGTTTCATGCTGAAAAGTGTCTGATTCATCAAAAACTGCTCCTACAACGCTGTGCAAACATTGCTCTTCCAGAAGCAAATTCCCCCGAGAACCTGTCCTAAACGCTCCGCTTTAGACACAAAGCGTGAATTAATCCAGTTTGGATTTGAGATGTACGGCACAAGAAGAGCAGTGTACCCCGTGTGCCGGTGCCGTGACTCAGCAGGGCAGGAGGGAGCAGCCGTGTCCCGGCAGGACAGGACAGGCGAGCGGCTCCGCTGTGCGCATCGCCTGCGCCCCGGCAGAGCCAGCGCTGCTCGGCCGCCCTCGCTGACTGCAGGGGGAGAGGCGGTGGCGTTCAGAGCATGGCCAGAGGGGTGATCCATGCGGATCCCGAGCGAGGGGCAGCCCCGGAGCGGGGCTGCTGCCGGGGCTCTGTGCCCAGCGCCTTCCAGCCCGCTGCTCCTCCGCAGGGAACGGCGCTGCGGGCCCTTTTCCAGCAGCCTCAGAGGAACTGCAGCGCAAGTTGCTGGCAATTCGCTGCCAGAAGCCCGGCCTCGCTGCTCACAGCCTGCTACTGGCTTGGCAGCCTGCTGCATCCACCGCACAGCTGTTTGCATCCCCGCACCGCCTGCCCCTGCCTCCCCGCCAAGGCTGGCACAGGGCGAGGCCGGAGCAGCCCCTTGTCATCCCTGCCCAGGGCACCCTGCAGCCCAGCCGCGGGCAGAACCTCCCTCCGGCTGGGGGGACAGCCATGGGATTAGCTCCTGCTCTTCTGCATGTTAATCACCCACACGGCTTCAAAATAAAATGCATTCAAATCCAAAGATGTCTGCCAAATGGAGAAAGGCAGAAAAGCTCCTGCCTATCTTGCGTCTCTGCTTGGGGACCCAAGGCTACCCCCAGTTGCAGCTCTTTCCCCTAACAAGGGTTCAGTCAGCTCTGGAGCCCCTCAGAGGGAAACTTAAAGATTTTTAAAAAAATATTTCAGATAAAATATTTAGGGCGCTGGAGATTTTCATATCAGTTCATAAAAGATTTAAATACTAAAATGTAAATGGTGTTTTGGGTATTACTGCAAGGCAGCCTCAGGAACGGGAATTCAAGAAAAGTGTTGCAACCTATGAAGCTCAGACAGTACTCTTGAAAGTATACTTAAAAGCCTGCCTCATCTGAGAGCTGCTATAAAGGTGAGTAACACCAAATTCACCAGCACCCTCCTGCTGTGACAGAAAATAAGCATATCTGCTTCAGTGGCTGTTAGTGGAAGTTGAGACCATAAAAACAGGCAGATACCATTTCTGGGATGGGCTGACAGCAAAATCACCCATCCCACAGCATCCATGTCCTTACATTGGAAGCATATCCATGTCACAAGTGAACTACACTTTATTCCCAATGCTCAAACTGTTTCAGGAGAGTGAAGTTCCCTAAGAGCTACTGATGGGGCCCATGAAGTCCTATGTGGTCTGTGTTTGCAAATCCTTGCCCCAAAAGGATGAGTTCTGCCTCTGTGCAGATGATCCACAAATTCAGCTACTACGACACTGGGCAGCATCTCCAGACAAACACAGGATTGGGAACTTAAGCATCAACTCTCAGCTCTTGGGATAGGCAGGAGGATAGGCAGGACCCATCTCAGCGTAGAAAGGTTTATTGCAATATGCATGTGTAACTTTGCCTCTTTTAGCAGAGAGGTTTGCAGTATTTGGGGTCCTGTGATTCTGATGCCTGGAGAGTCTACCCAGAACAGAGGCTAGACAGTGTTAAAGGAATAAATTGGGAATGTATTAAAAAGGCCCTCAAAGGATACAGCTTGGGCAGTACAAGAGCCTGGCCGAGGCTACACCCAAGATGGACCACAGGTCACACATTTCCACACTTTTATAAAAGTTTTGGTCCATTTACATACTGGGGTTAATTGTCCAGTTACAGCTTCAGGTTATGAAGTCACATCCTCCCGGACTGCTCTCCTCAGTTTGCTGTTATTTATACTTTTTAGGCCTGAAGCTACAATGTTGTCCTTGATTCTTGGGCTGGAAAAGGATTGTTTTGTCTAAATAAACTGTGAGGAAAACTTGCTAACACTTTATATGAACTTCAGAGTTACATTCTAATACAGTACAGAATCTGGAAAATAGAAAAGCTAAAACTTAAGCCATCAATCCTTCTTGGTTAAAAGATAGTCTTGTTCCTTGGTCATCCCAGGGACAGCCAGGAGGGACCATCTACCCCTCTCACATCCAAGTGTGCCCCTCCAGCCAGCCTTCTGTCTCAGGACCCAACATCTCCCCTCGCTGCCTTCACTGTAAGCCTGGACTGCAAGTGCTGTTATGTTCCTCATTGACTCCTGGCTTCCTCCAGCTGTTTTCCCCTCACATTGGCTCTATGCTATTTATCACACACTCCTCTGCTCCAATCACTTTCCACCCACCAGGCTTCAGTTTATATTCCAGCCTTAAAATGCCCCTCTGATCCAGGCATTATCTTGCATTGTTCTGACTAAATCTAAACCAAGGAGTGTGTCCTTGCATCCTCTCTTGGCTGCAGTGCAATGCTGCCAGCAAACCCATCAGCCCAAGGACACATTTCCCAGCTGGCACAGGAGCCCATCTGCCTCCTTTGGTAAGTTCTCCTGAACTAATGCACATCCACAAACCACATTCGGATGCAAACTTCTCCAGGTTCAAGACCAGCTGTCCAGTACCACCAGTGGTTTTAAAATCTTGTTGGGTGCTTTTATTTCAAGGTGGCATTCATTGTTGTAGCCCAGAGGATGTGCCCCAAGTTTAGGCCTGTGCAGGGAAAACAGCATCATTTGCTTGGCTAGAAATACCCACTGCAGTGTGGTTATTCACAGAATTATAGACTGTCTCGACTGGGGAAGGGCCCATCAGGATTTTCAACTCCCTGCTATTCAGAGGACTACCAAAAACTGAGCCATATAGCCAAGAGCATCGTCCAGACACTCTATGAACTCAGTCAGGCTTAGTGCCATGACCACTTTTCTGGAGCCTGTTCAGTGACTGACCACCCTCTCAGTGAAGAATCCCTTTTCTAATGTCCAGTCTGAACTTCCCCTGATGCACATCTGGATGCAAGCAAAGCTAAGACTGCACCAAAAGGAGTGTATCTGCCATCATCCATTTCTCAGCTGAGTCAATCATGCAAGTGCAATCAAAAAGATTAATTTAAATTATGGATTAACTGGCCTCAGTTCACCTGTAGCAGATTAGCAAGCACTCAAATTACTTCTTTTTGGCAGAAAAGCTGCCTCCAGTAAGTCAGCAAAGATTTTTCTGAAGAGTAACAAAACTGAAGAGCTATGGACCAGATTTTCGGTACTGAAGAGCTGAACCTATTTGCAGCTGGGCTTCATAGGGGACCAGGTATATAGAGCTTAAATAAGAAACCTAACTGGGGTGTTTGAGGGGGAAGAGCAGACCTGAAGTGCATGGAACCTAAAAACACACAGATGCAGGAGACACTCACCATGAAGATGCAAGTACAGACAAGTTGTCTGAAGGGAGTCCATGGCAGATGTGAATGGCACCAGGGAATTCTAATTTTATTTCATCCCTGATCATTCAGCTGACAGATTTCTGTATAGCCAGAAAGATCCCCATGTTCTTAGCAAGTCTTCAAGTGCTCAGAAAGTTTGGATTCTTTTGTTACCAAACACAGATTTCATGACTGTAGGACAAGGGACCTAAACAAAGAAACAAGGAACCACCATCTGATTGCAGAGAAATGAGACTAAACAATTTACAGCAAATCAAACCAGTTCACAGCACAGTGTCTCATTCTCTTTTAGTGGCCAGTGTTTTCCATTCTCTGTGCAAACAGGACACAGTGTTTCTCAGGGGAGGCACTCTTGTGCAACTGCTATTAGAGGCAATTGGCCAACTCCAAAGGACTTAAAAAGTCAGCCCTCTTCTCCCCCCACCTCACTCCCCTTATTGTAAAAACTACTTGGACTGGATTTAGCTCCTCTTTTGCTGTGATTTTAAAAGAGCTCAACAGCCTGATCCACAAACCTTGCCAAGCACGGGCAGAAAAAACACAACTGCCTCTTGTCAGCATCTCACCAGCCATACAGATGAAAATATTCCCCACGCTGACTTTAATGCCTGGTAGCAATATCCCAGTGGCTGAAGCCACTCAAGCAGACCAAAAATGCATCAGTCTAAAACATTCAATGCTTGTGTCATGGTTTTCTCCATTTGCAGCTTCTTTCCTCTCTGCACACTGCACTTCATGGTAACTGGACAGGCAGATTATATTAAAGCTCATGCCTCCTCTGTCAAATGATTTCTCATCAAGTCTCAGCAGGAACTAATTGAAGATTAAACTAATCATTCCTTGAGGCCTCTTCTGGAGTGTTTTATCACTTTTTGCGAATCCATTAAGGAGAACTTAAGTGAAGTGCTGATCTGGCAGGACCACTGAACACAAGCTGGAGTGACTGGACAATCCAACACACATGTGAGAAACAAGGGCTTCAGACATTCTCTATAAGTGAGACAAGACCAACCTTCATCCATTTCTTCTGGCTGTAAAAACCAGCTTAACAAAATGGCGATAAGTGTTTTCCAAAATAACATTCTGCCTTCCTGAAAACAAAGGAGCAAGTCTGACAAGAGCTGTTTGATGTTACACAAAATATTCCTGCAGAATTCTCTGATCTTCTCTGCCTGAAATCTGGAGAATACCACAAGCAGCCACCAATTACCAGACCACTGTAGCTTGTGTTGATCCCTGCTTTAACCTGCTTCCACAATAGCCAAATTCTTCCATAGACTGATCTGTAGCTTCATTCCTGACCTCTGATCCACCCAGAGCCTCTCTGGGTATTGTACACAGCTATCAGATAACAACAATTGACATCCAGGCTTCCTCCAGCCTCGGGGTAAAAGCCATAACCACTGGGGCATGGCAGACCCCCAGATGAAAAAAATTAATGTACTTTTTCTGCAGTGCCTTGCAGGGTTAAAGGAGTCATTTATCCAGATATGAAAGCTGAAAGAAAGGTCCAAAAACCTTTTTTTTTGTTTTGAAGCAACTGAAAACACCCCCTGGAATGGCAGAACCAGACGCTTCACTCAGTAATAAAATTCATGGTCCCAAAAGCAGAATCACACTTACACTTACTAGTGTTTGCTTTGAAAAAACTACACATTTTCAAGCCTCTTCTACTGTAAAAGCAGAAGAGAACCCTGAATATTGGTTACCACAACTATAAGGATTATTTTGAGAGTATTTTATACATCTCATCACTGTAAATGTTTTAGAAACATTTTTGTGCTATATTCTACTCTGCCTCCCTATGTTGTTTTTATCTTACAAGTGAGAACTCCTTAAGGCAGGCATCACATACAAGTTCCCATCTAAGCATTTAAAATACTACAGTCAGTGTGAGTTTCTGGAATCAGTCAAAGTTTCTGGAACCACTCTCACTTTTAAGATAATTTAGATGCCTCTCACTACTTTCAACGTGCTGCAATACAAGAAAGCAAGATCAGCTTTGGTTTAGATTATTAGCATAATATGATTGCAGTGCACTCAGAAATGGTAAAAAAATCAACCCTCTTTCATTCCCAATTGCTCAATTCAGTATGAAACCACAGTAAAACTGTAAGCAAATCTTGTGAATTTGTTTTCATTTGAACTTGACAGAGCCAGCATCTGTGTCGCTATTTATTTATACACGCACATATAAATACACACAGTCTTTATACACATGTATATATACACACATTCACATTATTTTACCTGGTTGCTTTCTAACAGTAACTATTCCAACGTAAGTCTTGGAATAGGAAAAGAAAGAACAGCTGAAGCAAGACCAGGCCCAGGGAAAGGTCTCTACAGCCACATTAAACCTCACAAAGTGGAAGAGCATCGTATTTGCCCTCCAATAACTCAGAAATGCATTGCATGTCCTTACAGACTGCACCATCTCAGGACAAAACCAAAAATCAAAACCATGCTTGGACTCCACAAGTTGTTTTTCTGTGTTCTGTAGTGTTACATAAGGATCACCGAAAAACGAAATTACTTTGCCTGTCTTTAAAGCAGTAATCTCATCAGGGAATTGTGCAGGTAAAAGCTTGGGGAAATATTAAGTCCAATATGGAGCTGCAAGAACGCTTGTCCCCCCATGAGGCACAAAAAGTTGCTGGACTCTTAAAACTATGAAGAAAAAAAGCACATTTTAAAATACACCTCTCCAGCGTACTGGCTAAAATCTCTGAAATGGACCATCCACAGAGCACCCCCAGAGCCAGTGTATCAGAAGGAATCAAAAGGTTCAAGGATAAAGCACTGACCAGTTAAACCCTGTGAAAACTCAGGTCAGTGATCACAGAGAGCAGATGTGACATCAGGGGCTCCTGTGCCCAGGAGGTTCCAGCCTGTGAAGGGACTGAAACAGTGCCCAGCTTGACCTCCTCTGGCTGAGGAGACAACACAGCACTTCTACACACTCAGAAGTTCCAGCCCTGAACCACTTTGCTCCATTTCCTTCCCCAGTTTTTCAGAGGAGCAGGAGGAAAGCACAGGCTCAACACACAAACTCGCATTTTTTTACAGTTTTGCAACTTTAAGAACTTTATGGTGCGGAAGAGAAGCTTCAGTACCTGCTGTCCTCGGAACAGAAGATCCTCCATGAGCCTTCAAGTCAACACAGGACTCCTCACAGCAGATCACTGACCCAGAGCAGAACTTCACATCTGGGGAGAGAGAGTTTGGCAGGACAAGGCACCAGGTGGGGAGGGGAGTGAGGAGACAGCTCGTAGCAGCCCAGAAGGGTCACCCATGCTCTTCCAGGGGTATCCTGAAAAGGTCTCACAAGGTGGGTTTGGTTTAGTTTTCAAACTCTAGCCTTTCAAACTGCACCAACAAAGGCCTTCCCCATTCCCATCATAATTAACCTGAATCAGCCCATAAGCCTTCAACAAACTCTTTCCTGTGTGCTGGAAACACAGCTGCTCACTTGAAGCCTAAAGGATACGACAGACACTCTCATCTGCACATCTCACCACTGCCAACAAAAGATGTCTCTTTAAAAGTCATTCAAGTTTCACCCAGGGCACCAGCAGGTTTCATTTTTCCCAACTTTTCTCATCTGCCCAACTTTTCCATTAGCAAGTTAACACTCAATGCTCAGCCTGCTGTCCTTCAGAGAATCACAAATCTTTCTTTAACATATGGTGGGTCCTGAAGGTACTGTAATCTCTATTTTACACAAGGAGAAGGCAGAGACAAGCAAAGGGGGGAATTTCTAAAGCTTCTAAATGACTGTGAAATTTAGACTGTGAAAAGTAATTTTCAAAAGAGAATTGGACACTCCAGAGCTGAAGTTAACCTTGCACGTCCTTCGGTCACATCTCACAATGAAACACCCTCAATTCACTTCAGGCAAGGTCCTCAAAGCCACACAGGGACCTGAAGAGTATCACAACAGGAAATTCCAAGTCTAAAATGCAGACCTAAATGAGCCATGACTTCTCCCCTCCTCCATCCTAACAGTCCACAGGAACCAACTTTTTCACCAAAACATTTGGGTACCTCAAGTTTTCCTTCCTCCATGCTGAGATCCAAACATTGTGGCCAAGCTGAACTTCTCAGCACTGATGCCTGTGCAGCCCCCTCGGGTCTGGGGAGTCGTGGGCACGGCCAGCCCTCCTCAGCTGGCTCTGGTGTCGGTGTGAGGGAGCAGTCACTCCCAGTTCCATTTAAAGATGTGGCTGGGGGATGAGGGTGTGGCTGGGGTGGCACCAAAACAGCACCAGCTGCCAGGGCAAGGTGGTTGCATCCTCTCCCCGTGGATAGAGGCACTGGGTTTGGACTCTGCCTCCAGGGCTGGTTTTGATTTTTATCCAGAGATGTTTTAATGCAAATTTTATAGTAAGCAGCCTCGGGAATGCTGCCAGATACCTGCTCCCCACCTCCCTTTAGGTAGGCAGCAGTCAGGCCCTCACTTGCTTCTCCTCTCCGGGTCTGCGAATCCTTCCCTGCACCATGGCACAACTTCAATAGGAAGGGCTGAGAGGTTGCCTACAGCCTGGGAAGGGACAGGTGGATTTGAATATCCCTTGGGAGAAGGAGGACCCAAACCCAAGTTCGACCACTTCTGAGATGAGTATTAAAACCATTAAGTTATTATATGAAAACCACCACACCAATCATTTGTATCTTAAGCAGCAAGTGCAAGGCTGTGAGCTCAGACCTGAGCAGCAGGGGCAGGTTTGACTCACCTGGCCGGGTTTGGAGCTTGCAGAGTGTGGGAGCTCTCATGGGATGCAGCGTGAGAGCTGGCATGGGGACACAGGTGGAAAAAGGGTCTCCAGGAGTCTGGGCAGACACCAAGAGAAGGACTGTGGAGGGAACCAGATCCTGCAAACAACATCTGTTCCCACCATTTGAAGTGCCAACCTTATTTTAGGGTTAAAATATCAAACTAAAATCTCTCTTATCACCACCAAAGTGCTTTTACCTTGAATTTTTAAGCGTTTGTTTAAGCTGAGGTTAAAAAGAGTCTGGGCTCCTTGGCTAAGCAGATCATAAAACTCTCTGCAGTACCATACACTATAGAAAGTTTCTAAGTTTTCCCAACAATTGTGTGCCTAGTTAGCTTCTTGCTCCTTCTTCATCCTCAGAGCTTAGCTGCAAAAGTTTAACTAAAGGCATTTCTTAAAGAAATTTTTAGAGTAGCTGTTAAAAACACACTGGCTAACAGATCAGAGTAGCTATTAGCCAGTGTGTTTTTATCACAACCCAGCATAATAAAGTATCAGCTAGCTGTACATTTCATTGTTAGGAAAAAGGCTTTAATTAAAAGAGCAAGTCCACACGTGCGTTTTTAAATATTGTGAGCCTGATTTTCTTCAAATTCGTTGTTTCTTCCAATTCTTTAGATCTGTATTTGAAAGAAGAGCAGGCAGCACTATTTGGAAGTTGCAAATAAGTATTTTGAGAAAAAAAAAAATCTCACAGAAACAGACTAGCCCTAAAAATAGGAGGTATGAGGTAGAAAAGTAGCACTTTTTGATAAAACAGAGGTGTCCCTCTAAATAAGGATAGATGAATAGGCTGAGTAAATAGAAATATTTGCAATTCATTTTAGATATTTAGCAAGATATTTTTGTAAGTAGATGTACAAGATCTCTGGAATTTGTTTCAGGCCCATTCAGAAATAAAATCTGACACAAAACTTGGATTTAGGTTTCAGACTTATCTCGGTGACACAGTCATTAGTTTATCCAGCAGCATTAAAAAAGAACAGCAAGTGCCCTAAACTTCCTCCCACAGATTAAGAAAGCTAGAGGTAAAATTCTCTGTCATTCCACCCTGATGATTTTTAGACAGAATTTCCCACTCACCTTAGCAAGGTGATAATTAAAAAATCTCTGCCAAGGAACACAACCTCCTCACTGGACCCCCACAGCTCTGAACACACCTGCTGCTGGAATTTGATATCCTGCATCTAGAGCATCACAAAGTGTTGGGGAGACTTGTGTTAGGAAAAAGTACACAGTTGCACAGAGATTAAGCTCCTTTTTTAAAGTGTTGTTGTTTTGTTTTTTTAATCGTCCTAAGGAAAAAGAAGAGTGAATTCTGGATTTTGCCAAGTCTGAACATAAGGACACAGACACAGCTTATGGTCCGTCCAGCCAAGCACCTGATGGCTACAGAATAACACACTGTTGTGTCTCCAGTGGCTTGCTGCAGCTGTTTTTTCTGCATTTGCAGTGGTGTGGGAGCATTACAAAGTTTAATATTGCTTTTGTCTTTTGGAGAGCAATGCCAGCCAATTCTCTTTGCACTATCACATTATTTAATCAAATATCCAAAAATTAATTATACCACATGCCAATACAGAGCGCAGTTTTATTGGCCCTAAGTCAGGGTTAGGTTGTGCTTTTGTAACTAGAACTCTCTCTAAATATGCTCAGCTTGAATGAGCTGTACCCTCTGCCTGTTGAGAGGGATTTCCCATGGGCATTTCACAGGATGGATCCACACCCCACAGGGGATATCTGAGCTCAGGGCTTTTTTTCCCCACAGCACCCCAAGGTGCAGATCAGAGCTTGCCCGATATCCACAGCAGTTGCTGTATTTTCTGTCAGTGTGTGTTCTGCACCACAAAGAAAGAGAATCCAGACTGCAGAAAACCCTGCTGCACACACCATCACTTTCCTCTGAACCCCGCTGTGAGGAAAGCCTTTGTGCCCACTGTGTCACTCCCCCAGCACGGGCTGCCACCCAAGGCTGGTGCCACCTCCACCCCTTACTCAGAGGCAAGGAAGCTCTCGTTGTGTCCTTTCTTCTCTTTCACATCTCAGTTGAGAATTTCCCTGCTTGGCACTGGAGCTCAGCATTGATTTAACTCCCCACAATCTGGCAGTGTTTGTTTTCTCAGACCAACCTCCACCATTCTCCCAAAATATGGAAGGAAGCAAAGACCACATGAGGAAAATCCAACAGTCGCACACAGCACTCACCAGCCCGTCGTTCACGCCAGCCCACACCACCTTCAAACCCCTCAGCCCAGCTGCCAGGCAGATATCCCAGCGAGATGGACATTCCCTGCAGAGCTTCAACCACACTGTCACTTCTGTGGTTGCAAAATACAGCTAAAATCTGAAAAAATATCCCCTCTACTTCACACTCTGTCTAGGTCAGTCGCCAAAGATGCTCCACATGAGATTGCTGGTACAGCACTCAGTAGCCCTAAGAAGCAGAAACTCCCAATGAATGCTAAAAAAAGACAGTTTCTACTCAGATTTAAGCTATGTCCCTTGACAGAAAGGGTGGTTCATCAGGAGACTGGTCTGGCCTCTCAAACAAATACATCAAATTCTAAATATTATTTGATTTGATCCAAATGGATGCCTTTTCTGAGCACTAACCAAGATAAACCTGTGTGCTTCAAACAAGAAGCAGCATCAGACTTGCAAATATCTTTTGCATAGACCAGGGCAGCACCTCAGCTTTTCTCTTCTGACAGTCCTAGTCTCAGTCAGAGAGTGCCCAGAGCCTTCCCAGTTCCCCTGGCTCCCAGAGAACAGTCTCTAGGATGTATTGTAATATATTATATTGTAATATTGAAATATTTGATGTTAAATGGTTATGTGGATCACTGAAGGCATCTCCCACTGATTTGTGATGTTTCAATAACTTTAAAAGCAAGAAAATAACATGCATCAAGCAATGAAAATGAAGGATTTTTTTCCTACATGGACTATAGAACAAATTTTGGGCCACTTAAAACAGACATCCTCAATTAAAATTGTATCTGGCTACAATGAGGTACTGCTTTTGTTATGACTGAGTCATTATTGCACAGACTCGATTTTTAGTATGGGAAAAAAGGGAGTTCAATGGTATGGAATTATTTCTCAAAGTAAGGAAAACTGATATAACAAAAGGGAAGAATTCCTTTAACTATGGCTGTATGAGGGATTTTGTCAGCCCAATTATTCTGCAACAGAAACAACCATGAACTCTTCTCTCCCAATGATTACCTCAACCATCTCTCTGAACAGTATGAGCAAAAAATTCCTCTGTACCTTCCTTCCTTTAATGAGGACTATGGGAAACAGCAGAGACATCAGACACTTTACATGCTTACCTCTCCCCATATGTCCCACAGATGCCAAAACTCAAAAAATTTCCCCTCCCTGATGTCAAAATAAATATGAAAAAGGATTTTCACAAACATAAAAGAGACAGGGGAAGGGAAAATTGGGCAGCTTTTCAGTGGGTATGATAGATAATTCAGATGCAACCCAAAAAAAAATGTTTTAGAATCTAGCTCAGTTTTCAGGATGAGTGACACTGCTGAACAAGGGGGGAATGCACAATAGGTGGTGTAACAAGAGTAGGACAGCTGTCTACTGACATGTAGGCAGAGCTGAACAAGCTTTATGCATTCAGGGACCAGACAGTTCTCTGGCAGCATTTGAGAAACACATGAAACACATGAAAAAGCTGTGTGCTGTGGTGCCAGCAGGAGTAGAGTCTGGACATGGTGATCTCAGGGGTCCTTTCCAACCTGTGTTTAAATCTCTTGGCAGAGAAACCCTTCTGTGCCTATGACCATCCTTGCAGCTTTCATATGTCCTATTTCTCCTTCTGTATTCAAGACAATTATTACACTGTGCAACACTTGGGCATATTGTGGATTTACACACAAACCTTTTTTTGGTTTTATTTTAGGTCTTCTTTAACATGTTTTACATCCTATTTTATCATCCTGATCACTTCTAAGGATAGAGCTGATACCTTCCAGGAACTACTCACAATGACAACAAGATATTTTCCTGAATAGTGACATCTCTGTGGATGCCCATGTACAGTTCTTTTCCCTTTCTGCATTACATTTCAGATGTCTAGATTAGGTGAGAAAATGGAGAATATTCACAGCCAGTTTTAATTTTAACCTACCTTGAAAATTTCTTACTGAGTTTGTCAATTCTCCTTTTTTCCCTAGAGCTTTAGTAAATAATTTAACAATAGAGAAACCAACAGAGATTCTTGCCACCTGGTGTTGTCCTGCAATTTGAAAAAGGATGACTCAATCCCACCCTCTATTTTACCTTTACCTAATTAGAACCATTATCAGTTCAAAACTACAGGAACACATTCCCCCTTTTATTTCTTGACTGTTTAGGGGGTTTGATGACTATTGATAAGGGACCTTGGAAGTCCAGCTATGCCTTATGGGCTGAATCACCTCTGCACAAGGGCTGCTAGGCTTCAAAGTACACAGATATGTGACAGCTTCCTTCCACAAAGTTCATTTTTACATTGAGCCAATATCATATTTACAAGCCTTCATTTTATTTTCCATAAATTTGACCAAGGCAAGCTTGATTTACAAGTGTACCCAGCCCTTTAAACATCAGTTGCATTTGCCACCTTTACTTGCCACATAAATTATTTAGTTCATATCAAAGGAAACCATTAATTTAGAAACTCCACATTTGGGACTCTTGGGTGGCTACCATGGCTACCACCTATTTTTATCAATAGTATTACGCATTTATCCAATTGTTCTAAACCTGTTCTGCTGACACTTCAGTTTAAAACACAATTTCAGATGCTTTCAGATACCAAAATTCTCCAGAAAAGAGAGCTCCCTGAGATGTTTTATAATGAACAGCAAAGCAAAGACTTATTTAGCCTTGCTGTAACAGCCCTCTGTACTTTGAGTGCTCTTATTGCACTGCAATTGCCTATCAAGCCTGCTGATGGACAGGCTCCCTACCCTTCATGTGTTTCAAGGGGTTTTCTCATTGTTTCTATGAGTTTTGCAAGTTGCTCCTCAGAATTGATTTGCCTGCCTTGTTTAACTTGCCTTATTTAACTTGCCTGTATGCTCCTTTCTATTTTCTCTGTTCAAACACAACCTCCACTTTCTGAAAGATGTCTTTGCACTCCTAACATCATTCTGCTCTTCTACTGAACAACACCAGCTTTTCAGAGTCCTCCTCAAACCTTTTGATAGAAGAGGATACAAGCTTCTTTGAGCTCATGTTATAAAGTCTTCTCACCTGTTGATCAGCTGCCTGTTCTCTGCAAGTATCTTACCCTTTTAGCTGCTCCTTTGAACAGCAAAATTCATATAATCATTCATATATTTACCTATTCCACCTCTTAAAAATTGTATTGTTGGCACAGAGACAAGAGAACTGAGTTTGTCGTGGTCATTGCACATTGCTCTGGGTTAAAATCAGCATTGTCTTTTCCCCATTACATTAAATCACAGAATCATAGAACAATTTTATGTTGTTTCACATTCCTGCGTTGCTTTCCCTGTTGTCTCTCACATCAAGGTCTTTCTCCTTTTCTCAGTTCAGTATCTTTGGTATTTCTCCATTTACCTCTGCAGAAAATCCCATTCTTCCCTTGGGCTTCACTGATCTCTCTGGATAAAAAGCGTCTCAAACAAATACAAGTCTCCCCTCCAAATTAAATTGCTCCACTTGGCAAGGCAAGGGCAGCCCATATTTCCAAAACAGACTCCTCATATTTTCTCAGCCAGAATTTTGATGGAGATTTTTCCAGACAGTTTCATGACCATGTTTCAGTCATCACTGTGCAATGGTACCAATTACAAACACAGTCAACATCAACACTGCCACCTCCATGCCTCCCTGAGACAAGAAATGTATTCCTTTAGCCTCTTTTTCCTTTGTTTCCCACAAGAGAGCTGAAGCTCCCTGGAAGGGCAGTTTTTTCACACCTCCAGGATAGCTTGGATGACTATCCTAAGAAGATTAGCTTTTGTAATGCTTCCTAAAAACCACCGTAAGGAGGATCACTGACATGGATGACTGATTTTCATCCAGGAGATTCTAGCATTGTTCCACTATCTCATGCATTTACTAGGATTTCACTTCCTTCTGGAGCCTCAAGGGAAATTTCATAATCAGCACACCTGGTATGTGTAGTATAAATAATTAAGGGGATGCCCTCTCTAACGATCAGTGCAGAAAGGCTGTTCTGCTGCAAGAAACAGCCTGGATCACAGCCCTGCTAGAAAAAAGAACTATTGGGATTGTAAGATCCTTTCCATTTCCAGACTCAAAAAACTTCACGAACATTTTCTGAACCAAATGGAGTCAAGGTAGAGGGAATTCTCAATCAGCGTGTTTATGAGCGGTTTCAACATTATTCTTTCTATGCTGTCAGCATAAATGGTACTTTGTCACCTTTCTTCTATCCCACAATTTAATTTATTGCTTGCCTTAAGAAAAAAGATCATGACACCAATTTAGCTTATAATCACATCAAGAAAAACACTTTATGTGACAAATCTGGCAATAAGCCAGCATTGCATAAACTGGTTTGATAACAAAAATAGGGCAGACCATATAAAAGAGGATAGAGATCATGAGACGCCCTCCACTCTTGGCTTTATCAGCAGTTGTTCAGCAGTTTGCAGGAGCAGTAGCTGTTGCAGCCCAGACTCTGGTGCTGCTCTTTGGTGGATTTTCCCCCAGAAATTAAGAGCCTCAAATTCCTCACAAAGTGGACATTAGAAGAAGGAATTACTTTATTATCATAAATGGATAAAATATGCAGGACATACAGATTCATGTCTGACAGCTCACACTAACATGGTGGTAACATCTGCACAATTTTGATCTGAAAGGGTTCTTTTGATTGGTTTGGAGTTTTTTCCCCTGAAAGTAAAGCCCCTCCATAGCTGGACATTGATTGTATATCTATAAATTTTCACTTAAGTGCTTCATGCCTTTCTCTGCTTTACCAAAATAACCCTTTGTTCTGAATTTTTCTTTCTGCTACCTTTGATCAATCCCTTGTCATAATCTGTATTTATGACTTACTCTACAGATCCCTCTTTGGAAATATTTCTTTTCTTTCCCTAAACCCAAACTCAAATTTTACTTTAAAGCTTCTAAAAGAAGTTTTATCATATCATGTGGTTCAATTTATGGTGCCATCTGTAACTAAAGTACAGCACAGTAAATGACATATTTATGCTTCGGAATCCAGTTTTGCAGATAACAGAGGTTAAGCAGCTCATTTAAATATGCCTCTTTGATACATAACTAAAATAGATTCAAACAGTGAGATTTGTTCACCATCATTACTCCCACTTTCAAACACATTAATTGGATACAGGAAGTCAGATCAAGAAAGTCAGCTTCTCATCATGGACTGTGTTTTAAATTCTGATTTTCTTTTTACAGCTAAAAAAATTATAATGAATCATAATATCAAAATATTAGACTTGATATGACCGGCACCAGACATGCAACATTGTGTAAATACACTCTCACCCTTTCAACTTGCCCAGCTACCTCAGGTCCATCTGAAGCTCTTACGTGTTTTTCTAAAGCAGATTTGAAAGACCTATGACTAATTAAATCTATTGCTATTAGTGTGGGTAGGCCATACTTAAATTAAAATTTTAATGAGTTATGAACCATAAGCATATTCATTACCAGAATTTCTCTCTTTCTAGAACATAATTGGATACTATAATTGGACTGATGGGGCACATCCTTACACCTGCACGTTGCTTCAGGGGGACTCAGCTTGCATGCAAGGATCCTCTAGAACCTTCTGAAGCACGAGAAAGCTTCACAGGATTACAGTCATTCTGTCAAGACAAATAAAGACTCGCCTTAACCTTCTTAACTTCATCTTGGTAACATCAAAACCTTACCCCTCAATCTCGAAAAAGAGAAGGAAAGAGTTACCAAGGTAGAAGGATCCAGGCACCCCATGATAAAATTCAGTATTTGGTTTCAGCACAGGCCTCTTCTTATCCTTCACCGAGCAGCAGGATGCAGGGGATGTGTTAAACCAGCAAAAAATGGGTTTCAGTTTAGGAGGGCCCTGGGCACGTCTGGAGTGAACAGCCCATAGAAAGCCTTCACAGGCTGAGCAATATTTTCCCCCTCTTTGAGAAGAAAATGTGTGACTTGAAAAGGCACAGAACAGATTTACCTCCACGGAACGAGGACAGCTTCAGTGAAAACTCAGCACACCTTTCTCCTCTGCCTGCTCCAGTGGGACCCCTCAGTCCCCTGGGGCTCTGAGCCCACTGACACCCCCGTGCTCCCAAGCCCTGGGGACTGAGGGGTTAATGCAGCTCGCAGGCATACATTAAACTGAGCATTCCACAGAAATACCATCCTGAGCCAGCAGCCCAGAAGGAACAGCCAAGCTGACAGGTTCTGTGTGCGGGCAACAGGCAAAGACAGCGGCTTTGGAGATCAGCAGCGATGGGGCACTCGGGAACCCTCAGAAACCCACGGCACAGAAAAGCAGCCATTGTATGAAAAACACCCTGGAAAGCCATTTATGCAGCATTAGCTGTGAAAGTTGTACTTGGCTTTAAGCAGACTCATTTCGAGTTCTACCAGCTGTTTGAAAGACAAAATACTTCCTCATTCATTTTAAAAGCTGTGGCTCTGTCCCCCCCTCTCTTTGCATAACTTGTGGTAAAGACACACACCTAGAGGAGAATATAGGTCCTGTGGCTGTGAGTATCCCAGACACTGATCTCTACCAGGATATATAAACCAGAGCTTTAGCAATCTCTCAGGACTCTGCTGTAAAAGCAATTGGAGCTGCAATTAACAACAGCACATCTTAGGATAGGGAAAGACTTCTAACTAGAAGCTAATTAGGAGGGCAAACACTGAAGCTTGTTAGCTGAGATGCTAATGAGAATTATACTTGAGTGGCAGCAGACTAGCTATTCAGAGTTAATTAGAAACCTCAGCTGATAGCATATTGCTCTTAAGAGCTTTCAAAACAAACAACTGGAAAAACTGTCCTGCAGCTAAGGATCCAGCATGCCATGTTGAGTAATTCCTGGGCACAGGGAACAGCCAGAGGATTACACTTAAGGCATCGGGGCAATTTAACAGCATGTGGAAATGGAAGAGAGGAGGTTTTTAGGAGGTGCACACTCCCGTGGATTTTCAAAGGATCTGTTCACCCGTGGGTGGCAGCCCTGCATTACACAGTGCTGGTGAAGAAGCACCCAGCTGCACCCCAGGGTGAGCGGGGGAGCTGCCACATGCCCAAAGAATCCTCACCAGCCTTGTGCAGAGGTGGGATAAGGACCTGGGCTGGCTCAACAGCAGCTGGCAGCTTTCATATTCCCATCCCCAGCCTCTCCCACCCCAGCCCTCAGCTCTCATCCAGGAAAGCTGCTGCTGGGAGCTGTACCAGGTGAAGCTGCAGCTGTGTGCAAGTTGCTCTCACCATTCCTTTGCCTTCCTGGGGCACGGGAGGGGTTTGCTCTCCCCCTTTCTTCGTGCAGTGAGGGGACAAAGAGTAAATCAGGGTACTTAGACGGGAAAAACCTGTTAAATGTAACATGGCTGCAACGGGGATGGTGAAGTGTGGCCTTACCTGGGCTGAGTTGCATGGCTGATTCCTGCTCTCAGCAGAGCCCGGGAGGCTGAGCAAGGGGGCTGCGTGTTTAAATGTTTCCTCTGTGCCTGATTGGAAGCTCAAGAGCCAGTCAGGGGCAGGGGAGAGGCTGCTAAACTCAAAGTAGGCTGCTTGTTTCAGGAAAAGGTTGGATACTGGAGAACCTCCACACTGCGCTCATGAAAGCTAATGGAAAACGTTCAGTCTCACAGGGGAGAGAAATGCTCCAGAATAATTGGGGGATTTTCAGTTTTGCAGAGGCCCTGTTTGCATTAAAACTTGCAGCAATTTAACCAAAACCTGGTTTTAATTCTATTTATTGAAACCAATTGCAAACCCATGTGGATACTCTTAAACAGATTCAGCTTTCGTAAAGAAAAAACACTGCAAATCAGATTTCAATTAAAGCACAGAGAAGCAAAATGTTTTTACACAAATGGTTTTACACCAGTGTAATTAAATAGATTTCAAAGTTTAACTTTAGTTTAACTAAAGATTTCAAAGTTTAACTTAAAACAAATGTGACTTTTATGCAGATGTGACCTGGCAGTCGCTGGCTGTTGGTATATTGGAGGGTTGGGAATTTTGCATACTGAAACCTCCCTGTGAGAGTCTTGGGAGCAAATAGCTGTAAATGCACCCTTCACACAAGCTTTTAGTATCTGCAGTGGTGTGTGAAAGTATAAAAATTAAGAGTAGATACATTGTCAACTGCAATCCATACATCTATTTCTTTCTTAAAGGAAAAAAACATCCTGGTGCATAAGCAGTACGCTGAAGAGACAAATTTACTTCACTAGAGCTTTGGGAACCCTCATTTTCACTCAATTTATTTGAAGCAAGAGTCCTGGATTGTGGTTATTCAGGTTTAACAGGACTTGGAAATGCTGACTGAAGCTAGAGGCAAAATTCCCCCCACACCAGAGTGATGTAGCTCTGGGCTTGACCATGCAGCAGCTCGCTGGAGATGATCCCAGCCACAGCCACACAGCTGGGCTCAGCAGGAGCAGTCCACTGGTGACCAGGACATGATGGGGGGTTTCACAAACCATTTCAAAATCCAAACTCACAAGTGGCTGGTGCCTGCCATCCCAGAGCTGGATGCATGGGCTGGGGGTCACTTGCACAGCTGCTCTGGGTTTAGTGCAAAGAGTAATAAGCTGCTTGGCAACTCAAAACAGGCTAAATAGAAAAGCAGAAGAGATTTAAGTAACTCATATTAATGCTTCAGAGAAGATTTGCTAGTGGTAGGGATAGTGGTACCTGTAGGCAGTGCTAACAAAATGCCTGGACACAATCCAGCCAGCACAGCACCACAATGAAAGGCAGCTGCTGTCCTCTCCACCCCTCATCACTTACGGCTTCTGGTAGATTTTCCCTGTAAGAAAGACTCTGAAAGAAGCCTTCCCAGAGCTGCAGCCCGGCTTGGAAGCAAATCAGGGCAAGGCTCTGGGTGTTTCTGAGGCTTATATTTCTGAGAGCAAGCAGGTAGAGCTGTAGGAACAGGTGGGCAGAGCTTGGATTTGGCCACAGACTTGTTTGCATCTGTCTTCCCTTTGTGACTGTCCCAGTGCCTGGAGTGGAAGGCTGGGACACTGGTGTCGGACACAGCATCATCCACAGGGTGTGTATCTCCAAGGAGTGCTGGGCAGCAATGCCAGTGCCTGAGCTGACAGTAAATTGACCATTAAAAGGTCATTTTAGTTTTCTCAGAATCATAGCTAAAAACTGAGTCCTCTGCATACTTTATGTTACTTTGCTAAGTAATCTCCTTGCTCCTCAGACTTCCTGAATACAGCAATAATCTTCCCCCACAAATGGATTCAGGAGGATGACACACAGTCTTTTAACCTAGCAAGCAAACTTTAACTTTCCCCATTTGTTGTGTGTGCTTGTTGCCATCTTCCCTCTGCAGGGATAAATGTACAGCTCTAACCCTGAATTTCATCTTTGTTTACTGTCTCCTGACTGTGAATCCCTTTCAGTATTGCTAACTTCACACTGGCTTGCACACAGCATCCAACTCTGCAAGAGCCCAATTTTCCTTTCAGGCTGATGATCTCCTGCTGCAGCAGCATCAGCTCCCCCTGCCAAGGAGCCCTCCCTGCCAGCCCTTCTCTCCTGGCCCATGCTGTACACCTGCAGCAAAACTACACAATCTGTGGCAGATTTTACCTCTTTTTCTCCCCCAGAACTGGGCTGCTGCTTGGCTCTCATTGCAGCTCCCTGGGGATCAGCGTTTTAGCTCTGCAGGACATACTACCCCAGGTTTTAATTTTTTATCATGCTCAGAGCACTGCCTGCTGTCTCTTAAGCTTTCATATGCACTGGGGAATTTCTTTTGCTTGGCAAATATTCGTGGGTTTATCAAAGATTATGTCTGGGTTTTCTAATAACGGGGTTTCTAGTAATGCCTCTGAATTGACTTTTTTTCCCTAATTCTCAGTCTGATCTCTCACAACTGACATAATGCCCCAAAATTGTAATACTGCACCTTTAATCTTAGATCACTCACCAACCCTCTTTTTCTTGAGGGAAGAAAAGAGAAGAAAAAAAGGTAGTATCAGGAGCAGAAGTCTCTTCTTTGTTAAAGTCTTTGGCCTCAGGTCAAGAAGGCTTTTCATGGGAAAGCCTTGCCGTTCCCTGGAGAACTTGCATAAAACCCCATTCTCTGCTGCTGCCTTCACCTCTGTGCCCTCAGAAGGCAGGGGCTGTATCTGTTTTCCTGTGCTGCTTCCTTCCCTCCACATTTACTTTTTGCTAATCAAGTACAGCTATTGCATCACATGGGAGGTGACTAAAGGAACTTTCAGCCTTAAGAAACTTTCAGCCTAAAGAAAGTAGTGAATTCAGGATGATGCTTTCAATGTTCTATGAATTATTAGTATCTGTTTTATCAGGCTATGTGTTACTAAAACAATTTGGCCACAGTTTAATATAGGTAGGTTTCTACTTTCATGTATGTTAAGCACTGCTGTATTTTTGTTATGACCTGTAATCCCAGCATGCTGGAATTCCAAAACACCCTGTATGCCACTTATTCTGTTCTTACCACACAAGAATCACACTGTCATTTGATTTTCACTCGGCTTCCTGCAAGTTTCCCTTCTCTCACACCAGGCAGAGGAAGTCCCTGGACCCCACATGTCCATCTCTGCATCCCTGCCCCCTGTGGTGATGGCAGCAGTGCTGCTTTCCCTGAGCACATGGCATTGCTCTGTGCTTCTCTAGTAATTTCTGTTGCTTTGCACTACTCCTACCTGTACAATCTGATTCTCCAAGCCACCACTTGTGTCTCAATGCATTTCTCTTTAACTTTATTCATTGCATTTTACTTCCTGTTCTTGATGTCTTTGTGTTCTGTCTTTGCACACAGGAGCACTACTCAAAGTGCTTTCCCATTATGTCTCTGAGCTACCCCATCGATTTTCTTTGCTTGCACACTCCCTTCCTTCCCAGAAGTTCTACATACGTCGTGCAGGCTGTGGGAGATGGACAGGAGAATCCATGTGATATCCTGGGCAGAAGAAGGTTTACTGTACCCATGCCCCATCAAACAACTGCATCAGTGCAATGCTGAGGCAGAACTAACACATCCTGCTCCTCACTGGGACTTCTCATCCTGGCCTTGACTCTATAGGAAGGGCAGTGATCACTGGGCTCACATCTGCCCAGTTTATACTTGTACCAACACCATCAGCAAGGATCACAGACATTAGTGAGCTAAAAACAAGTTCAAGTACTCTCCAGCATTTTTTCTCAAGCTTTTATTCCCCTTAATTACTGCTGAGTTCATCTTGAAGATTTGTGAACATCTTGCATAGCTTGGCCATTTAACTGCTACTTTTCCTGATTCTTGTTAATACTTGTCATTTTTCCTATCAAAACTCATTAAAGGATTTTTTTCCCTTAATTTTTCAAAAATAGGATTTTCCCCTAGCTTGGCAAATCTACTCCTGTTCCCATCCTAATCTTTCTAGAGAATGTGCATTTCTCATTACCCTTAATAACACATCTACTCCTTTTCTTGCTTTTCCTTTTTCTGCATGTCTGGCAGTTCTGCAGCTTTCCTCTTGTAAGCCAAATAAAGCTCAGTTTCTGCACCCATTTCTTTTCCTACAAGTCCAGCTGTGGCAGAAAGCCTAGGAGCCTTCACCATGCCTTCTACTCACAAAGCAATTCTGAATTTCTGGTTTTATCCACAGATAGATACAACAGCAGCCACAGCCAGCTCACATCTGCCATTGGATACAAGCACAAAAAGGTACCTGCTCCAGAACAACAACTGAGTTTTATTCCTGTGATTGTAGGCCACATATCCACATGGAAGACAAGGTGGTGATCAGCAGCCAGCATGGATTCACTAAAGGTAAATCAAGCTTGACCACCTGACTGCCTTCTACAAAGGAACAACCACCTGGATGGCTGAGGGGAGAGCAATGGATTCTGTCTACCTTGACTTCAGCAGGGCTTTCAACACCATGTCTCACGACATCCTGGTAGGCCAGCTCAGGAGTTGTGGGCTGGGTGAGTGGGCAGTGGGGTGGATTGAGAGCTGGCTGAGTGGCAGATCCCAGAGGGTCATGAGCACTGGCACAGGGTCCCATTGGAGACCTGTCCCCAGTGGTGTCCCCCAGGGTACTGTACTGGGCCCTGTGTTAACTTGTTTATCAGTGACTTGGGATGAAGGAACAGATGCCTCCTCTGCAAGTTCCCTGCCAACACAGATCTAGGAGAGTGGGCTGTGCCCCAGGGAGCTGTGCAGCCCTTCAGAGGGACCTCAGGAGGTTGGAGAGATGGGCAGAGAGGAACCTTCTGAAACTGAGCAAGGGCAAATGCAGTGTCCTGCACCTTGGGGAGGAACAAGCCCATGGCCCAGCACAGGCTGGGGACTGACCTGCTGGAAGGCAGCTCTGCAGAGAAGGACCTGGGGGTCCTGGTGGACACAAGGTGTCCATGGGCCAGCAGTGTGTCCTTGTGGCTGGGAAGGTCATTGGAGTCATGGGGTGTGTTAGGAGGAGCAGTGCCAGCAGGTCAGGGAGGTGATCCTGCCCCTCTGCTCAGCCCTGGTGAGGCACATCTGCAGTGTTTGTCCAGTTCTGGGCTCCTCAGGACAAGAGAGACACAGAGCTCTTGGAGTGGGTCCAGCAGAGTGTGACAAAGATTATTAAAGGTCTGGAGAGTCTCTTCTGAGGAAAGGCTGAGGGAGCTAAGCCTGCTCAGCCTCAAACTGAGAGGGGACCTCATGAATTCACTGCAGTATCTGCAGGGAAGGTGTCAAGAAGATGGATCAGACTTTGCTCAGTGGTGCCAAGCAACAGGACAAGAGGCAGCTGGCAGAAAATGATGCACAGAAGTCCCACCTGAGTATGAGGAAGAACAGCTTTACTGTTTTGAGCACTGGAACAGACTACACAGAGAGAGTGTGGAGTTTCCCTCACTGGAGATACTCAAGAACTGCCTGGACACAATCCTGTGCCATGTGCTCTGGGCTGACCCTGCTTCAGCAGGGTTGGACCAGATGCCCCACTGCGATCCCTTCCAACCTCACTCATACTGTGATTTGGTGAGTCTCCTCACCCATATCCCGACAGTTCCCCCTCTCCAGTACAGACTCCTGCTGCAGCACTCCCTGTCAGAGTATTGTCATAAAAACATCTACCTTTTGCTTGTAAGTTACCACATACTGCAAAAATCCCCATTGAAGTGTGTGCAGGAGTATCCCCCAGAATGAAAGGCTCTGTATGCATTTAATAATGAAATGCCCATTTCATGTTTAGAACCAGATGAAAGGACAGATAAGAGCAACTGGAAACAGCTTGGATATTGCAGCTTCAGCCTGATAAGACTATGCTTTTACCCTACTATTCTAAATATGTCTTTTTTCAAAACAAAACTATTTCATAAGGAGTTTTATAATAATGGGAGAGCTTTCATGTCCCATCTGAAAGGGCTCCTTGAAACAGATTTAAAAAGAGAACATCAAGGAAGGCATTAGGACTGTACCTCACTCTTTCATCAGTATATATAGTTCATAATGCACATCAGGTGCCAGGGGAACTGCTGTTCAAGGTTAAAGCAAGGTCCTTATGAAAGGGGCAATTACTCTCTAGTGACAGATAAGGAGAAGAAAGCCAAAGCTAAACCGAGCGAGCAGGAGAGGCAGGAGTGCTCAAAGTTAACTGGAAAAGCTACAAAAGCCTTTACCTCGGGAAGAGGCCACTTCAGCACCTGGCTGTGAATTCAGGTTTAATCTGTCACCACTAGTCCCCGACAGGCTCTCCCTCCCCACGCCTCAAAGGCAGCTGGCACAGCCCCAGCGTGGAGCAGACCTGCCGCGGGATGGGAGGCGCGTGGGGCACCGTGGGGAGCAGCAGGACAGGGAGCCCTCGGCTGCACCAGGGGCTGGCCTGCACTCTGCTGGGTTGCTGGGAGAAAAGTCTGGATTCAGCATTCTTCTTAAGTACTAAAAGCATAATAAAGGCATGTTTTTGAAAGGAAAATGAAAACCAAAGCTCATGTCCAGTAGCACCAAATTAAGTGGAGGATTCCAGGAATCCCAGTTCCACTCATGGGAAGGCCTGGAGTCACGAAGGCTCACCCTCAGTGGAAGAGAGTGAAATTGGGAACATTTACATGAGATGGACAAACACAAGTCCACAGGATGATGTGGGATGCATCCATGGGGATGAGGAATCTGGCTGATGTCAGACAGGCTGTGGCCATCAGAGGAGGCTCCTGAGGACTGGAAACAAGCATCACTTGTGTCCTCCAGGAGGAGGATCTGGGGAACTAGTGTCTGATAAGCCTTAATGTTGCAATGAATGTTTGTACATCAAAACTGTGTAACTTAGAAGTTACTACTTTTCAAAGAAGAAACTTCCTGGAATGTGATCAAGAAACCAAATAAGGCAAGAATATTACCCGTGAAAATTCAAAACATCAGACTCTCTCTAGAGAAAAATGTAGCAATATCAGGAGATGCAACTGTAACTAGAATAAGGAGAAAAACTTTTAGTATTTTTGCTTTTCAGGAGAGGGGAAAAAAAAGCACATTTGCTTTCCTCAAGTGGATGAAAGGCACCTGTATAAAAAGAAGAAACACAGTTCTGGCTGACTCTGGAATAGTAATTTACAGGGAAAACTGTAGTTCAAAGAAAAAATAAAGTATTTATTCTTTTCATGATCAAATATAAAGGAACACTCAAGGTCTAAGTCTACGGATGAAGAACACTAGTAAGAAGCAGTTTGAAGTTCTGCAACCTTCCTTCAACTTACTATCACAGCTTACTGAAAATAGGTTTCTTTTCCTTGCTGCTCTAAAACACACATAGTGCAAGAGAAGACTAAACAAAAAAGCTGGGAGCAACTTAAAAAATGTCCTCACACCTTTAGGAACATTCAACATTTTCAGGTGTAATATGGCAAAGTGCACAAAGCCATTGAAGGTGAAGAATGAGAAGATGCTGTTTCCTGCCATTTCTTGGTCCCTGGGCTGTATCTTGCCATCACATTACATGAAGCCTCCCTTTCCCAGGAGGAATCATCCTGGCTCTGTCCTGCAATGTCCTTAAAAGTGTCATAAATGCTTCTCCATCCTTGGGTGTGCCACAGCTGATTGGTCTCCAAGACCTCTTCAAGGTCCACAAACTGTCTGGATGGTGATATATTATACATGATATATCCAGGTGATGATACCTCATATAACTGCATGCATATATATTTGCACAGAGAAAATGGAATGACCTGCAACAGGCAGCAATGAATCATCCAACAGCTTGTGGTTGTGAATTTTATTTTTTTTTTTAAAAAACATGGATACTTTTCCCTGTCCATAACTGACCCTCAGCAGACAAAAGGTCCTTTACTCACATATAGCACACACTAGGCTGCTGCACAAATCCTTTCTTCCTGCTTCACATTCTGGAGCTTTAGAGCAGAAAAGCACAAGGGAAAAAACATATATCAGACAACCCACAACCCTTTTTGGGCCCTGCTAAAATGTCAACTTTTAATTATTTTCTTTTGAATGAATGCCCATCTCATGACAGGCTTTGAAAATCTCTTCTAAATAAGTAATTTAGGGCTAAATTCTTGTTTATGCTACTTGGTTTCTAAAGTCATCCTGTCTACATGAGATTTTATAGCCAATAAAACATGACTGAATACACATGAAATAATAAATTTGATCTCCTGTCCTGATTTTTTTTCATGTAATTAAGCTACACAGAATAATACAGTTTAATCATTGTTAGTTTGGGACTGGCATTTATATTTCATCTAGAGTTAATGCAGTCAAACTGAGAACAAAAGCAGAACAGACAAAGGAGAGCCAGACCTCACTAAGTTAATAATTAATAACCACTTTGAGGATATTTAACCCATCAGCAAAAACAAAAAAGAACTTTGGGCACTCTAAGTCTCACTGCAACAAACCGTGCACCTCATACTTTCACCAGTACATGCGGTGCAGCAATCTTTTCAAGTGTAACACAATAACTCACCATGGCTTCTCACAACATTCCATCATCACCCCTGGATTCATCATTATTTTCAAAGGTATAATAGGCAGCTTGGATTTTTGTGGACCTAAGAAACATAGATTTGCTTAATCCTGTCATCTGAGACAAGTCAAATCAGACCAAGTTTGCTGTATCTTTCCCAGGGATACTCTCAAACCCCACAGTAGGCCAGTGGAAGAGTTGGAAAATTAACCTGTCAGCATAATACAAGCCTCAGTTTACCAGTGATAATGTGACTTGGTCCCAGTTAATGTTTTCTGAAGCAGCAGGTCCTTTCACTATTACTGTTAGTGCTGCCTGCAATTTTCCCAGCTGCCAGATCACATTTCTCACTTTTTAATATTATCAGATCACACTGCAATGGGAACAGGTATTATCCACAAGCTCACAGTTAAATAACTGCAGTATATAAATATGCTGCTTCAGTGAGCACAGATAGAACCATTCCCAAGACAATCACAAAAGCAGTAAAGCAGCAAAAGTACAGACTGAAACATCATTTGTGAAAGCATTCGATTTTGGTACTGATGAAGATAAACATCTGAACACTATTCTTCAATTGCTACATTAGTTAGCAAAAAAGTTGCAAGTTTATTTGGTCCCCTTCTAAAATTAACTTTATAAACTCCAGGTACTTTGGATCAGTCTTATCCTCTGTTACTCAGTCACAAACCAATCTATTGATGACCTACAACTTTTACTTTAAAGCATTCAACAGGTGAAATATTTACTCTGGCAGCCAAGGCAGGGGAAAGAAGACAGGAGGAGAAGGAATGAGTTTAAGCCACATTACCAAGAGATGGAAGGATCAGAAGCCTCAAAAGCACTTAAAAATACCTCCCAGATCTGCAGCATCCACTGTTCTTTTAAAACAGTGGTAGTTTGAAGTAGTTAAGAAGGCAAAGAAAAATTACTATGAACAAAGTGTAATTAAGAGTATCTGTCCAAACTTGCCTGAAATAAAAGTTAAACAATTGTGTTATTTTCATAGATGTTAAATCAAATGCCAAAGATGGTATTTGAAATGTCAACATTAACAAGACACACCAAGAAAAGTTAAGTTAGCAAGCTTTACACTTGTCTTTCCATTGGGCAAGACAGATGCTTGAATCCTAGAGCCATTTAACAGCAAGACAAGGATGAAAACACATTTACTGCCTCTCCTCAGGGGAAGAAAGGGGTAGAAAAGACTAAGATTCTAATTCAAAGTTGTTATTTCAACACTGACTTGAAGTTTTACAGTGCATGTAATTCAAGATGAGCTAGATTAGCAAAAACCTTGTATTTAAATGGTCTGACTTAATCTGGCTCATAGCTCTGTGGGCATCTGGTGCATGGTCAAACCCAGCCCTCAGGGATGCAATTTGCTTGGAGCCCAAACACTGCAGCCTGGCTGAAAGAAGTCCAACATGTAAATAATGAGGTAAAACAGTCAGGTTGCACTTGATCAAAATCTACCCATGATATTTGCAGCTTGAAGGATATGAAAACAGCACCTGGGGTAAGGGACTGCTCTGCCATACCTGGATGTGTACACCATGGGAAAGATCAGAAACAAAATTAAGGCAGAATACGGCTGCAATAGAAGAGCAGAAGGTTTGGCTCACTCCGAAGATAACATTCTGTATAAACTATATGAACGTTTTCATGTTCCTACTTCCAACTTTTTAACAAACCTACAGGTTACAAGTCTTTTCATCTCTTCAAACAGTTATGCAAACTTATGGTATAATTATGTTTAATTCTACAGGCAATCAAAGCTTTTTGTCTTGTAACTGGGGTGGAGCCCTGCCAATTCCCAAACGATGGCTGCAATACTCTTTACAGCTGCACTGCCTAAAAAGTAGGGAAAATATCACAGTACCTATATAGGACAGGAGTGGAGAAAGCAAAAAAGTTGTAGTAAATTAAAAAGTTCTAGTCTACTAAGTGTAACGCTTCATTTCCCTGTGCCTGGCAATTCATCTTTAGGGGTAGTATTTCCAGAAATTAAATGGTTTTTCTTCTCTGAGTGACAAAAAGATGAAGACTTTATTACTCAAAACAAGTCTCCAGCTCTGCAGACAAAGGCACTTACCACAGCATGGTTCTGTCCCTCAGCTCCACGGCTACACTAAAAGGTGACACAGGGGTGGATCAGTCGCCACCAACTCCGACAAGGAAAAACAAGATGGAAAAGAAGTTACTTTGACTAAGGACAAAACCAGCACGTGCTTTCTACATTAAGCTACTACTTCAAACTTTATGCCAGAGTTTCCAGGGAACAGCCAAGTGCTGCAAAGTTAATCAAAACAAGATGTCTCTGAGCTGTTGAGTACTGCAAGAGATCCTCCAGTGTTCAGCAGCAGGACCACCCAGAAATTTCTTTTAAGATGCAAGCCCAACAGCTGGGAAACCATGCTTCGGCAAGTTAAACCATTTCTTCTCCTCTGTAACATTATCCCTCCCCAGGACTGCTGTGGATAAATACACTCTCATTCACAAATACAGCTGTACACTTAAATTTTGCCTTTTCTGATCTCATCTAGAATCCCTGAGAAGTTTTGGCAAGCATGACCATTAGATACAATTAAAAGCTCAATTGTGATAGTTCTTGGTTAATTGCAAACAGCACAGTGATTGTGCAGTGTAGCTACATTTGCAGAGAGTTCAAGTATTCTTGCATGTCTTAATAACATTCAGTGTTTGACAACTGCTGAAAAGAAATACTGGGGAAAAACTAATAAGAATGCATCGAGCCCTTTTTTTTTAAATAACCAGAGAAAAATCACTTACAGTAATAGTTGCATTTTATTTTCTCTTTTAGTTTCAATGTGCAGTATTTTCAGCATTTTTTTTTTAAACTTAAACATACATCTAAAATTATATGCTATCCTTTTCCCTTGAGTACAATTGCTTTTCACGTTGGGGCTCCAAGCTTTTGCTCATCATAGCCCTCAGACTACACCCCACCACAGGGTGCGTTATCCTTGTCAAGTTTATCCAACTTGATGGTGTGTGTACACGGACTGATGGGAATGATAAGCTCACACAAAATGCACATGACAAAAGCAGCACATGCTTCACAAATGCTCTGCAGCATTTATACCCAGTTACCCAAATGCAGCTAAAAACTTGATATACAGTAGAAGCTCTCCTGGGTATGACTGTGGGATTCTCAAGATTTTTAAATGGATACATAGGTAGCATGCACAAAGAGTTCATCCATAATCTCTGTATTAGGTTAAATTAACATAATTAATTTCCCCAAAATTTTGCTACATTGCTTACTCTAGTTTTTACAGCAGCTTGTTTTCACTTTAAAATACTTAAACTACTTAAAAACTAGCCAAGTATTTTGCCCTCTTGTAACTTTCGTCAATTGTGTCCTTGTAACCAAAATTGTTTTCAAAGAGCAAAGCACCTACCATTGTCACTCAGTTGATTTCTACCTTTAGTAAAAAGTTTAGTTGGGATTGTACACGGAAAAAGTCTGATTTACACAATGAATGTACTCAATTAGTTCCCCGTCTTCTCCCATCCCTTCCAACCACCGGGTAAGATCCTGAATGACTGAATTTAATTGAACTGCTTATTGCTATTATTTATTGCTCATTATACTCCAAAATTTATTTTATTATGGAAGCATAAATGCCCAGCTCTGACAGCTCCACAAAATCTTAAGACAAACCAGGTCTGCTGCTCTTGAAGAACTGTCTTTGCAGTGCTTTTGACACAACCTCCTTATCTGCTATACAGTTAACAGCCACTGAAAAAGGAGAATGGCAAGACAGAATGCTCTTAAGGCAAATCTACTAAATATCAACAAAATACTTTTAACCCAAAGGGTTCCACTTGTTCCCCCCTTCATTTGACCTAAATCTGTTCACTCATTACTCAGTGCTTTTGGAATGCTGCTGGTGGTTCAAAAGCAATGTCTTGGTGCTAAGAAGGCATTCCTACCAAAGCAAAAGTAACACACAATCATTTACTAGATGCTTTAGGCAAGAAATGACATCTGAGTATACACTTTGTATATAGAGAGATTTAAATAAACTCACATTCATTTGCAACTGGAAAACAACATATATAGTAAAGAAAATGCTTTGAATCCCACAAGTAAGAATTGGTTTACAATAAGTTGTCGTTTGCAACTTCTCACTTTTGCACTCAGTGCAAGGGAGGGGGCATGCTGAAATGAAACACAAAGCAAACTTTATTTAATGGTCCAGTGGGTAGCTGGTCCAAAAGCTATTTGTAACAAGTTGGCTGGCATACAGTGTTCTTGGGGGAGGGCCACGTTATAGATTCAGAAATGTAGTTTCTTTGACAACTGAATTGTAACTGAAGTTTTAAACATTCATCTGTCTCAAGTATGCTCCCAGTCACGCCATACCTCTCATCTTACAAGGCTGCAAAGAAGCCACTTTCACTGAAAAGCACATTAATGGTGCTGTCTGCTTTGTTTAGCCAGGACACCAAATTTATGACCAAATACATTTCTACCCAGATCTCAATGAAAAAATGAACAGCCTGATTTTCAGAATTAAGCTTTCTGTTTACAGAAAATTAAAAACACTCTGTGAAATAAAATCTTGCATAAAGGCAATCTCAAAGGACAAGCAGTCTTTTTATTTCCTTTAAATCCAACATCAGAATCCCTTAATGGCCACTATTCTGCTGTTACTGCCCCAATGGCACACCTCGGTGGCTTGTGTCACTAAAAGCAGACAGCAGTGATTTTGAGTATGATTTCATTCCAAAAGAAATGAGGGTGTGGAAAGAATGTGTAGGAAGAAGACAGGAAAGTGTGCTGCAGTGAAATGTCTGAACTGAAGCACTGCTGCAGTGTGCTCCCACATCAGGAAGACCCTTAAGCTACAACTCCTTCAGGTCACAGAGAATTTCCCAAGAGGAGGTGCCCTTCTTTAGACACTTAGGACACATTAGAGGAGGTATATATACTACAACAAACCTCCAAGAGGTTAAAACAGATGAAGTTATTACTACCAGTGAATCTGTGTGAGGTTAAAACTGAGTGCATCAGCTTTAAAGCCTGTCTTGAAACAGGTAATGCAAATGTTTTCCATTTCCCACATGCTCTAAGGCTAGCAAGAGGCATTTGAGGAATGGGAATCAGTCACATCTAATGTTTTTCACCCAGCTGTGCTGACTGCTTAATTCAATGTATTTCTTCACTGGCTTGAAAGATTCTATAACAAGTACCAAGCTGGTCTGTAAAGTTTCATAAAGGGTCCAGCTCCTATGATCCCAAGGTAAAGTAACCAGCTGGTCTGTGTTAATCATGAGGAGCTTAAAATTATGAAGAATTTAACAGTTTCATAACACAACATATACTGTTATATGGTGAAAATTTGACTAACCTGATGTTTAAAAAATATATTAAAATCTATTTTAAATTCTGGAAAATAGCTTACAAAAATATCTTCACTTAAACTATATATCATACAAAAACTGACTGGTGTGTGGGTTTACAGTACAAAACGATTACTGGTGATTACAAAAGGGAAGAGTGATCTATACTACCCCTTAATGCAAATACAGGGCATTATATCTCACTGTCTGCAACTAGACTTTTATCAGAATTAAGATAATTTCCAATATAATTCAAAAGCTTTCAAACAGTATCTATTTTATTAAACCTTTCTCTGAAATCCTGTTCAGTTTCTTTTAAAAATCACCACAGTGCTGTGGCCCAAGGAAGAGTAACCCAACTAAGGACAGAAATAATTGCTCTAGATAATAAGACCTGTAGAGAGCTAAATACAGCAACATCTACAGTTGTTTCTACTGCCCATACTATCAATTTCCTCTACCAGTTTCTAAAAGGAAGCGACACCAGCGGACAATTCCTTGGTAATCAATTTACGGGCAGAAGCAACAATTTTTGGTCTAGATTGGAATTAGTTTAAATACATGGATTTAATAAATACAAATATACACATCTGTATACATTAAATGTTGTCACGTGTATAATTTCAACATATACATTATATACAGAAATACATACAGTACATGCTCCTCCTGACAACACTATCTCATTTTTCCAAGTGTCACCAAAAGGTGTGATAAGAAAATGAAGAGAGGTTAAATGTAGGATCTGACAGAGAACCAAGGTATCACTTCTCTATAATGAAAGACTTAAATACAACTAAAGACAAATGCTGTGCTAGATTTCCTCATGTAAAGCTTAGGAATCAATGGCATTCCCTGGGTGGTGAGTAAAAGCTAAATCTGGCCCTGTGAAGTGTCCTGAATTCAAGGATATTTGTGTTTGTGTCTGAAGCATTATGAATACAACAGGTAATAAAAGAGGTTGTGTAATCTAACACTTTAGCCAGTCCCAAAGTAGACCACAGCAGCCTTCTGATTCTTTACTACCACCATATATTTGTTTACATGAGAGTGGTCCAGATGACTCCATGGTCTCAGTTAGGAAAGGTCAAATGGTTGTTGACTACTGGGGAGCTTGCACCATTTTGTCTCTTAAAATGCTGTGCAGCAAAAAAGATCTCAAGTATCTAAAGTTTGATCTAGAGTGACTAGTCCTCTTTTTTACCATTATGTTTCAAAATAAGAAATTCAAAAGAAGCTACAGTAAAGTGGATCACAAGAATGCCTCCTTAGTACAGTTTCTCAAGACAACTTAATCAACATATTCCAGTTTTAAAGCACTTTAAGAAAAAGTGAGATGCAAAACAAGATGTAATCTATACATTAAGATGGATTTCCAAAAGGAACATGAATTCAAGCACAAGGAAAAAAAAAAGGAGGACAATACAGATGTCAAGACATTCAGTAGCATGGCTTTTGTTCATCTCCAATTACAGCACAGCTCATGCACCACACATCTTACAATTTTACATACTGTACATAATATAGAAATATTTAAGTTAAAATTTCTTTCACTGATATACTGTACTCAAATTTGAAATCCTGAGAAGAAAAAAGAAAAACGTGTGGTTACGTATGTGCACTATATCTCTGGTATCACCAACACATACACCACTGGATATCAGAAAGTCCAGAGAGAGAAATTACATGCTGGAAGTGTAAATCATAACAGCCATTTTCTCTTTTCCTTGTTCAGAAGAGACATTAGGAAACAAATTCTATTCTGTACTAGACAACTGTATATACAGGTACATAAAACTATGAAGTTGGCTAACGACTGCAGGTTGCAATAACAGTCTGTCAGTGTCTCACTGGCTGCACCACAGCAGAAGAAAGGACCCGGCTACACTGCATGTATAACAGCTCTTATTTTACAGCAAGGATGTGTGGCTCACATTAGTCCCCAACACTGCTTGAAAAACACTGACATACTTCATTCCACTTAGAGGTGCTTGGTGTCAACAGCAACTATACTTCTCAGGTGACTTCCAGTGCTGCAGAGCACCTGTCCATGCATGCTGGAAGGAAAACTGGAAGGACAGGTCCGTTTTTATCACAAATGCAACCCCAGTTATTTTCTTGATCTCACATTCCTCATAATTCATATTCCAACACTAGTCATGCAGTTCCACTACACATCAGGATGTTCAACATGCTGTGACCTTGTGGACATTTTGCAAACAAGCCAGTAGGCGATGGTATGGGGTTCCTGGAGATGCTACCACCTCAAACACCGACTGGAAGGCTCTCCGATCCAATTCTTCATCGATCTGGTGTCGGTAGAAGTCTATGGCAACCAAACAGAAGATGTTAACATCCACTTGCTCTGATTTTCCCATTCTGCTGATAATATGTGGAAGACTGAAATAGAAGTTAAGGTCATGAAATGACAGATGTTGCTCCTCTTATGGTTTAGCAGTTTAAACACTGTTCTCCATTAAAACAGCTTATTCTTAAGTTCACCAATGACATTCAAGTGCAAAATACTGTCATCTGGAAATTAACTGCTACTAAATAAATCCTATTTCTTCATTAACATCACACAATTTCTTATCCTCAGAAATTAATTCCAAGCTAGCAGTAGTTTTCTTTATCCATTGGAGCAAACAGTGCAATCACAACTGCTGGGAGCCAAAGAGCACTGCTGCAATTAAGAGTCATTAGGATGTTTCAAACATAACAAATGGCCACTTTTTTGTCTGGTCACAAAATGCAGTTATTTTTCTGTTTGTTTCAGGGGTTTGTATATTTGTTCTTTAAATAAACCCAGCACTAATACCACATATATATATATATACATCTTTTGTCTGTTCCTATTTATTTGGCTGATGCCATTCCATTGCCAAAGATCACTATTAGTGCAGTGCACAGCCAGGAGGATAACTGCAAAATACAGTTTGCATGCAGAGGATAATTCTCTTGATTTTGAGTTTGTTGGCTTCTTTCATTTTTTTCAATATATTTTATCTTGCAGAAGGAATACAGAGCAAAGCTTTTAAAGGTCACAGCAATACTATCTTGGTGAAGCTTTTAGAAAGTCTTCAAAGTAAGGACTTTCCCAATCATCTTGTATAGTCAAAAGGAACTGATCTTAAAGCAGTAGTTTGAGATAACTTTGTTCTCATAATCTGTTTAGATGTTCTCTTTTTTCCCCACAAACTCGAGGTACCAAGAGCACAAAGCAATATACACCATTACTATCTGCAGTAAAACTGACTTTTTTGTGTCTTACACTTGTACTCTAATCCTTTAAGGCTTTATACTATAATTACCCAGAAATGGCACACATTCAATCTTTTTAGGATACATTGCTGAAATCCATTGACTGGTGGAAGCACTGACAAAAAAACAGGAAAGACTCCACATTGCCATTGCCACGGGTGTTCTTTGTGTGAAATTAGAGAGAGAGAGCATCACCCAGTCACGGACCATCGATGATTGTCCAGTGCTATGCAGTGTCTGGAACACCTGCAAAATATTGTACACAAGAATAAAGACATGGTGGATAGATATGGGAAAATGTTCAATTTCTCTTGTAAAGGTTCTCTCTGGCTATAAAGCTCTGAGGGCCACAAACTGGATTTCTGAAGACATCTCTGAGTCAAATGAATTACTCAACTGGACTCATGACAAATGTGCCAAACTGAAGTAATCACATAGAAATATATAACTTGTGTGGTGTCCCTATTTTTTATAGATCACATGTGCTGTGCACATGCACTCTCCAGTGATGCCAAGTCCAGTAGGTGCTGAGAGCCAAAAGCCCAGAAGTCCAGCTGAGGCCACAGGGGTTTGCCTGTTGGGTTCACAAGATGATGGCTCACTCAGATCTAGAATCTGAGCACCAGGATCACAACCACTAATTTTCTGTTTATTTTCTCATTAGCAGTGACTGAACTGTCCTGCTGTGAGCTTTGGCCTCCAGGTGACATGGCAATTCTAGCCCTTGATGCTGCCTGGAAGCCAAAGCTCACAGCAGGACAGCTCAATCACCATGACTGGTTTGTTAGATCTAATAAAAGTCGTATATGGTCCTTTGGCTGAGCTGTCAATTATTTAGAAATTTTCTGAAACATTTGAGAAAAAGAAATGTATCAATACTACCTTATAAACTACTGTTGCCATGAATTGTGGGTATGGCTGCTGATTGGACAAAAATTCCCCAATGACTTTGTTCATTACATCTTGCGGGGGGAAGAAATCATCAAGGAACTGTGGAAGAATCCGAGCCACTACTCGAGCTTCAAAAGGAAATCCCTTCCTGATCCTGAAAATAATAAAAAAAATCAGATATTTTATGATTGAATTCCAATACATATATTGTTCTTTTCCAATTTAACTGGCAATGGAAAGAACATTTTACTTTCATCTCTGAGTAGGCAAGGTCTCCAATTAATCTAAATCTTCATGTAATCTTAGTAACAGACTACCCAAAGAGATAGACCCAAAGCTTGTCAGAAGCTGTTACAGATGTGTCCTTACCCCACACACTCCTTTTTACTTTTTTAAATAGTCAAATTTTTTGAAGGTCTGGAATTGCATCAGAGATGAGACTTACCAACTGGAATGCTCAAAAATCTAAACAAGAACAAAAAAGGACAGGGACATCATTCCTTCTAGTTATCTGCATTTATAAGCAGAACACTAGTTTTCATTCATAACATTTTGGCATTTTTTATTTAAGATCAGACTGACCAACATATCAAACATGAAAAGCAAGTTGTGTTGCTGTGTAAAGTGGGAAAAGATACTCCAACGTACAGACAATTTTGTTTAAATAACACCAATTGGAAAGTCTTTCTAAGAAAAGCTGCATCTGTTGATGTGTCAAGATCAAGTTACAATCATGTGATTCTTCCCTGCAAAAGTTATTTTTTGCTTGTAGCAGTCACATTTGTTTTGCTAGCTCTTCGAAGTGATACATTCAAAAACACTCAAGTACTGCTCTAGTTCTGTTCTCACCAAGTGCAGAAGTGAAATCCTCCTCCAGTTTTATGGAAAAACCACTGAACACTTTAAAAAATGTAAACCATTATCCACAAACTAGTACACAAAATCTAACAAGCTATACTCACTTAAGACAGCTTGAGATTGTCAGATCAAAACAGCGGTTTTGAAATGTTACCGTTAATGAGTTCCATGTGAATACAGAAGTTTTACTGTATCCTTCCACTGCAATTACTTAACAGCCTCAGAAAGAGCAACTCTTGTGAGGGGGGAAGGGGGGAAAAACTTTTAAACTCTTAGGGTGGTTTGAAAGATTATTTCCTGTAAACTGTAGTTATATCCTTGATTATGTAGGAGACATCCTGAAAAGCACTTAAGAGTTTGACCTGAAGGGAGCTGGAAATACATTTATGAAGTATTATGGTTTGTGCAACACACAGTATCAGTTAGGACATGTCTGGTTTTCATTTACATTCCTGCACATTTGTGCTGCCTTCAGCAATTTCATCAGTGTTACTGTGTATACCAGGAGCGTAACTTTTAAGCAATAGTAAGTGGAGAAACATCATTAATTAACTGTAAGAACCGTCAAACAGAGAAGTGACCACACAGATACAAACAATCATTTCCCTCCCAGAGCACCATTTGCATGTTTTGTCCTCTTACCTATCAAAAAGGACAGACACTCGTTCCATAGCGACAATCACAGATTCACTGTCAGGAGCACCAGGATTTGCATCTGGGATACGGCTGGGGCTGATTTTTTCCTTTCCTAAAGCAAAATAATTTGTTACAAGTTCACTGTGGATGTTAAAATACACTTCTTCTACTCTCAGTAACAAAAGTAAATTAAGAAAATTAGCACTGTTAGTAAGCCAGTCTCCCAGCACATCAGAAGCATAAAAAAGTGAATACCTGTGTACATGCAAGTCAGCATTAATCCCAGGGCTGCCATGGCTCTGTGGGGGCTCTGCACATTCACCCTGTCAACACTCAGTTTAACCAGCGACTCACTGTCCAGCCTGGAAAGCTGCTCTGAAAGGAGGAGTCGTTCCAACCCTCTCAGGACACAGTGATAAATAATGGATGGTGTTGATTCATCATTTCCAGAAACCATGACTCCACACATCTGAAATAAAGCAAAAAAGCCAACTACTTAGTTTTGAGGTGTATTTAAGGTCATCTTCTAGCACCATACCACAATAGTATGGAACAGTATCAGGTATTAACACATGTATATGTATGCTTTTGGGTTTATGTATGAGTGTTGGGTGTATGAGGCATCCATACATATGGACATACATGTAAGACAGCTGTGTGGCAATCTCAGGTTACACAACTGACTAGAGGCATCACAACATACACACCTGTATAATTCCTGCAGAGAATTCAGGCCCTACATCAAGTGGGTAATTCTCGATCAAATAGAAAGCAGCTGCACACATTACCAAAATGTGCTCTTGGTTATGGATATTCACACAACTGCAAATGAGCAAAAACAATAGTGGTCACACCAAAGTTGTTTAGGTCATAAACAGAGACACTATAAATGATTTCTAGAAATACAGAGTATTTTTGAATATGAAACGTAAGCCCTTTTTAAAATCACAGAAAGTATTGCTGAGATGCCATAAGAGAATGTTGATTATCATGAAAATGACAGAAAAATTAGATTTAAGTAACACAATTTACCAAAGACACAAAAGCCTGTACTATCAAACAGTTTTCTCACCCTCAAATATCATTTCGCTCCGTAAATTAAACCTAAAATTGGATGATATTTTCAATGAAAATGCCAAAACCTGCTTGATACAACAGCCTGCTCTAAAATGTACTGGCAACCGCCAACAACAGAGAGCCCTTTTGTTCACACATAAATATGCAACAGTTTGGAGCCAGGGGAAAGGGAGAAGAGTCTTACTGTGCTACTCCTCTCAAATTGGAGAGCAGATACTCGCTGATAATTGGAATGAGTTGCTTTGCTGTCTCGTCAAGCAAGTCACACTCAAGGATATAAAGAATTCCATGCAGAGCTCCAATCCGACTCGGCATATGGGTGCTTCTTAGGGTTGATTCCAGCAGCCGACTTACTGGTTCAGCCACAGCTTTATCCTAATACATCCAACAAGAGTATTCATTAGAAGTCAACACTGGTTTAAATACTGGAAAGTCCTGTCATTTGGAAATACTTGGAACAAACTGAAGAGCAGAAAATAGTGAAAAAACCAGAGCCTGGTTTAAATGACTTTGAATAAATATAACAAGACCAATACAGACAAGAGACGAGTTGTAGATTAACTAGGAAACTAATGCTACTTTGTTTTATTTGTATCAAGTTATCACAATTTAAAATAAAAAAAAAACCAAACTAAATAAGGATTAGTTCAGTAAATAGTATGTGCTATTAATACAGGACTTGAATGATTGAAATTTCTGGCTTTCCAGCTAAGTACAAAGTATGCTTCCCTCTGAAACAGACTGGCACAAGACAACTATACTTTGCCATCCACTATCTACCTACTCAACTCATAGCACATCATGCCACTTATTTGTTCTCTGAGACCACTGGTACTCAGACCTAAACATCTTTCCCTCCTCCAATCCTGTGATCTGGATGAGGGAATCAAGTGTGCTCTCAGCTGGGCAGGAACATTGATCTGCTGGAGGTGAGGAAGACTCTGCAGAGGAATCTGGAGAGGCTAGATCAGTGGGCCCAGGGGTCTGAGGTTCAGCAAGGCCAAGTGCCAGGTCCTGCCCCCGGGTCACAACAACCCCTGCAGTGCTACAGGCTGGGGCAGAGTGGCTGGAAAGCGCCCGGTGGAAAAGGACCTGGGGGTGCTGATTGAGAGTGGCTGAACACGAGCCAGGTGTGCCCAGGTGGCCAATGGCTCCTGGCCCGGGTCAGCAGTAGTGGGTCCAGCAGGACCAGGGTAGTGGCTGTCATCTTGCACTTCACAGAACCATCAGGTTGACAAAGACCTCCAAGATCATGGAGTCCAAAGCACCACCATCAATTAAACCACAGCACTGAGTGCCATGTCCAGTCGTTTCTTGACCATCTCCAGGGATTCTACCACTTCCCTGGGCAGCCTGTTCCAATGCTTAACTACGCTTTCAGTGAAGAAATTCTTCCTAATAGCCATCCCAAATCTCCTGTGGCACAACCTGAAGCCATTTCCTCTTGTCCTGTCATGTGAGAGAAGAGACTGACCCTTACTTTGCCATTAACTTTCAAAAAGTTGTGGAGAGTCATAAGGTCCTCCCTGAACCTCCTTAGGCTCCCTTAGTTAGGTCAACAGTTGGACTCAATGATCTTAAGGGTTTTTTCCAACCTAAATGATTCCACAATTTTATGTTCAGTATTCACAAGTCAAACTAGTATCAGATACTCCACTCCCTGTTTTCAAGTACCACAACTTACTTGAATATGCAAAATCTATTCCAAATTTTAATTTTGGAAAGTCTTTTCCTTACTATCTAAGTAATTAGTAGTAATTCCTTGCTTTACCTTGTTGCTTTACTCACAAAGTGTCTAAGACACAGGCCAGTTTGAGATAGTGTCTGCTCTCTAGTTGCTCTTTCTAAGCAGATTTTCTATATAACTGAGCATAGAACAACAAGCAACTCTTGATGGAATCAACTTCTTGTTTTTTAAGTGTCAACCAAGCTGTTATATTCAGCTGTTTGCTTGTGAGAAGGTGTAATTAGCTCACTGAGTGGGAAATGACAGCCTAGTCAGAAGAAGCTGATCTCTAAAACTGTTTCTGTACGTTTGCCATCATCTTCCCAGCCTTCCCTTGCACAGTTGCTGCTGCTGAAAGCCCCACCCTAAAAGCTTTTCAGAATTTCTTTTACTGCTATTACCCATATAGCTTTATGCTAGTCTGAGAGTTCCTAGAAGTGCTAACTCCTTCCAAAATTATTTGTAATTTTTTTTTTTTTCCCTAAATAATTCTACTCTGAAATGTTCACTGGAAAGTACTTCTGGTCTACACATTTCAAGACAGAATGATGCAGTGGAGGGAAGAGTGAGGGAAAGAAAAGGGATACCTGACTATCTGGGGCTATATATTCATCACATGCACTGTCCCAGACTCCCATGAGATTACAGCTGTTCACCAGTAATACAAATCTAGCAAAAGCTGTTCCACAAGTCCTCATTTTTGGCCTGAAATGTAACAAATGAGGAGTCTAGGGCAAAGGCAACACTGAACAGAATAAGACAAACCAAAAAGCATATTAAATTATGCTCAAACCTCAAAAAAAAAAATCAAACCAAACACTTTCTGTTTAAATACATGGCAATTGGAGATAATGTTTGCAAAATGTGAATACATATCCTGTTACTTCTTAGAGCCATGCAGATCAGCTAAAGGATATTCTTAGAGACAAGCCATCCTTACCAAGTACACCAGGTTTTGCAGCAGAAGCTGAGTTAGCCTAAACACTCATGAATTTGCAATGAACTTTCTGAGAATTTCTTACCATTCCAAGAACAGCAGCAGCTTTACAAGTAGCTGGTATCAAATACTGTACAAGAATCTCATCTTCTGAAGGATGCACCTTTCGCAACTCTGTCAGTGTTGTGTACATCATCTCAAACTGATTCCTTTCTGTAAATAAGTCTGACACTGCCAAAAGCTGTATGGAAATTAAAATTGAATATAAAAAAATCCCATTAGCAGACAGCCAAAAATTGACTCTCCCTTCTATTATAATTGTGAGCAAAAGATTCCTCGGTTGATCTATTAAATGTGTAAACATTTACTCAAGGGTCTGAAATAACGATTAACTATTGTTGTCCAAAATTTATCCCACCATTCATCTCAGATAATAATGACCTCCAAGTCTTACAGAATCAAAGCCACTATAGTAAGTAACTCTGGGACATGAACAAACATTGCTATTTACAATGTACTAAACCATCCCAAAACACAGAGCACATACTTCTCTTGCAAGGATAGTTTCATTTTAAGTCATAAGAATGATAGAGAAAAACGGCTGTCAAGATACATTCCACACCTGTGTTCTTTAGTTTTGCTTCTACACTTAATAAGCAACTTAATTCTCAAATACACTGTTGTTCCATCTTCATTTTTTACAAAGGCATAGGATAAACAAATCTTGCTTCAGCAAGCAGTAGTAAAATATCAACTGTCATTAAGTAAAAATAAAGTGTTTGTAATACGGCAGCAGAATAGCTATCCAGTTGCTTACATAGCTTAAATGGGTATACTGCTGTAGTTACTCAAGTTATGTTTCTGTTCTGACCATGGAGTAACACTGCCAAGAAAATTCCGTGTCTTCCATGCATTAAAAGACGCTTTATAAATGCTGCTTAGCTCTGAACACTTGGTAACATATACTGAATAATAATTCAGACTTACTGATCGCACCACTTCACTGATCAAAATAACTGGTGTTCTCTTGCTGGGGTTGGATGGCAATATCCACTGACTGTACAGTTCAAGCAAGAACTGAGAACAAGAATGGATATCTACACCAGCCCGGTGTTTCCTGCAAGGAACATTAAACAAGAGTTAAAATAGCTATTTTCTTAAGTCCTGCTAAAATGCTTGATTTGAAATAATACAGTTATTTACCAGCATCCAATTTATAAACCCAGCTTCTTGAACTCAATATGAAGAAACAAAACCTTATCTATCACTCAAAAGAGAGAAGAGAAAAAAACCAAGATACCTGGTGTTGATAGGAGAGGTTGGTGGTGAGGAAGGAGCGGGTACATCATTCTCATCTTCTTCATCCTCACCCCACTCTTCTTCTCTTAAGGGAGTGATATTATTTCCTAACCATATGGAATGTATAGAGACCTTGCAACACACACAAAAGAGAAAAACAAGTAGTAAAGAAGTGAACTTAACACCCCAGTAGTCAGCCTAGGAAAATCTTAGAAGCCAAATATATTTTCCATTTAAATGACAGGAACACACAGTCTTCTGGTTGAAGAGACATCCAGTTATGATCTACCCTGCATCACTCAGAGTTTCAGTTTCTATCTGAAGTCAAGCAATGCTTCTTAACTAATTTTTCAGAACTGGAAGAAATGTAATAAAAATAAAGTTTAAAGTTGAGCTTTTAACAAACCTGTCCCAATTTATAATCCATATCTCCTATTTCTCGTTCAGTATTGATCTGCAGTAAGAGTTTCTCATGGCTGATAAGAGCACCTGTAACAAAACACAAGATGAATTTTTAAAAAGTGCATAACAAAGCACACATGAAAATGGCTTCATTTCCTGCAAACTGGATTTCAAATTTTTCTGAGAGTACCTTTTCCACTTTTTAAAGGCAAAAGAAATTCAGTCTCCCCTTCTCTCCCACAAACAAACACTTACCTGTAGTTGCAGGAGAAAGTGATGGAACAGGGTCCCAGGCTTGGTATAAGTGATGAGTAGCAATATTATCTCTCTTAGACACCATTGCCTGGATTTCCTGTTCAACAATTCCCCTGATAACACTTAGCTTCCTCCCAAACCTAAAAACCCAAGAGAAATCAATTTTAGCATATTTTTCCTTTAACAGTTTTGTGAAAGTCTGGCTTACTCTGTAATGTTATGTGTCTATGCTCATTTTCAGTATTAGGGAAATGAAAATGTTGAAAAATACTTTCTGTACTATTGTTTACTAGATTTTAAGATATCATCTTTTTCACATAATCTTTAAAGTCAGCAGGTTCACAATGCAACTTCTATGTAAATAGATCCATATATATACTCTTCTACACGTATTTTTGCTACAACTAGACTAAGTAACTGTCATTATATATTAACCACAAGTTTTCATTTCATTTGAAAACAAGGGAAAACAAATACCTTGTGTCCAGAGCTTTTAAAGCTTTGTTACGGGGCTGCTGCTCCAAACAGCTAACTGCTGGATTGCCTGCAACAGGTATGGTCATTGCACTCAGCACCAGGGAGGTTATGGCTTGCACTGCAAGAACATTGATTTGGGTCCTCTCTGTATCTTCCTGTAAAATGAACTCACTGTAATTTGAATTGTTAAAAATAAAAAATAAAAAATCCCAAAAGCTCTGAATATCAGTTTGTCAGGTTTCACTAAATTATCATTAATAAGCCTGACACCTACTCTTCTTCCCATCCAGAAATCTATGTGATATAAACAATGCACACAAAGCATTGACTGCAGCAGCAACACATCCTTCCTTCTCATCAGTCACTCTGCATGTATCCTCTCTTGTCCCAACAGCATTAAAACCTCAAGATGTCCATTTTGGAACTTTTAAAAAAGTGTTTAGCTTCTTTCTTTGCAGCTATGTATTAGTTACTTGTTGAAACAAAGCATCAGACCACAAAAGCATCTGATCCTTTTTAGAAGATGCAAGATGGTAACCACCAATGTTGAACTTTCAAAAAAAAATTTTATTTCAGAAAATATTAACATACTGAAATTCACAACAGCTTAAAATATTCACAACACTTAAAATATTTGCAATTTTGAGCATATTGGTGTGCCTTGGAAAGCATGGGAGCAATGTTATTCTTGTTCCACAAATACTCTCTACATGACAAATAAGGAACAGCCAATAGCTAGATTGCCCTAAGTCTGACCCAACGTGGCCATTATGCAGGAAACAGTTAAGTCAAGGCATCCAAGCCTGTATAACTAATAGAAAATGCTAACCCAGGGAAGAGGGATGATGATTCCCTATTCCTTTTTGCAGTCTGACACTAGGAAGCAAGGGAAGCAAACCCCTCTGTCTGCTACTCAGGGTCCACACTTTGTCCTCTGAATTCTTCAAACTGCTTTAGGCCCTGCACCTACCATCAGGACCAGCCAGGAAAATAATCTTTCAGGTCAAAGAACTAGAACCTAGTAAAGTAAGTTTGCTAGCAGTTTAACACAGCTGAAGAGGGAAAATCTCTTTCATGACAGCCAAGTTCATTCTCATCTTGATTTTTCACAGAACCATCAAGGTTGGAAGAGACCTTCAGAGACCATCCAGTACAACCATTAATCCAGAACCATCATAATCACCCCTAGACCACATCCCTAAGTGCCACATCCAGACCCCTGCTGAACACTTTCAAAAACAGTGACTCCACCACTTCCCTGGGAAACTTATTCCAATGGCTAACCCCTCTTTCAGTGAAAATTATTTTCCTAATATCCAATATGAACCTCCTCTGGTGCAACTTAAGGAGTTCACTTGAGAGGTGGCAGACAAGACCAATCCCCAACTGGCTACACCCTCCTTTCAGGTAGTGGTGGAGAGTGATGAGGATCCCCCTGAACCTCCTCTTCCAGAGACAAAACACCCTCAGCTCCCTCAGCCCCAGTTTTGTTGCTGTTCTTGGACAGAAATATTTGTTATAGGAATTGATATATAAATACATATATTTTGGTATATAAATTGGACACAAATTGTGCTATAAATTTCTTCAACTCTGACCCCCAAATACTCTCCACTGAATTTTGAACATTTATCTGAGCTAGAAGCCCAGATATCCAATATACAGTCTACAAGTAGGAGCAAGACACATGAACATGCATTTTCAGGTCAATTAATTTCTAGTCAAAAATCTTACAAAAAAAAAACAACACAACCTGTATTGAGTGATGTACTAATAAAGAGTTGAAACAGCTTCAGTAATTTTTTTCCTTGCTATTTGCATGCTTGCAGAGGCTCTAAGCCAGAAGATGGATGTGTCTGAACTCACCACGTTATGAGAAAAAGGAAATAGAAAAAATTCCTTAGTGTTAGTCACTTATTTTCTGCCTTACAGTTTTATTAATAGAAGCAATTTTCTTGGTTTAAGTAAAATTTCATTTAAAAAATACAATGAATGACATTACCTCTTGCTGGTTCTCCTCTTGGTCCATTACAATGGGCTGAGTTACGAGCACACCAAGCAGAGTAGCCCAAGTCTCTTCAAACTGAGTACGGCTGATCCATCCTACGGAAACACTCAGAGATAGCCATTTATGTCTCAATACACATTTAAACAAGGAACAACATTTAAAAACAGGTACATTGTTTTCACAGATTTAGTTCCGTACCACTTCCTATTCATTTTGGCATTTTTTGCAATGAAACAGGCTCACCAGGGAAGTGGTCACAGTACCAAGCCTGACAGACTTTACCAAGTGTTTGGACAGTACCCTCAGCCCCATGGTGTGACTCTTGGGGATGGTGCTGTGCAGGGTCAGGAGCTGGGACTCAATCATCCTTGTGGGTCCCTAATTCAGCTTATTCTGTGATTCTGTGATCTACTAGGTGTATGGAATGGCAGAGAACAACACCACAGCTTCTTTCCTTCAGCTCCAAGAAGGTTGAGAGAACTGGAAACATTGTGCTGAGACACCCATAAAATGGTTTGGGTTGGAAGGATTCTTTCAAGATCTTCTAGACCAGCCCAAACATCCGATGTCTGAGCTGAAGGTAGGTTACCAAGGTATCTTATCACAGGACTGTATACCATGCATTAATAGAAAAAAGTGTGAGGGAAGCAAAATATTCTCAAACATGCTGTCAAGCGTATGCTCCAGAAAACAAGTGGTCATTCTGCAAGAGCACACTGAAATCTCCCTGAGCTGGAATAACTTTTGGCTTTATTTCTATAATTTATTCTCTTCATTGAACAAAATGTAAGAATTACTGCAGCACAATTACTAACCTGCTCTGAAATATTATCTGTCTTCCACATAAGCAACAAAAGTGAGCAAACGGTTTCAGATACAGTTATTCAGTAGTTTCAGAACACAGTTAAATGCCCAATAAGAACCAAATGTATTCATTTACTTTTGCACATACCAAGTGTATTAATGCGATAGATGAACTCCTTAAAAATTTCCTTTTCTTGAAGAAATTCTACTGGAATTTCAGGAAAAACTGTGCCAAAGTCACCTAAAGGCTTTGGTGACCAGCCTAATTTCCAGACCTAAAAAAATATCATGAAAGTTTAATTATCCAAACCAGATACAGTATATTTATATTACAGCTCTAAATATACAGGCATTCAAAGGCAACAAGACATCAGTAAAAAAAAGTAGTTCTCCAAATAGAAAAACACCCAAAGGAAGATGGAACATCTAACAAAACTTATATACAATGTACACCCTATTTTATATTTCAGGGCCTTTTCCATCTACTTTTCCATACTCCCCATTGTAAATTAATTATCCAGTTTTATGGTCCAAGTTTAGATACAGAAGCAAGTAAGTTCCTGTCACATATTTCAGTTTAGAGACCATGCAGAAATTATGCTGAATCAGAATTCATGGAAGACAGTTCACATGCTATTGATGTCTGAAAAAGCACACTGATACATGAGAGAGGGGGCAAAAAAGTTTCAACTAAAGAAATTGTTATGTTTTGACATCCCCTCAAAAACAGAGCACAGAAACAGAGGAATGGCCTTGCACATGTTGTTACTCAGTGTTCAAAAAAAACCTGATCAAACCAGGTTAAAGTTGAAATCCTACTGTTGTAGAACTTAAGATGCTTCATCATGTTTGGTTTTCAAAGTTATTCAATAACTTTTAAAGTCCTGAAAGCAAAGCATAATAAACATACCAAAGGAGGTACTCTGGTGTAGCTATTCACTAGAGGCAGCCTTGCTAAACTGATGATGATGTTCTTGAGGACAGGAGTGAGAAATGCAGGGATGCTGCTGTTTCTTTTGTGCCCCAGTGACAAGACAGTCTGTAAGCATTCCACCATCTCAGCTATCATTTCACATGCTGCAATAATGTGCTTTGTTTCTTTGTTGGGGGAGAAAGAAATTCAGCTTTATGAATCCACTCAAAAGACAAATAATTTAATAAGACAGAAATACAAAAAATTCTTAACAAAATAGTATGTTCATTAAAAAGGACAAAACCAGAATAAGGACACATATAACAAAATTTTAAAAATTTAAAATCCCACACTTTAAAAAGCTCTGTCTGTAGCATGCTGCACAGCTAACAGAATCTCCCAAGAGAAAAATTTGCATTAACATGTAATTTTCAAGACAAAACAACTATACCTGTCAAAAATATGGCAACCTACTTTAATAGACATTTACCAAATACAAATAAGGTCTCAGATAAACTTTCATTGTTAAAAATAATAGTAATGGAAAAACATTTCTTCAGTGAAAGTTTAAGGCAGAACCAAAATTTACTGTTTACTTACTCTGTACATTTGAATCTATTTCTCCCTCACTTAAAGGTTTTGAAGTATTCTTCTTTCTTTCAGGACTCAGAAGTTGATTACCAGGTTCCACAGCAACTGAATTGCAGAAAAATACTTGAATGATACAGCTATTTATTACCTATTTCATATAAATTTTTTTAATCAACACCACATAGTAGTCAAATGTTTGGCATATCAGAGGCATTTGCCAAGTTCAAAAGTACACACTAAATTTTAAGTGGAAAATTGAAGTAGTATAAGCTAAATTTGTCAAACAAATAATTAATAAGGACTCAAATGAAATATTCCAGACATGCAGCATTTGATCAGTGATGACTGGCAATCTATTAACAAAATTTTTCTCCTTGCTGATCAAACTGCACTCACCTGCTTCTATGATAAATCTAATGCAGTTAATTAAAGAGCAAGCATATGTCACATGAGCTGCAGAAGACAACAAACTCCAGAGATTAGGCTGCTGTAGTGTGAGACAGCAACAGTCCAGAGCAGCCTGAAGATCTACACTTAATGGAATCTGGTCATGCACTAAATGCCATGACAGTGCCTGTACAAAAAGAGAAGTCTCCCATTAATAGCAAATTCTCACAACAGAACAACTTCTAACCAAGGGTGACTTTTTTATCTCAGCAAAATGTAAAGTTTAGCAGCAAATAGTATTGGCTTTTTCCTGAGAGAACACTATTTATTTTAAGTACAAGAAAATGATGACATTTATATACTTTTTATTAAGGGTCCCAAAAATCAGCACAGGACCTGTTCTCCCAAATGCCAGCATCATTCCATCAGTCAATCAACCTCTCCTTGCATAAAGCTGTCCTTGTCCCACAACCCAGATCTGATTTACTAGCACAGGTCAAACACAAAAAAAACCTGAAGAAATTTCTACAGTTAAGACAAAAGAATTGCCCCAATCAAAAATTACTTAGTGGTGATCAGATGAAGATAGGGCTGTTCCCTCCCCCAACATTTCATGACATCTTTAATTATAGTGTAGTTTCTTACCTCTACTGACATCACTACGAATTTCAGGATATCATCCTCTTTGTCAGGAGGAACACGGAGACCAGCTGGTAGTTTTGAGAGTAACAACAAATATTGAGCCAGTGCACGACAAAGTGTCATCACAGACTGATACATCACCTCATCTCCTATAAAATAAGACTGGATGAAATCTAGCAGTTTGAATTTTTTTCCATTCAATTAAATGTTTTTCAGAACTATTTCATAAGCACTTTTATGCCAGGTACCTTGATACTTTTTTTTATAGAAAGTTCATGTATTCACAAGACATCTGTAAAGTATCTTTGCAGAGGAGAAAATAAACTTTAAAAGACCATTATTTCTATTACCAAAGATATCGCTCAGTTTTTTCCAGTAGGCTGATGGCTCAGTTGGCAATAGTGGTTGAAAAACCTGGTGGTTGGCTGGAAGGTTTTGTACAGCAGAAGACACATGATCCAGAGTCACCTTCCGAGCTGTTTCAAAGAGGCTGCTCTTCTGATCCCTTGAGATCTCATTCATGCTAAGGCTTAAACAAGGTGCTAACAAGCTTAGGTTGAATTCCTGAAATAAAAAGAAATTGCTTTTAAAGTGAAGCTAAGAATCTGGTGGTATTATTCTAACATACTAATGTGGTGGTAAATTTACAGTTTTTTGATTAACTAACTTACTATGAGCACCTCTACTCAATTGTGTAACAATGTGGTTTAGCCCACATTGGCTCCAAATTTAAATTCCAACCAGTACCATAGTGGAAAGAAAAATCAATATACTTATTCCAGATTTTCAGGATAATGTGTGAATAAAGCTTAAGGATGACATACACACAAGGAACTTTCAAGTAATAAGTTTTCAAACAAACAAGTCAAGTATCTTTTAGGAACAGCTTCCCCACTATTATTTCAGCATATCAGCTACAAATATCATGGTGAGAATTTGAACAAAAGACATTCTTGGATATAAGTTATCCTTTATGCCAGATCTACTGTCTGTGGCCTGTTGCTGGCTTACTACAAGTCATCCAGTACAGATATTGAAGAGGTTACAGAAACAGCTGTCCTTGGAAGAAACTGTATGGCAAAACAAGACTATGTAAAATGGTAAAATTGGATTATTCTGATTGCAATACATAAATAAACCTTTGCTTCCACTCTATCTATTCAGCCTGTACTACTAGTAAGTTACTATTAGCAACATTGCTAGATACGGATATCCACTGTTTTACACAAGTATCTACTATTTTAGTTTCTAAAGTTCAGTGAACTAGTATTATTAGTATATATTATCAGTACTATACAAATTTGAAGTGTTTACATTAAAAATGTAAATACATTCCTCCATCCTCTTCTTGTGCCAAAGTTACCTTGCTGGTCATGAAGGAGTTCAGGTCAGGCTGAGGAATCCGATTTACCAGCTCTGCTCCTTCTAGCAGTGCTGAGTCAGACTTGATGTAGCACTGTGACCGCACTAGTGACACATACCAGTCCTTTAATGATCAAAAAAAGAAATGTATTACACTCTTGTTTTCTGAGAACAACACAGTATATGAGGGGCAGAGGGAGAACTGCTCATTAGTATTGAATATCTAAGACATCTGTAGGCTACATTATATTAAAAAACCCCACAAAAAACCTCAAATTAAAAAGCAAAGCAAAACAAACAACTGGTGAATGGAAATGGATTATATTAAACTGGATCAATGGATATTCAGTGACAAATTGTCTATTTCCATAAAGTCTGGACAGGAAATGAGGAAAAATGAATCTTAATATATAATGCAGGTAGTTGTATTAGGATCCTAAACCTGAGCAGACTATCTAGAAAAAAAGTGTGGAATACTCAGGAGTCACACTAATATAACAGTAATAACAGAAAAAACAATACCATAACCAAGGGAAAAAAATTATTCAAATATTCAAGTAAACATTATATTATTATTATATATACATAGTAATTATAAATACTAAAATAAACAGCAAATATAATAAATGTAAATGATAAATATAAGTAACTATATTGTGTATATAATTTTATAAATATTTATAAATATTCAAATAGATTTTATGACATTAATTAATTAATTAGAGCACAACTAAACCTGTCATCGTTGAAGGAGCATCTGGACAATGCTATTAGCCACAGGATTTATTTTTACGTAGCCCTGTGAGAAGCAGGGAGTTGGACTCATTGGCCCTTATGAATCCCTTCCAACATAAGATATTCTATGATTCTGTGAACTATGCAGAAGTTGTGGGGGAAGCATACAAAAACTACTTTTGTTTAGAATTTACAGTGACAAAGGAGATTTTTAGGGTAATTTGAAGACAAAGCTATGGGTAATAAATGGTTTCTGGGCACAGCATTTTCTCCTGCTGTCCAAGTCTCAACATCTCCCCATAGGCAGTAAATGCTCAGACTCATCCAAACTATCAGCTAATCAAATTATTTTTGCCATCTCAGTTACATAAGTTTCCCATTACTGTGTCTCACTGTAGAACATGGAGGGATGAAAAGGAGAAATTATTTGTACCATGGGACAAACTAGAAAAAAGGAAGCAAGGCCCCAAGACTTGCTCTTAGCCTTCCACTTCACATTGTAAGCACGTCTGAGTTCATGAAAGACAGAAACAGTTCAATATTCTTGATTGTACTCTGAAAGTAATTTAAAGCTGCGAAGGAAAAACTGAACAAGCAATGTTTAATTTCCAAGAGACAGCCAACAACTTTCAGCACATGAATAACACTAGTAACTGTAGCAAAACACATCAAGAAAATGAGATTATTTATCTTCCTCTACTGAACTGTATATAAATCTTTCCATTAAAGCTGAGCAAAGAAACCAAACTTGGTAAATTTTTCACAGTATTGTCAATATAACAAACATCTATGTTTGTGCTAATTATCCATCCTAAGTTCAGCCAACACACATGAAATTAATTGCTGATCTATATTTGAGATACAATATGACAATCCTGAGAACATTAACTGCATAGTAAAAATAAGCTGCATTTAAATATTTTGTAATGAATAAAGCTTGTTTATAGCCAAGGCACTTTTAAATTACTCTTTCTAAACACAATCTTACTTTGTCTAGAACGACATTCTCTAAAGCTGGTTGGTCTTCTCCATCTAGTGGGTGTGAGGTCACCAGAGGTGAAGGACTGGTTGTGTCTGGTGCCACCATAAGACGAAACCTATCCAAGAGTGAGTAGAGTCTTTGGTGTCTGAAAACACAAGAGCACATCAGCAGAGGGCTATCTTAGTTTTGCACAGAAAACCAGCAAGACATCCAGTGACTCAACTCCAATCCCAAGACAGAAAAGCAGTAGGGTCTTCAGTTTTCTGATAGATATATGCAGTCATATAATGCAAACTTTCTTCAGGGATCAGAGGCCAAAATTAATTAACTCAGCACCACCAACAAATAAAGATTTAAATTTAATTTAGCATTAAAATTTCTTATATACTCAAGCTTAAAATCCAGCTTTCTTTATCCAGCAAATCTTTTAATGAGTAAGAAGAATCAAAGTTAGTGTGCAGATTATTTGACTGCAAAAAAATACATTTTAACAGATGCTAACCAAAAATCCACTAAAACTGTACTTCTATATTTAAAAAATGATCCCTCACTATAATAAAAACTCCAGCTTTTGGATTTATGTTAGTGTCAGATATTTTTTTTCCCTTTTTTGGTACAGGTTTTTTTATTTGGATTTTTTAAAAATTCCACTACTGCTATAAAGAACTTGTACAAAGTAATACTTTATTTTTATTTTTTTTTTTAGTTTTTTAAAAAAATTAAATAGAACATTACCTATGTAGGCACATTACTATTGATCTAATTCAGTCTCACATTTTAGCTTTTTTCCCCTACTTATTTCAGTCAATAGATATTAAACTCAAACAGTAATGACATGACTAGTAAATAAGCATCTTTCCAAAATCAAATAGAAGTTTTTCAAAAAATGAGTAATTTACTCCTTTTTATACCAGCAGTTTAAACAGCCAGGAGACTAAACAGCTGAAACTTTTAACAGTTGTCTGTGAGAAAAAAAATACCAACCTAAAAAACCCCTAACCTCACTTAGCTTGAACTGCCAATATTTTGCAAGTTTGAGGAAAATAAAGTTGGCTTTAGTAAAACAGATTTTGTTAAGTAATTAATTTGCAGCTGCTGTCTTTCCAAAGTTAAATACAGAGTAGGATGCAGGAAAGAATTTGACACAACCCTCTAGAGCTTGCCTTAGCTCTTAAGTAGTTCTTACTGCAAATTCAACATAGCCAACACAACTGCCCCTTGGGCCAGAAGATGCCAGCAACTTATGAGAGGCTTTACTCCTGGTTTACTCCCAGGAAGAACCCACTATATGACCTCCAGGAAAAAAGCTACAATGGGGGATAACAGAGTTAACACAATTTGTATCAAAACATTACTTAGTTTGACATTTTAATGGTATTATGGGTATTACTTACCTTGCTGCTAATCCACTGTTTTGAAGGTACTCCTGAATTCTATCCAGTTCTTCAACTGGTAACTGAGCAATGCTGTTCTATATGAAAGAATCACAAGAATTTTATAGGACAGATATACGTAAAATCTCAAAAAATATTTTTACCAGATTAACAAAGTTACAGGCAGATAAAGTGAAATAAACATTCACGTATCTATATACTAAATAAGAAAATTCATCAGATGAAATTACTTCATCATATTTTGATGTACTTTAGGTCACTGCTCTAGGTAACACTGGCACTACCCAGAGTGCTTCCCAGGCAGGGATTTCTCTGTACCTGCAGAGTTGCTGCCAGCAGCATCTCCACGCGGCGGCAGGCCAGGGTGTCCACCATGCGAGCCAGCACTCGGAAGGGAGTGCACAGCAGCTTGTCCACGTACAGCGTCAGCACAGCCCCGGACTGGCTCAGGTGGATTCCCTCCAAACACTGCAAGGTCTTCTTCAGAGTTGTGGGCTAGATGTTACAACAGCACAAAACAGAGAAACAGACAAAAAAATTACAACCGATTTGGAATACGGTGATCGTAAAGCTGAAGGGGAAGACAATTAGAAAAAACTAAAGCAGACAGCAACCTGATCAATATAATCATCTCTGTGTGAATGACTTACTGGGTTATTAAATTAATACAAGCACTAAGTTGTTTGATGTGTAACTGCAAAAGCTTACTCTTACAAGAGTAAGCAAAACATAGGGAGCAAAACTTATAGGGGGGAAAAAAGCTACAGATTTAAGTGAAATTGCAAGAAATTTCGAACACTAAGAAGCTTCAACTTTTTCTGGAAGAAGGCAGGAACACGTGCATAGTCAAGACATGTGACAGTACAGAAATCCAGACAAACCTTGGGGATTTTCTGAGCGTATGTTAAGAAACAGCAGTAGTAACTCAGGATCAAAAGGGTGTGCAAATAATTTTTAAAATTTCATTATTTTTTTTTTAATATGAGCACCGATTCAGCACTAATATTCGAAAGGTAGAAACACAAACTAGTTTGACTCATTAAACCAATCTTGGCTTAGAGCAGTCTGTTAATACCAGCTATTTTAATTTTACTGTCTTTCCTGATAATCACCAAGCATTTCACACAGACTACATGTTCCATTAAAACATATTCAGTTTATTAGTTGATTCTGCTGATACTCAGCTACTGAAGCTCAGACTAATATCACGTAACTTTAAAGCTGCCCTAGATTTGCACAAAGACAATGGAAAGAGATAGGAAACAGCACTGAAGCTACTCAGGGTGCAGGTGGCACAATTATCTCTAGATTATTACCACATTAATCACAATTACCTCTACAGATAGTCCAGCAAATGACATTTCCCATGATTAAGAGAGATGCATATAACCTTATCCCTACAAAATTACCTTATCCCTATCATCTGCTCCTTTTAATTTGAAAACTAAAATAATCAACAGAAATAATACCCTGAATTTCTCAGTGGTTTTCCCTCACCAAGAGGCTACAACTTTCGGAACAGATCAGTGGGGAAGGCAAGAGCTCACAAATCATTTTCATACTGCCCAGGCCTATGAAGATGGACTGGTTCCTATTTCTGCCTCTGTAGTTAGTTTGCTATTTATACTACTAAGGCACTGAAATCAAAGTTGGAAGTTACAGCTTTAATTTACCCATCAGATATTGATTATGGGGGATAATATCCATGAAGGAAGAAAAGTATCTTAACCATCTCCACCTGAATTCATAGATTTGATGGACTGGAACACATCTAATACTGAAGTTGCTAATATAAGGTTTGCTGCTTGCATTTTTAAATGACTTTAAAATAAAATTAGAAGTTGATAAATGACCCAGAAATGTCAAACTTTGCATACTTATCAGTTAAACTTATGCTGACATGAAGCAACTTTATTCTTTACAAGAAGTCAAGAAGTTAAACTTACAGCTGCAAGATTCTCACAGCGTGACTGAATGGCCTGGATGAAGAGACCACTGGCTGCTGAATTCCTGTGAACAGCACTGATAAAATCTTGTACTGGAGGCTCATGGGACAGATTAATCAAGTCTTGAACATGATTCACAATAAGCCAGGTCAGGTGCTCTGAATCATGTAGGTTTTGACACTAAAAAGGGAAAAAATTAAAATCTGATTGCAGTAACACCAATGTTAAGATTTTAATTACTAAACATGACACAACATGAAGCTTCTCATATGTCATTCTTGTAGCTATTTTGAAATAAGGGCACAGAATGTCTGTATCTTAATACCACCATCACTATTTTTACATGATAAATTTTCCAAATGTTTTACTCTCATTGCAAAGTAAGGTATTTACCATGAACATGCAACTTATGTTCCTAAAAACCATATAAAACAGGTTAGAAACAAGTAAATCAAGAAGGTTGATTAAAAGATGCTGCTTTTAATGAAATGTGTTTCAACGGTATTTGAAATAAACATGCACACAGAGTTGTCTTGTAAAATGTGATTTTCATTTAGGCTTCGTAAAGATTTCTTTTTACTACTGGCCTTTAACACAAAATGAAGAATTTCTGGAAAGCAAATCCAAAAAGATCTGTCAATAATTAATGTCAAACCTCTAAAGGCTTGTCAACACAAGTAGTGTCGATATGAGCATATCTGTAGTGTTAACCAGGCAATGCTTAGAGCTTGTACAGTACCTCAGTAAAGATGTTTTGAATTATTTTACCTTGGAGGACCTCTAATCTGACTCTAGTGACTGTCCATTAGCACTTGAAGTGCTTCCTAAATATAGCTTTCTGTTCAGTTGAACCTGAAAGTAATGCAGTTTCCTTACCTCAAAACTGTTATGAGGTGCAAAGCCAAGTGCAATAGCTCCTACTACTCAAGACTCACTTCAAAAGTTCCCAATGAACTAAATTGTAATATTGAGGCAGATAAAGACCAAAGCCACAGAAATTGTTCCCACCAGAGAACCAAAATGGAAGTTTTAATCTTAATGTAATACCTCTTTTCTTATGATGTAGAGATGGAAATTTATTGTCTCCTGGACACTGTGCACTGCTACTGATGGCAGGAAATCTGCAACTACTTAGTGTGCTCCAAGCACCCCCTAAGTAAGGGATGTGATACCCCAAATGTAATTCTATTGCCCACCAGGTAATATGGTAATATGTCTTGACAAGCCAAGACAACTCTTAGTTCAGAGCAGAAAACAATGCCAAATGAGGTCATACCTAAGCTTACAGAAGTACCATCTGAAAATGAAATTACTAGTTTCACTGATCTTCATTTTTCACTTACCACACTTCACTCTTCAGTTAACACATATCAGTAATTAATGACCGTCAGCATGATGAACTAACTCAAAACTAAAAGTCATAATTCAAAACTTACAACGTAGTCACAAAAGAGAATGAGTGCTCCTCTTCTCACTATCTCACGATTGCACATGCCACGCTTAGATTCCAAGTCAGACTCATCACTGTCTCCAGATATATGAGGGCTAAGCAATTTAGTAGTAGAAAGGCTGTGTCGCCTGCAAAAAGTACATTATATGTTGTTAGTATTTTTTTAGTATGGCTACTGAAGCATGAACAACCAAAGCGCTTGGAGCATCCCACATGACATGACATGTCTTTCCCTGTAAATTTCATTCAAACATTACATTTCCTTGAAGGAGACACTTTGCTTCCCATCAGATCTTTATTTTTTTGTAGTATTGCTTATTACTTCTTCAGACAGTCTAAAGAACTGAATGAGTTATGTAAAAGAAAAATACGGGCTGTTATATCTTTGGTAGGATAACAGAACCTACTACTGTATTTTCTTCTCAAACCAAACCAGTGTTGTTAAGAACTTAGTCTAGTGTCAGATTAAAAATGATGGCCAACCCAGAAAAATCACGGTACTGGTAAAGAATAAAAAAAAAAAAAAATACTGCTGTTTTAGTTCATAGAACCATCAAATTTGCCTGTAAGATCATCAAATTCAACCTTTAACCCAACACCACATCATGGCTCACTACTACACCATATGCTGATGTGCCACATCCACACACTAGTGCCATTTTCAACACTTACAGGGATGGTGATTCCACCTTTCCCTAGACAGCCTTTTCCAAAGCCCTGCTTTGCTCACAATCCTAGTAATTCCATATTTCCACAAATTAGAATTATATATTTTCAATATGTAAGGTTGAACTGAAGCAAGAATCTCACATTTGTGAAAGTATTGATGCACTTCAGTTGTAGAGCAAGACAAGACTGCCCAACACTAGCTGCACAAGCACCAGAAATGTCTCTCAAGTCGTTTGTTCACCTCCCTCTACAGCTAACACAGAGGAATACCCATCCTCACAGGAGGTCCCTTCCTTATCCACTGAGGACAAATCATTCCAATGCCTGACAGGTGGGATAAACTAACTTCAGACGAAGAGAATACTCATTTTAGAACTAATCTCCAAATTTCAGGCAACTAGTGTTAAGTGAGGTTATTACAGTGCTCGATGCTAATGAACCAGCATGGTGCTAATACCATGTTTTGACAGCATTTAGCAACAGACCCACTGAGAACAGATAATCCTGTAGCAACAGCTACAGTTATATGATCAGATTGTATTGTCACAAACACAACAGTGTCCATCATCTCCACTGGCTGGTTATCTCCTAGAAAGTGAAATATGAGGTCTCCATATAAACATGAAACACTGACTATTTGGCTATAGTTATTTTCATAGTTTTAATAAAAAGTAGTAGACAGATGAAGTTTTCTTGCCTTAGAAGTAGAGAGATTACCTGGCAGTTCTGAGGAGCAATTGAGTGCAGGACACATTGCCTTAGTCTGGAAGTCACACCAATATTAGAACAGACAATATGTACACACGAAGTAAAGGCAGAACTACACTTCATAATCCAAGCAGAACCATTCAATGGGCTGACAAGGCTTGGCAGAAAGCAGCTGGATTGTTTTAATATGATTTTAGAAAATATATGAAACACACTACCAGGGAACAAAACCAAAACTTACTTTGGGGTTTGATGCACTTCCGACCACCAGTTGTAGTTAGTGTAATTGACAAGAAGCAAGATGTGACACCAGAGAAGAACTAAAGAAGGATGAGTGGGAATCATGGACTGAACAAGGTCACTCAGACTTTCAAGAGTATAGAAACTACCATCAGATCCATCTCCTGTAAAAAGTCTGGTGGCTGCAGCTGTGATTCTTCTAAACATCCCTGAAAACAATAAAACCATGTCAGAGTAACAAAGTTCTAGTCTGAATTCTGAAGCTTTAAAATTATTCAGGGTAGAAACCCTGCAAGAAAGGTAAATTCTAAGCAATTTTACAAATTCAAGGCAAGGGATGAAGTTTGCCCAAGGGCAGTATGTAAACCAGAAATTATCAGATCTCAGACTCAATAAAAAATGTTTAGATAGGTTTTGTGACAAGTCTCATTAATCTGATACACGAAAACAGTCATTAAATTTAAGACTGTCTCCTGTGGACCAGGGTTAGTTTGTTTGTTTATAAATTAAAATACAGATGGTCTAATTAAGAACCATGAGGTAACTACTACTCTGCATGTTACAGAAGAACACCTCCAAGTATCATACTTCAGAGGATGGCTTTCCAAATACACGTAATTGAAACTAAATTTACTCTCTTTCATCCAATTTCTAAAGTGCAAAAATTAGGTATTTCTGCCACTACCCTGAAAACAGAGCACTCAGCAAAAATGCAGAATTTTGCTTTCCAATTTGCTGATTCTATGTTTGCATGCCAAAACAAAGGTTGGGAAAAACAAAAATTAGAAAATGGTGAGGAAACAAGGGAAGCTGTCTAAAGGTATAGGGTTTTCTGAGTTTCTGTGAGAAGACAAGACCAGTGGGCAAAAACTTTCTTCACTCAGTCAGTTCAGTCAAAAACCAAGGGCTAATCAGAATAATGAAGGAAACCTGCAGTGTTACTTGGTTTCCTTGCCAGACATACAGAAGAATGCAGCTGTAAATTCCACAGCCATGTGGACCAATTTAAGCTGCCCCCAGGACTGACAAATACACAATGTAAATAGCAAAGAATGGGAAAAATAGCTGAGTCTCAAATCTCTGGTTCCACTTCTCAGCAAAGCAGTGCTAGCCCCATTCCAGCTCCCTGCATTTGCAGGAACTACACCACCTAGTGACTTCCTACAGTCATAAAAGCCATTGCATGCTCATCTTTTTACTTTGTCCATGCCTTTTATTTCTAACTTCAAAGGAACACATCGAGAATGTTCACTTAAAATCTAGTAGCTTCCTTGAGCTGGAAATACAGGATTCAGCAGTGCTCACATTTTGAAAACACTGCAACAAGTAAGAAGACAAAACATCCAAGTAGAACAGTGGCTAGAAATGACAGAATACAGCCTGTGTTTCCAGACACAAATTGCTGTAAGCTACACCCATAGTTAGGAGAATGTAACTTAAAGAGAAAATAATTATGGAGGCTCTAACTGAACAAAAGAAAAGTATTACAAATTCAGGCAGTTAGTTAATCCTCAACCTAAACAAATATGTTATGACATGAAAATACAGCCCAAGTGTCTGAACAACTTTTCTTTTACTCTGTTACACCATACAGGTACTAGGGGTAATAATATACCAGAAGTTATTTGTAGTTTTACATTACACTAATTTCTAGAGAACATCTAATCCCAATGCTCTGCATGATTATTTGAATATTTAATTTTAATTTTGCTTGAAAATTTCTACATAATTCCCAGCAAGACTCCCAGTGCAGCCTGGAAGCCAGACGCAGCAGCAGAACTAGCTGAGCCTTCCTTTCAATTATCCCCAGCTCCCACTGTGGAAGAACCCACTGCCCCAATTTCAATCACTAGCTTCATTTTCTGATTTCATCGCTCCTGGCTTGACACCATTTAATCACTTTATGCCAAAACACCCTGGTGTAAGTTATTTGTTATAATACTTGATTCAAATATTTCGCCTAAACATAAATTAATAAATAATTAAAATATATACTATAATAATTACATAATTATATATAATAAGATAGTATAAAAATATTTTAAAATTACTACTGTAACAGACACATATGAAGAGAACTGTCACTGTGTCTGTCCAGAGCTCTGGGCCCTAAAGCACACCTAAAACAAAGATTATTTTTGTGCTTCTTCACACATACTCCTGGAGTCTGCACCAAGGTTTGGAGGACTCCCATTCTACAGACCAAGGCAACAGAGTCAGTGTTCCTTATCCCATGTCTGCAAGGAAGCCCATGAAGCACCAGGGACTTGTGCCAAGACCTTTTAAATTGCAGTCATCTATGAGTAAGTAAATAAAAGTTGCATTTCAGCTGCAAGCTGAAAATCAGAAAGCAAAACGGGCAGTCATAGCAAAGAAAGAATAAAAGAAAGGCAAGATAGAACTACTATTCAGAAAATAAGACCAAGGACTCAAGCTATGGACTAAGGAATTACCAAAAGGATAGATATTAGGTAGCCAGCAGAAGTAACCTAAGGGAAAATTTCCAAACCCAAAGAAAGGAACTCAAGACCAGCTAGCTGGGAAAGTGCTACCACCTTTCCTAGTTTTCTGGGGTGTTTTTTAGTTTTGGTTGCTTAGTTTTTTGTTTGGTTTGTTGGGGGCTTTTTCACTTGTTTGTTTTATACATTTTTATTAATTACAGCACAGCCCAAGAACCTTCCTTATCATAAGTCTGAGCTAGTGGCCTGTGACTCACTATTTTAAGCTAGACATACCAACCAACCTCCAAATTGAGACAAAACTTGAGAAATATAGCTAGAGACTTGGAATGCTTTGTGGTTTTTGTAATGAAAAATTTCAGACAGTAAAGAGGAGAGATGAAGAGTCACTACTTACATATTTCTGCAAAAGGACAAAAGAAATGTGCAAAATGTGCCCTGCATGCATGAGCACCATGTTGGTAAGTTCTCTACATGGAGTAAGATACAACATCTTCAGCACTTACATATTCCTTCTCAGTAGTTCAATGCATTTATGAGTTGTCTTGGAACTTAAAACCACCCTACCACTGCATGCTACAATATTACAAGTATTACCTGATTTGAAGATATGAATTAAGCACATAAGCAGCGTGCCCAGCTCCTGGCAGTAGAAAGTGTGTTGCTGCTCATTCATGTCCACTTTTAATTGCTTGGTAACAATGTCTTCCAGCAGAATGCCAACCAGTTGTAGTAAGAATCTTGAAAGAAACACATATTTATAAATTAATAGAAAAACTATCAGTCTTTCAGGAAAATAAGAGGTTAGGCTATGAAACTTTGGTTTGAAAAATAGAATACAAAGCTCTTGTCCTTTCATACTAAATAACATACTAAATTAAATGCTACAGAACAGGTTCACCTAAAACAAATAGGATGCTCTATGATCACAAGCACTTTACATATTAAATCTACATTATCTCTCATCAGCTACAGTCACAGTAGTATTCATATGCTGGCCCAGCTCACTTACAAAGCAAATATTCAGAATGCTGTGGTGCCTTTATAGTGATTTGCTAAAAGCAATTGAGCTAAATCAAACTAAAAACAATCTGTGACAGTTACCACAGCTCAGATGAGCAGGGGTAACTCAGCAAGTCACAGTAATTCACCTGTTTACCTCACCTCATCTATCCACACTCTACTACACAGGATCTTTATCAAAACTCATATCAAAATGAGACAATGTGTGGTGTCAAAAGAAGCACCAAAAGAGGGCATTTTAGGAAAGCCATCCTGGCTCCTGGCCATAACCATTACTCCATTACTTACATCACTGCTGTTGGACATAAGGTCACAATCTGGGTGTCCAGAAAACCCTCTTCCCTCTACCCACAACACTCAGAGTGAGCTGAATGACATGAAACAGTATTCTATTCCTACCTGAATAAAATGTTATTATTTTCTTAAACAGCCATTTCAAATGCTTCCGACTACATTAAAACATAATGCCTTAATGATGAACACTATGTCAACATAACACTGCTGCCATCTCTCCACGCTTCTTTTGCCTGAAGTTTGTCACTGTCCAAGGACATCAACATGGGAAGCCGACTAGACAAAGCTGGACCTAACTTAATAGATCTGAATCCCACTGCTGCCAAGTTTCTAATACAGAACCTGGGCTTCCACTTAAAGGGATGATTCATCATTCAGTTCCCACACAGAAAGGAAGGAAAGCAGTGAAGTTTCTGGACCTGATTTTAGTAAGTCCAGGATTCACCCATTTTAACAGCTCTATTAGGTCCTTCACTTGGCTTGAGAAGAGGTACCAGAACAATTCAAAGTCCTACTAAAATCTGCACAACTTCAATCTCTGTCCATCTCAATATTCCTTTCTCCACACACACTTGTCCCACATCAACTTATTAACAGACTTGATTCCATTCAGACAAGTTTTATAGATGTTAAATATTGCCCAATGTATTTGTGATTTTTTCAGAACTCTTTACCTTTCCCCCAAGTCATTCAAAAGAAAGTGTACCTGGAAAACGTCTCTTCAGGTGGGTATTTCACCTGTTTGACCTCAGTGCGATCCTCTGGTGTGGACCCATTATTTTCTCCACATCTCAGTCTGTTGATTGCTTGACATGAAATCAAATATGGTGAGAAGGAAAGCTCTTGTATACGGGATAGAACGATGTCTTCTGTTGACTGTGAAATCAGAACTCGTAGGATAGCTAAAATTCCAGAAATCCACAGCTGGACAGTGCTCACTGATGCCTAACACAAACACAGAAACACAGAGGATTGAATACATTTGAAGTTAAATTACACAACATAGAGAGGCATTAAAAAATTAGCATTTTCATTAACTTAAAAAAAATCAGACCCTTTTGAGAATGGAGCAAACCAGAAATAAATTTTAAGAATAGATCTTAAAACTGCTATTCCTGCGGTAACTGTCAAGCTAATATTCACTGGTAAACAATCTCTCAGCTATAAAAACAATACTAATACTTGCATAAGAAAAATTACATTTACCTATTAAATTGCATTCTATTTTATTGTAACACCACCTTCCTTCACATTCCTGATCCTCAGCACACAAAATGAAGGAAAGTAATTCATAAGCAGAACACTACTGTATCAAGTGCTCCCAGTTGGTAAATCCCATTAATACTAGCCAGTTTGTTCCCAAATTCTGCTGCTGGTACTTTATCACTTAGCTAATTATTAGAGAGAAACACATTCTCTTTTGTTTTACATGAAAAATACCAGATTCTCTCTTCTTTGAAAACAGTAGCTTACCATTGTTTTAGGAGTAACAAACATACTCCTTAAAAGCATGTCCACAGGGCGAAGAGATGAAGGGGCCAAAATCTCAAACAAAGTGTTCAATACTCCCAAAGCATCATGAGAGTCTATATGCATCTGTGAAAGAAAAACACAAAACTAATTTCTAATTGTCCACTAAAGGTAGCCTCAGCACAAAATTAACGCTCCATATTTTAAATACTTCTAAAACAATCTGTGTGTAATAAAGTTGTTCTTTACAGTACAAAATTCAGAGCAATGAAAAAAAGCTATGAAAGATAAATTTAAGTTTCATTGCAGGCCTTCCTAGATGTGAGTTTTGAGAACATGGACAAAAATCTGTCATATGAAATCTATACACATTTCATTTGGATAAATAGGCCTTATTCAGAGAACAAGACCAGAAGACTGACTTGTCATAAAATTTAGAGATTTTTCTCCTCCCTGCACATCCTACCAGGTTTATTTATAGATTGCTGTGCTGGTCACGATTAAACTTAAGAGGTAACTAGGAGAAAAGAATCCTAATCATCAGAAAAGTGAACAGCTACAGTGGTATACATGCAACAGAGGTAGGACAGCTTACTTGAACAGTTTTTTAGATAAATCATTAAGCAATAAACTACAAAAAGCAAAGGCCCTATCCTGCTCAAATAATTTGGACAATGATATTGTGCAGTCATATAAAACAAAACAATTTCACTTTATCAGCATTTTATCTCTGCTCTAAAACTGTTGTCTGATCCTGCCCACTCTCCCCAGCCATGAGATCTCCTCACAGGATTGGGAAACTGCCATCATGTAGCAAAGAATATCTGGGGCTAGAGCACTTCTGCTATGGAGACAAGCCGGGAGAGCTGGGGTTGTTCAGCCTGGAGAAGGCTCTTGACATCACCTTCCAGTACATAAGGGAGCTACAAGACAGCTGGAGAGGGTTTTTTTGCACAGGCAGGTAGTGAAAGGACAAGGTGAAATGGCTTCACACTGAAAGAGGGTGGATTTATATTAGGAAGAAGTTTTTTACTGTGAGGGTGGTGAGGCACTGGAACAGGCTGCCAGACAAGGTATGGCTGTCCCATTCCTGAAGTGCTCAAGGCCAGGTTGGATGTGGCTTTGAGTAATCTGGTCTGGAATCAGACCCACTGTAGCCACAAAAAAAATAATTCTGATGTTCTAGGAACATGGGACAACCTTCACACCATTTAGTAAGTGTTCTGATATAATGATGTATCTAAGAGAAACAGAATGAATTTCCTCTGGAGACAGTCTTGATTATACTGCATATACTTCATGCACTTAAAAATTAACTTCATCACTTCAAAGACTTAATTTCTTGAAGCAATTGTTTTTTTCCAGATATGGCAACCACAATTTTAAGAAAATTTGTCTTCATATGAAAAAAAGGAAAAATCAAATACTCAAAAGGAAGAATCAATACTATTGATATATACATTACAGCAATTATTTAAGGTGTTTGTAGAACTAAAATAATCATATAACCTGTTGTTTTGCAAGCATTGGGAGAATGATGTCAGCTATTTGCCGGGACAATCTCTTCCATTTGTCTTCATTTTCTTTATGACACTGCTGCAGTACCAAGATGAACATTTCTAGCACCTGAGGAAAAGGAGAAAAAAAAAAAATAAGTGAACACCCATACTAACAGAAAACATTCAAGTAATGTCACAGTAGGAAAAAACATTCATTTCAACCATCTACCAGAAAGACAAAAGGGGGAAAAAAAAGCCCCACAGGAGAAATCACACAACATTTTTAAAACCCTATTTTCAGGTTAAAAGCCTGTTCTTAGTTACGAGTTTTTTTGGTAGTGGTTTTTAAAGAATTTTCCAGTTACTTTTATAAACTAGAAAAAAAAAATTTGCTTTGTACTTTTTAAATAGTATTTGTTGAAGGACTACTCAAACAACTGGAAAAAGAATCATAAATCTAAATACCACACCACTTATTCAACGAAAAGGGGAGGGAGGAAGAAAGAGCAATTTTCCATATGTATACTCTGTCTTGACTCTAGCTCTAATAAATTTTAAATTTGGTCAAGGAAACAAACCAGACATTTTTATGGGGCTCATTCACCTGACACATGTCATTTTCATATAAGTTTTAAGACACAACATAATGGAGCACACCAAGCAAGGAGCACTTCTGGTAGCTGTATGTGTCCTAGGTTTGAGGGTTATAGAGACCATGCTTTGAAGGACAGGCAGACAAGGGACACAGCAAGCAAGCACTTGTAAAGGAAGTCCAGGTAGTTCAGATTTGGGAGAGGGACATTCCCTCTATTCCCTCTACATGACTTCCTTCCCAAAAGATTTTCTCATGAGGGAGAAGATAGGAGTGATTCAAGGCTGAAAGACAACTCTGGAGCTCCATGGGTGGCAGCTCCAGTTGTAACAGAAAAATTTGAAGGCAGCAGCTCTTGGAGCTTCTCAAATGTCCAGGGAAACCACTGCAGACCATCCAAACCACAGCCAGGGAAAAAAAGAACAGCCCAGGGATGGTTTATACATATTGCACCAGCAGAACGGGGCAGAATAAGAACTACAAATGGGATGGTGTGGGAAGAGCAGTGCATGGGTGGTCTTTAATAGGTTAAGTGTGTCAGAAGGGGATCTGCCAGCAATTGCAGTACCTTATGTAACACAAAGTTATTCACTATTTCACATCATGTGTCTACAGAGTGTCATTTCATATAGTTATATTAGTCATTTTATGATTATAAAACTACAAATTCAAAAGAAAATGTGGATACACAAAATTACCCCAATCTGAACACGCAGTTCTAACAAATTATTTTGACAAGATGTACTGACTTTTTTCAGAAAATACAGTGCTTACATTAGCATACACTAGAATTGCATTTTCACATTATGAAAGAAAGGCACATTAGGTTTGTTAAGCACCTGAATAAGCAGTAAGATCCCATGTTGATCATGACACTTCTCTTAAAATTACTTTTATGTTTTTCTTTAAAACAAAGTGTATTGACAAAAGTCATTGTTACACTCCTACAAAGCAGAAACATGTTTTCCAAACTCATAAAGTCTGGGTCAAAGTAGAAAGTCATAAAAAATACCTAATTACCAGTGTCATTACCTTGTTCAAGTAAATGTTATTCAAGATACGGTTATTGTACAGTAATACCTAAATCATCTCCATGCAGCATCTTTCCTAATTTTAAACTTGTCTCTTTTTCCATTTTACTCCCATTCTTCCACCAACCTTCTATTTATTGTCTGCAATACAGCCAAGATCATGATCCTAACTGGAGCTTTCTAGTCCTTTGTCTTCTAGGCTTGACTAAAAAATTCTAGAGATATGTTACTTGACCTGAAATACTAATTTGTAGTGCAGAACCTTTCCCATAACCTTAAAAATCTTTGCATACTCCCTCTATAAGGGAAGATATCACACAGAGTCCAGCTATCCCAGTTTTGTATAGAAAATCATTAATATTGCCTGAAGCACTTTTAGCAGTCACAGCAATGTTACCCTTTCACAGACCACAAAGAGAGACCCTTCATCCTCTCCTACCTGATGGTACTGGATAAGTCTCAGCAGCATTGACACTACAACTTCCTTCTGAGTTTCCAGTTCTTTGCCAGCATCAGCTTTATTTGTTCCTCTTAACACAAACAGATCATGAACAATGGGTTGTAGAGCTGGTATTGCTGAAATGAGATGTATTTGTCTTAGTATGAGACAAATCACTCCTGAACAGTGATTTCTTGAATTAAAAATTCAGTTACTAAAAGTAAATTGGGTTCTAGTTCATTAAAGGTTTTACCCGTATCTAAAACCCCACAAACCCCATATTTATCATGCATAATGATGGCTATTTTTTTACTTCTTCTACAAAATTTGTATTATGGGCAAATTTGCCCAGAGAGCTAAAAAAAGAAATTGTAATAAAGTATTTCTCAGCAGAATCACTGGAAAGTATGAGAGAGATGTTTCTACTTAGAGGCTAAAAGCAGAAGGAAATGGACCAAAACTTAAGATCAAAGCCTTGCACATACTACTAAGTTGTGAACTTATTACTGAATAAAGTTCCAAATAAAACCTTTGTTGCAATTATGAACAATGCAAAATGTGGAGCAGCAGTGTTAATATGATATAATAAATTTCCTGAAGGAATTAAGTGAGAAGTATTTCATGTCTTAAAAGTTAGTGTCTTTTGGAACACTCAGTATGATACCAGTTTTCTATAGCTTAGTAGTCAACCCTGGATTTACTGCTGAACTACTACTAATAAGTGTTGAGTTTTTTCTTTTTTTTCTTTCCTTCCTTTTTTTTTTTTTTAAGAATTACCATGTGTAACAGCTTTCCTCCCACTGGCCATGATACCATCACACAGCTGAATGATCTTGGGAATTCCAATTATTTGTTTGGAATGATATCGCTCATAAGACAGCAACACCAGGAAAAAGAATATGTTAGGAATAATTGCTTCAGACTCCCTGAAAACAAAACAAAAAATTAAAGTGTCAAATTTTACTTGCACAGCTTAATTCAGTAAAACTCATCTTTTTACAGTCAAGGTTTTTTTTTAATAATATGTTGTTCTGATTTCACACAATACTTCTGTAATTTTTGTGCCCTATTCTGTACAATGGGTATTTTTTCCATGGGACTTCTTTCAAGCTTTGCCCATTGCAGTTACTAATATAACATACTGTCTAATGCACATTAGATTATTTCTGTAGAAGATCCACAGAGAAAAAAGAACAAGTTCTCTCTTCATTAAAACTCAAGTGTGAGAAAAACCAGAAATAACTGACATTAAAAACTTCACTGCCTTGCTTATGATCTACTAGGTCCTATACAACCTGTACCAGGTGAGAAGAGCATGTATGGATTCACTGTGAATCCACAATATGAAGAAGTAGCTCCCCCTTAAGCAACTGCATCTAGCAATGAAATGCTGATTTCTGGAAATACCGCTTTGGCAGGGTGTCCCAAAATTACGGAATTTGCAATACCAAAATGGAGAAACAAAACAGTGGCAGATTATTATTATTATTTTCCATGTCACTTCCTGACTTCTTCAGTCACATGGAACCTAAAACATCTGAGAGTGTTACCACTGGAGCCAGAGAATAAATGAGCACATTGCCCAGAAGAGAACTCTCACTTTTCTGATAAGGCAGAAATAACCAGCAAATCTAATCACTACTTGTGACACATCACTAATCTGTCTTTCAGAACAAGACAGTTGCAAACCCTCATTGTTCAAAGGATCTTTGCCAATTTCATACCTGAACTGTCCTACTTCAATGTATTCAAACTGCTTTAGCACAAATCCAATAAACACCTAAGGAGAGAATAAAGTGTGCATCAGAACAGAGACATTAATTTCCATTTGAAACCATTTTGACAGTTATAGACAGGCATTGAAAATCATTTGCACTGCATTATGAAATGTTCCCTCTGCAGTAACAGAAGATGGAGAAACCTGTTGAAGCTTATTCCAGCTTGCATGAACTTATGCTACATTTAACCTGTAGTCTGTATATTTTTAAGTATAACTTCATCTTTCACTCATGGAATACAATATTTGAGTTATTACGGTGAAGAAGTTAAGAATCAGCCAAAAATCTAAACTGAGATAAAATCCAAAGCACTTATCCATTTAAAAGTATTATCTCTTTAAGAACTTACAGAAAACTTAAGTATTGCAAGTCGTATTTGGTTATAAACCTGGAGATAACTGTAGCAAATAAAACACTTCTAAGCAAACCACTTAAATTTTATGTTATAAATTCACTGCTCCTATGGATAACTACACAATTACTGCATTTGCCAGTAGCTCCCCTCACTGCCATTAACATCAAACAATAGTTGTCAACCATGATGCTCATTATCAGTCATAAGGAAGTCCACACTCTCAGTATGGAAGTAGGTATTTCCATTAGTAAATGAAGTTTTATTTAATAAAACTGACTGTATTGTCCCCATCATTTTATTCCTAAAGTCAATCTCATGAGCAATTCTTAAATAGTTGTAGCTGAACTGAGAAAGTCATTTATATGCAAAAAAACCCAGAAGTATGAAGCTATTTGTGGATGGAGGACAGGAAACTGAGTCCCACCCTCCTTTAAGTCTTTGTTTTCACTTATACTACAATGAATGGACTGCTGGAAATATTTTTTGCTGCAGATGTTAATTGAGCCTGTTGGTGAGACTGCTGTATGACAATTTGCAAATGTGGTGAGGTACCAACCTGATCAGAATCCAGAAGACAGTAGTTAACTCGCAGCTGAACCAGTTGAGCAAGCAAGTCTAGAACTTGTCTCTGCAGCTGTACTGACGTTGTTGTTGTGTATTGTTTCAATGCTTTTATGACAAGGGGTTCAAATAAACGAATGTGATTGTGAATAGCATTCTGTAATAGAGAGATTTTAAAGTAATCTAACATCTGAACACATCTCTGATTCAAAGCCAAATTAGTTTTAAAAGGAGGAAACATGTTTTAAGTCTAAGGTACAGCTCTTTCATGAGAACACAGATACAAGTACCTTATCAGCACGATGTTTTGCTGCACTGGAAATGCTAGTTTTCAGCTGTGTAGAAACTTTCTGCAGCACATCAAACCATCTGTTACAAAAAAAATACAAAAAGACCCACACATGTTAAAAAAAATACAACAAATATTGTTTGTAAATGTATCCTTAGATACATTTTACTGCGCCAATGCCAACTTCTCCTTATCTACTTGACTGCTTCAAGAATCTTAGTAAAACCAAAGAGCAGAGACAACCTACAATACACTGACAAGAGATTTTCTAGTCTTTGCTTAGTTATCCTTCTCCCTTTCCTTTATCATATTGACTATTTGCTGTATTTATAAATTAATAATATACTTTTGAATACAAGCATTTAAAACTATTATTCATTTAAAAAACTTCAATGATACTCATTTTAATGACTTAACTTTGCTTTAGAAAACAAGTTAATGATAACTGCATTCAGGATGTCCTCACTAAGACAAGTTACTCTGCTTAGGTCTGCATTTTCAAGTTACACAGCACCCCAGTGATATTCACATTTATGAAAAACACTAAGAACAGACTCTAGTTAGAGTTAACAGTACGGTGTAAGGGAAGGAAGTTACCCTGAAGCATCATGCTCCTGCTCAGCCTGAACCATGTTCCTCAGACTGGCATCAGCAAGGGCCTGTGTGAAGTGTGTGTACGGTGCCATGAAGCAATAGTGGTAGAGACCAGGCCTCAGATTGGAGGAACCCAAGCGCTGAGCTTTGCCTTGAGCTTTGTTGGGGTTTGAAGACCAGCCCTCGTACTGAGAAGCCAGATTTGTCCCAAACAATGTTTTCAATAACTAGAGAAGAAAATTGGAAGGAAAAGACGAAAAATTAACATTTCAGGAAAAAACCCTTGACTTTTCTCTCACCATAATTCATCTTTGAGGACTTAAACCTAAATATTTTAACTGGAAGCCTGCAAGAAATCCATAATTAGGGCAGTCAGTTCTTTGCTTTCCAGGGTTTTTTGATGCAGTTAACTGGCTAAAGAACACTTTTGGTAAGGTAGGAAACAAGCTCGTTTTCTGAACATTAGCTAAAATAGTTCTGTGAAGCAGTTCAAGAGGAAACTACATCATTCAGATAGTATCAAGTTACAGAACAAGTAATGAAAATGAACGAAAATATGCTGTTTGCTCCACCTGGGCCAATGTTTCTACATCCCACTTCCCTTAAAAGCATGGCCAAAGGAATCAGGATTAACACTCACATAACACAAAAAATAACTCCTTACCTGCTGTACACAAACTGTTGCCATTGTTGGCTCTCTGTTGAAACATGATTTTAGATATCCCAAAATTTCTTCCACACACTAGAAAATCAGAAAAACAAGTGCATTAAATTGTGTTTTTCTTGACGATATTTTTATATATTTTTTCATATTATATCTTTATTGTAGAAAACATTACAGTGAAAGCTGGTCAGTAGCACAGGTTTTTGTACTAAGTAAAACTACACTAAATTAAGGGAAATCATGGAATTAAAAAAATATAAAATTCAACATTTTCCTCCTCATCTTAAAATACTATAATGTCTAACACCACAGTCAAAGAGAAAAAGTATCAAGACACAGGAGAGGGAGAAAGGCAATAGGTTTTCTGACATTTTGTATATTTAAATATGAATATAGGGAATGACTGAGGGCAAACTATTTGGCTGGGAAGAAAAATCCCCACATGAAACTTAAAAAGTAAAAAATCATTCCAGTTTTCAACAGCAGCAAACTGGAGAATTTGCTTTAGCACATTATTCAACTTTATGGAAGCACAACACTTCTAGGACTACTGCCCCTTGGAAGAGTAGCAATTTTGAAATCACTGATACGCGTTTTCTCCCAGTAAGGACCAGGGATACAGGACAAGTTAACTATAGAAGAAAAAACAAACAAGTCTTATACCTTTCCAATGTCCTGAAGAGTAGCAAGTTCCAAGATTTGAGAGAGAACATCTAAGGCAGACCGTAAGAAACATCCAAACTTCTCATTAGTGTTCTGGAGATCCAAAGTAACCTGTTCCCAGAAAATAAAACCATGTTTTCTCTTAACAGTTACTCGACAAGGAGATACAATTTACTGGAAGAAGTGGGTATTGACACAAAATGATCACTGGTATAAAATTTCAGTGTATTTCACACTGACAGCTTAGACTGCCTTATGCATTGCTGGAAAGGCAGGACTCCATTTTGACTAAGAAAAAATAGGGATCTTCTTGCTTGAGGAAGGCCTAGGACACTGACAAGGAATAGAGTCAGATGATGCATTTCTGATAAACACAGTAGGTGTAATAAGAGCACAGTCCTTGAAGTGTACATATCAGGTGACCAACTCTCTAGGGAATGCATTCTCTGTCACCTCAACTAAAAGCTTCCCCATCCTGGAATACAGTGTGGCGAGGACAGCCATGGGGATTTACTCAGCATTGCCAAGCCAGCAAAGAGTCATTTGGTACCAGCAACAATGACAGCAGAGAAACAACAGGGTGACAATGCCTATCATGGGTTCTTGTTTGGCCAGTTTTTGTTTTTATTGGTGGTAGTTGTGATCTTTATTTAAATTCTTTTTTTGTGTGTATAAACTGTTTACACAGGTAAACAAGTGAGCTGACAGAGGCAGAGACTGCTTGAAAGAAACCAAGCCATTATCTAAGCCCATTGCAGTCCAGTCAAACAATATCATGCAGTACCTTATAATTAGCATGAGTTGCCTTCAAGACATCATATAACTTCAGGTATGATGGAAGATGATAAAAACTTCCTACCGAAGATGATTTACTTGTTGGAACAGGTCCTGTAGCATCAGTTTGCCTAGAAGCTTAAAAGAATATCATAGATTAGCACAATATGCATTTTCTAGGTTGCTCATGACGCACAACATAATTTACCACATCTGCATTATTAAACAGCATGGTTTTTTCAATCCATGTATATTCCAAACTGCAGAAACACACAGTGCACAACTGGAAAATGAACAGCATTCCAATGATCCAGCCTGCTATGGTGAGAGAAATTAACTCAGAGGGCTCAGTACTAAAGTAGGTGTACAATTTACAAAACTTAACAACTTGATTTAACAAGTGTTTCCTTCATTCATTACTAAGGTAAGAAAAGGTTTCAAGATTCAGAATCTAATTTTCAAAAGCAATATAAGCCACTCCTGCCAAAAGCTGGAAAGCAACTTTCAAATTTTTTTTAAGTAGCATTCATGCAAAAATTACTTTAGTCAATAGCTGAGTAGATTCCAAAGAAGTGAGGAAAAAGATTCAGCAGTGCTTTGGTTCTGAAAAGTACGGTTAGTTTTCAGCTTATAAAAACCAAAACAGTAAAGAAGCCACCACCCACAGCTGCCTTTCCACCAATGCAATACCCTGCCAGCCTCTTGAACTGAAACTCCAGAAAGGTTACTCAATTTTATTTCTTCTCTCTCTGTCATAACCACATGGTGTGGGGCAGGTAGATAGAAGGGTTAACAGGAATGATATGCCTACCTGGACTTGCTTCACCACTCTTTTTAGGGCTCATGGGCACAGATGCCTGTTCCACAGACTCCCTCTCTTTCCCCTTTCTCCGAATCGGACTAAGAGAAGGTGGGTTTGTGAGAGAAGGTAATGCTGCCTAGAATTAAAAGAAGCTTTATTAGTTTTGTAAGCACGAGTAGTTTTTCTTCTTCTACACAAATACAACCATGTTCTTTTATTTAAACTACCCTTCATTTTAATGTCAATTAGATTGAAATGTTTCAGGTTCAGGACATGAATTTCCTGTGCAAAAGGAAATAGTTCAAAATATTCCCTACTTTATTTTCAACTTCAGCATAGGCCAATGAGATGAAATTAGAGCTCAATGACTACAGTTCCTTTTGATTCTAGATAAAGGAGTGTCAAAATGAAATTCAAACATTTTTAAAATATGAACAAATTACTGATCTTAACAATCCTGTCTTACAGTTTCTAAATCAGTCTCTAAATGTATATGCCTCAAAAAAATCTCAAAACCCCCCAAACCTGGAAGTACCTCATATAAGCTGTTTCAGAAGTCAAAATATTTTACAGGATATTCAGAAGATAAGAGAATTATTTTTAGCTCCAAAAGGAGCTCAGTGCATTACAACCAGACAACGAACCCAGAAGTCAACACATTTCCCAGAGTATGCAATCCAATACTCCAAGTACTCTATATACCCCTCACTGAATTAATGTTTCAAGTGAAGTCAGCAGGAATAAAGACTCAAAATTTAGGGTAATATTTTAAACACTGCAGAACTGAAGAAAAAGATGCATTTTTTTTTCTTGTACTTGCTTTACTACACAGAGCGGAGTCATTATCAAGGAATTAGATACCTGTATCAAGTCTAAAATGTGTTCAACAGTATTTAAGACACATAATTTTATTTTTTAATACATACCTTTACTGCTGGACCAGGAGGAACATCATCCATCACATGTGCACAAATATTAATGACCTTCAGAAGATGAGAAAAGAGCTGTTCTACTAAAGTGACAAGAGCTCGATCCGCCAGAGCTGGCCAGGGCTCCTCCTGCTTTGCAGCACCTTGGTTTGCATCTTCTTCAGCAGACCAGGGATTCTTTAAGCACTTGGGAGCACTTGCTGCAATTACAGGAAATAAAACACAAAACTTGGAATTAAGCACCAGAAAATTTTGAGGGCAGAAATGGTTATCATCTCTATATGACCAGAAATTCAATCAGAATTTCAAAGCCAGGAGTAGCCACAGAGTTTAAAACAAAACCAAAAAAAATTTCAGTTCTTTGTACCCAGCTTGTACTAAGCATGGCCTTTGGCAACTGGAGAAAATTTGCAACTTAGCTACGAAGAGGCAGTTTCTCTTCAAACCTCCTGGGTGCAAGCTCCTTCTTTATTTCTTCTGCTTAATCTTGCAAGCTTCTCATGGCATACCATCAGAATAGAGTCAGATATGGCCCTTCTAACCCTAATGGTAAAAATATTAGGACCGTCCTGCTTTTCTTCTCCTGCCTTACCTGCAAGCAAGTTTCCAGCCAAAATCAAAGCATCCTGATGTGCTGAGAGGTCCAGTGGGAACCACGCTGATGAAAGGAGAGACAGGACCAAGCCAGCCATACCAATGGTGCAGCCCTTCTGAGCTTCGTCTGAAGAACTTGGCTGGGAAACACTGGAAGTTTAATTTTGGAACGTCAAGACTTTTGTTTTCACCCTTTTGGCAAATTTAAAGTCTTGTGAAAACCAACAGTCAAGCAGATAGCTAATCTAACGAAATGAAAACTGTGTTACAGAAATACACATTTAACACTCAAATACAACTTCTGAAAGCATTTTGCATCAGAGACCTGACAATACTCTGGGTTCTTTAAGAGCCATTACCTTATCTTTAACAGCAAATATCAAGGCTATAGTGACATCTACTGATGAACTGAAGAATTCTGTATTTATTTGCTAACCACTACAGTCCTGAACTATCTTAAGTGTTGTGTATATGCAAGGCAGGGATGGGAGACACTAGCTGTAGTACTGCAATGTAACAAAATTTTAAATTTTAAATTTTGAAGCGACAAGAAATTAATTAAACAATTGCATTCCATCAAATCCTCTGTATTTTTTGAGTGAACACTATCCAAGTTGGTAATTTTCTGCTGCATTCTGTATTTTCTTTGACAATAATTATAAGACCAGATTTTCCCATGGAAGTCAAGTTTAAGTAAGACTAAGCAGAGATCACCAGATGTTTGGCAGAATACTCTGTGAATTACACACATCACTTCAAATCTGTACGACCTAAATACTACAATTTCTTTCAGGAAAAGACTGTACATAACCACTAAATAAAGGAAGCCTGGAAATCTTTCAAAATATTTTTTAATTTGAAATAATTAAAATATTCTAATATAGTTACTCTGGTTAACATAAATACAGGAGTTTCAGAAAATTAAACTGTCACTAAGTATAGCTATTATTTTGCTGAAGCTCCAGAGGTTAATTATAGTGCCTTTATTTGGTTTTTGTAAAGTATTTTCACAGGTAACTACTATTTACTTCACATACAGTCAGAAATCCATGACTTAATTCATATTAAGTGGTACAGAGCTGGAATGCAGCAGTTCTAGTAACCTCTTAATCATAAGAGCAACACCTAAGATAGGAAGGTATATTGGTAAAATTCTCATGTTACTATCCACATTATTATGTTCTGATTATCAGGAACAATAAATGTCCCTATCATTTCACAAAAATAAAATTACAATTCAAATTAGTATAAAAACTAGCCAAAAATTTGTGAAGAAGGAATCAGAGGAAAGGGCAAAGGCTATATCATTGGATCACTTAGACACATCTTTAAAACAACATTTTTACGCTAGCTAGAAGATATATTGATTTTATTTTCCGGTTAAATACTATTCACATCCTGAATTACTTCATTTGTTACCAATAGACCACACTTTTTATACTACATATACAGAGCACATCACACTTAGGGCCAGCAAGGGCCTGCTGACAAAAAAAGCATCTGAGGGATGCTTGCTTTTTTGGGTTTGGGTTTTGGTTTTAAAGCAAGACAAAATTTCCTAATTGAATAGTGTAACAGACACAATGACTGCAACAAAGAAAATCAACACAAATTATGATAAATCTATTTAAAAACTGAACAGCTGCACAGGTGCACATCTCCAGTAGCTACTTTTACTGCTCACATGGCACAGCACTAATAATCAGAGGCAAAATCAAAGCTTTTAGGCTGCTACCTGTACATTTTCATCCTGAAGAAACTCTTCAGAATGAAAGAAATTTGGGACTATCATGTATTACCTATATTAACACTTAGGACCAATTTAAATGCACCTGACACTATTATAGAAGCCAAGATGAACCAACTTCCTTGACCCACCATTTTTCAATGTTCAAACTTCAAAGAGCTACTACAAAATACAATATCTCAAAGATAAACATCCTTTCAAAAGCATGGAATATTTTCTCCTATATCATATTTCAGAATGCTGACTATATCTATCTTTCTGTAAGACCAGTTGCAGCCAATCCCTGTGACAGACACTGTGGATCCAGGGATGACAAATACTGGCACTTAATACCCTGACAACAACCTGAGGTTATAGTCTTCTGTATTCTGCATGAAGTTCTTAAAGAACTGCTAAGATAAGCTTAACAGCATATACCTAAACCAGAACTTCCAATGCCTGGGTCCACTTCTGTATCACAAACATGACTTTCAGAAGCTCGATTAACAAAAGAGGGAACATACCCACAGTGCCATCCCACACTCCAGGTGCAGACTGGAAATGTTGTGGAGAGAAGACACAAAGCTTCACAGCAGCCAAACTTAAAAGTAAACATGAAGAACTGAATTAGTTTCACCACAGGAAGAGTTAGCAATATGATATCTTGAGAGTGAGAATTAAATCTATTACTACTGCCATTGTCAAAGTACAAAAGCTGCAGATACAAATATAGTCAGAAAATCATAAAAAATAAAGCAAGCATGCAAAAGAGGAAGAAGTCAGCTACTGTAGGCAATAAAACTCAAAGGAACTCGTATGTACAAAACCTCACATGTAAGAAAACTCACCGTAAGTGCTCTTGTAGTGGATATTGTCAGTGCATGAGAAATTGCTGCAATAACCCTTGAAAGGTTGTTTTCCATAGTAACATCTGTTGGACTTTGCAGCATATTGTAACCTCTGTATGTTCTGAAATAAAAACATTTACACCCACTAAAACATGTATTTTAAAACTCCCATCCCAATTAAAAATTATTAATTTTATTACTTTAAAACTTAAGTATTTAAACTTAAATTACTATTATATATTTCACAGACTGCTTGTATCATGCAAAACCAGAGAATAGTCTAAATACCATTTTATACTGTAATATTTTGGGGTTGTATTAGTAACTACTATTTAATTCATAAATAAAAATATAAATAGTAGATCAACCGTCAATATCTAACTAGATACTTTGAGAAATGACCACCAATTTAAAGTTAGTCTTTGCTGCTGCTCAATCCATGCATGCTCACAAGCTTGGGATTATTGCTGTAGAAAAAGTTAATTTTCTATCCAGAATTACACTGAATCCACAAAGTTCTATTGGGTCCATACTGTAGTATGTATCTTAAGTGACACGATCAAGATCATTTACCAAACGATATATAATTAAAAACTTGTATGACAAACTGATAGAAGCCAACAACCCCCATAAATATATACAACTCATACTGTCTATAAGACAAAAGAAGTACAGCTGGCAGCAAAAATACGACAAGATCACACTATCAAAACTAGAATTTATCTTTAAATTATAAAGGGAGTACATCCTTCTGCAACTACAATCATTAAATAGGATGTGGAGAGTTAGAAATCTGGATCAACACACATGAAGAACTGTAACATACATAAAATTAGCTTGAAAAGCTGCACCCCATTTTATAATTTAATGGACAAGTAGGGGGACTTCAGAATGGGGAGAAGAAACTGTCTCAAAACAAGGACTCTCAGTGTGTGAGCACATCATCAGTAACTCTCAGCATATCCTCTGAACATGAGTCAGTTTCTGTGGAGCTTATACCTTCTACAGATGCTCCTACAGACTAGAAAAGGAATTCATAAACAGGTGGATTTGAAGGATTTAACTACAATATTAGACATTACAAAGTGAAATATGAGTCTCCATTCCTTTTGAAGCAAAGCCAGACATGTAACACACCTGGTGATAGTGCTCACTGCAAAGTGAGATGGGGGCTGCGTTTCATGCATGAGGAGTTTCAGGTAGACACTGCTTTGGTCTCGTGCCACTGCCACAACTGGGTCAGCCTGTCCTTGATCACAGTTATAAAAAAGCTTTGGAACAAGCCTGAAAGAAAATTAAGTGTCAAAAAGAAAAATCATTATTCAGATATTATTTAACACCCAGTTTAAAGGACATTTAATATACAGTTCAGCAAGTTACATATGGTAATTACATGCATCTAATTGTAAATAAAAGCTGTTACCAAAATTCATTAAGTTAAATTCATCTTTATATAACTGCTCTTCATTACAATCAAAGAGCTCAAGTCAGGACAAAGCAACTGCTCCAGACATACAGTAATAGAAATAAAATGTCTTTTCTGGAGATACATCCCTGTACATACTACAACAGATACAACAATAGATTACTTCTCCCTTGCTGTTCCCTGATCTTCCCAGATATTTTCTCCATGAATATCTGTATCAACTGAGAAATAATTTTTACCTGAAAAGAATAATTTTTAACATCTGATTTCTATACAGCAAAACCTAAACATAAAATCAAATCCAGTCTTCTTTAACAACAACATTTCCAACTCATGTAAAAGTGAAAAGCTATTGTACACATGCTTTTGTAATCTCAGTGAGAGTACTTCCAATGAATGTCCATACTGGATGTTTAAAGGGGTTTCTGCAAGCTTGCAGTAGCTTTCCTGAGCAGGTTAAGTCTTTTCCTATCTTAACACACCTCCTGTCACTAAGTCAGCATGAAGATAGAAAAAGAGTTCAACTTGTTACCACTCAGTTAATAAAATAACTCCATTTCAGAATCAATAAATAAAATAACAAAAGCAACAAAATTTATGATGCAACAGTTCATGATTGCTCTGCTGAGCTGCTCTGGCAATACAAACACTTATAAATGTCAGAACTTGAAAAGTTTTGTGCTCCTTTATTTGTTACTGGGAATGGACAGCAATTAATAGTGTAAAGAAACTAGGAAAGAAACTCCTCTGATAATAAAATATACCAGGAATTCAGTATTACAGCTCCCAAATTCTTTAAACATAAAATTTAAGTCTTTGAATCCCAGTAAATAAGCTACCAACTAATCCTTACCCTTTGGTCCATTTATCTGTACAGCAACTATAATTGTAGTAGGTTACAGCAAACACCTCCTTTGCAAACAAAATTAGCTGCTGCACTATGATCAGCAAGCAGAAAGGTTTTAAGATACACTGTGTATGACCATGTGAAAACTACAGTGCTCAGGAATTGGGACAAATCTGTAGAACTGCAACATTTTAAGTTGATCAGCCACTGCCAGGCTACTGAACAAACTACTTCAGCATGAAGAAAAATATTCTGAAGAAGTTGAAACTGAAAGTGACCCTCAGAATGTAATTTAATGTAATTAGATTGCTAATGGAAAGCAAGGTACAATTGCCTGATGAGTCAGAATGATGCATGTTCCTGGTACCATAAAGATGCATTTGTTTCCCCTTTCTCTTTTGAACAATTATATATCTATATATTATGTATATTAGAAACACTCAAGTGATTATTTTAGTTATAGGTATACATCAATATGCAAGTATCTTTATAAACTACTTTTTCTTTTCCTATTAATAAAAATGTCACATATACCTCATTAATGAAGCTGCAGCCACGTGTCTCACTCTTGGATCTTCATCTCCGAGCAAACTTATTACAACATTTTCAAGTACTCTCTCCTGAAGCTTTAATAGCTAGAAAATAAATTAGCAAAGTAAATAAAGTTCACTGATCATTTTCATCAGTTGACCATATTGTTAACAGAGTTAACAAGTGAGATTTCATCTGTCATACAAGCCTGCAAGACCATCTCTACCTTAACACTGTCAACCACATTCTCTAACTACATAAATGTCAATTTTTCATAAATTAAAAAACAACAAGCCACCAGAGAAAACTAAGATATCTGAATCTCCATAGTAGGCATATTCCCAATTCTAGTAAGTTTTAGGACGTGAGTCTATTTATACAAAAAAATACAACAGCGCTGACAGAATTAAAACACAAATTGATGACATTGCACTGGTACCTTAATCTAAAAATATATACTGGATTAAACATACTGATTGAATAATTTACTTACACCAGTATAATGATGAATACCTCTGTGCAAACTCTCAGCCTTTCCTTCCAAGAAGTTGACTAGCCTATAACAAAATAGAATTCAGAGTACATTAGTTAACATTGTGTGTTATTTCTCCCTTCACTGCTCTGCGGGTTCTTTTTGTTTATTTTTTTAAAAACACCACTATAGGGAAAATAAAACTAGTAAACAGTTTTTGCAACCTTTAGAAAAGGTAAGCTATTTGCTAACCTACTATCTGGCTAGTGTAACTGAAGAAAAATAGTCCTTCCATTTAAAAAAACATTAGTTAAAGATATTGATTATAATTGTATTTTTCCCCATGCAGAGAATCATCAGACTATTTTGAAAAGACAGTAACACATTCCAAACATCACTACTCACAGAGAGTCCACTATTGTATGACTGTGGAAAGCTTTAAAAATTTTCATATAAACATCTTTTGTCTTTCAGCTTGGAAGAACCAATAGAGAATGAGATAATGTAGGAAAAAGAATAAGTCATATTTATTTCAGTGTTCTCAGAAACTGAGTGACTACAGAGAGCTGACAACAGAGAACAAGTCAGGGACTTTCTCTTCAAAAATACACAAAACTGCACAGAAAAACTGAGATTCCAAATTATGTGGTCCCTCTCTAATCACACATTTACGGAAGACTTGAAAAACCAGACCAATGAACTAAAAACTTCAATACAGTATTACTAGGATTGGGCTTGGTTGTGTAGTCAGTGGTAACTTGACAAAGGAATTCATACAGGATTTACTGATCTGAATTAGTTTTATGAAACTCATTAATGCTTCAGAAGAAATTGCACCATTACAGTTACAGTTTCCTATGCTTCACTGCACTTTCAGCTACTACACCCAGGGAAATACATAAACACTCACCGAAAATCTACCTCTGCAAGTGTTTCCAGAAGTTCTGTCCTTACAAGCCAGTATGAGCTGTTCTTCAGAGCAAGGAGGTCAACGATCAATTGCAAACCTAGTTCACTGTAACTGCTACTGCATAAGCTCATGATGCAATGCTGAGAAGAAAAAACAACTTTCAGTTATATTATAGCAGAGATTCTCCAAAAAGCAGAATGAAAGTCATCAAAAAAAACCCTGTTTTCTTTAGAATACTAAAAAAATTATTGCATAAGAGCTAGGTACCTTGCAAAGCCAGAACACCATCTCCACGTGAACTGCTAAAACCTGCTGCTGAAATTAACCTCTGGAGTGGAATGCAGGCTTTACAGATCAGAGGGCAATCCTCCAAAGGAGGGCTCACAGGGCTTAAACACCACCAGCACTATATTCTCATCTGTTCAAAAACAGTCTCCTAATTTCCACAGGGTACATTTAGATACCCATTTCTGATTTCCAAAGTTTTGGAAAAAGTCATACCTCCATATTTTAAGGTTCATCTACACACACAATGTGTGACCTTTGGAAAAAGTTACAGAACTCCACACTTCCGTGTCTTACTTAACTACACAAAATTTACTTCCTTGTTTGAGGATTAACAACCCAAAAGGCTTAGAACATTTCTGCCAAAATGAGTAAAGTTAGGCCACATAATATACTGAGAAAAAGCAAGAGCCAAAGTTTACTAGTATTAAGTTGCCTGAACTGAACAATTCTGGTTAAGTCTTCTAAAAAGCCACTATCACAAGTGTAATTGCACATGAAATCACTACACACAAACATGAACATTGCTGAACAGAAGGTTAAAAAGACACCCTCATTTACCTACCCGGATTTCCTTCCCTCAGCTGTATCACAAGACCCTCCTCTTCGCACATAGAACCATATTTTCCATACACAAACTATCCACATTTTACTAAAATTTATGCTTTGCCTCACTGGTCTTCCAGCTGCAATTGTCACCTACCCTCGATAAAAGAACTCCCCTCAGCCTCCAATTTGTCTGTGTTCTACCGTACTGGAAAATCCATCAATGAAAGCTCACTCCTTCACCCCTCTGCTTTATCACCAAACACCTTCCACAGATTCTATTACAGAAGTAAAATTCACATACTCTAAGTTCCACTCACTAATTCAGCTGTCATCTCTATTTTAGCAATTGCCTGAGGGATTTCTCACCCAATTTGAATTGCTTGTCTTCCTGACACTGAATTATAAAAATTATTATTTCAGAAAATAATTGCTATTTGACTTGTCATTTCTCCAAATACAGGCTACAACCAGGTGTTACATGTTCACACTCCCCTGTTTAGTTTAGATATCCTTTTTATCTACTGCACTCATCCTACTGTTGGTTAATGTAACATAAAAACTCATACCAGTACATTTCTCATGAGAAACATCATGAGTAGATTATAATGCTACACAATCTAAACACAGAACTATTTTTCTGCACCAGTAAAGTTCTTCAGTAAGAAATAATTTTATGCTCCATGTTTAGACATCTGCACATAGCAACATCCCAGTAAAGAATCACAAGCCTGTGATCTGTAGTGGTGCAAAGAAATTCCTACTGCTTACCCTCACAGCTGTACAAGCCAGTTTGCATGTAACAGAGGATTCATCTTTCAATGTTTTCTGTAACAGAGGTATGCAGTCTATCAAGGAAAAGAGATTTCCTTTAAAAAAAGAAAATAAAAAAATTGAGCAATGAAACATTGCAATCTTACATTAAAAAATAAAAATACATCCATTAAATAAATTGTTACCTGTTGAGCTTCTGACATTCATTAGCCATTTTTCCACATCAAAGCGGGATTTAATTAGAATGGAGTTGACAATTGTTCCACAGAGAATGGCAGTAGCTCCTCTAATCTGGGGATCTCCATGATCAATATAGTTCAGAATGTCCGACACATATTGCTCCTCTAAGAAAATAAGTTACAACTACTTTATTTTAAAAATACTAGTATTAGACTTTACTGATTCAAAAAAATGTTACAATGGAGGTCTCAACTATTGGACAATCAACATCAGCACATCCAGAATATGCCCACCATAGTTCTCCCCTTCTGAGATCCCTTTCTGTGCATGCAATCTACAGATCAATCACACCTTTCATGCCAATGATCACATATATAAAAACACTAGTGATTTATTTCAACTGTACACAAAGTGCTCCAGGGAAATGAAGAAGCATTTTGGTCAATGTATCAAACCAGCTGCATACTCCAGGTCCCTGTGATTCATTTGTAAAAATGAACCTAATGGCTTAGAAACTATCTATAAAGATGGACTGAATTAAATCAGAAGAAAACATCTGTAAAATAAACAAACTCCCTCTACATACTCATTGTTTTAAAACAGTTTCAACTTGTCAGAAGCTCTACAAGCTCATCCACTGGAACTTAAATCTTACTACAGAAAATATACCTCACCACACACACAGCACGTTCATTCCAATTTGTGCAGTATTTGTTCACAAATATTAAACTGGGTTTGGAGTTTTCAGCATAGATGCTGCCTCACTTATTTGAAAACCCACACTATTAAAATGGATTATGTGAACTGCAACATACCATACTCTTCTCCCATTGCCTCCAGAGGTGTTTTATACAGTTTGCTGAAGAAAGACTCAGGGTGAAGTGCAACAGCTGCTCCAACACAACTTACTGCCAGGGCTTTTACACTGACTCTCACATCTCTATCAGGAACTAAAGCTGCAGGGAAGAAACAAAAATTATATAAAAGGGAGGTATTTAGAAGATTCATGAATTGTTTTAAATTTAATTAATAACGCTATATAAAGTAAAATAGCTTAGCCTGGACAAAAATATGAAGGCAGAGGAAGCAGTTCCAGTATACGGCTGCTTTTCTGCTTTCCTCAAATAAACTGTATTTGAAATATACTTGAAATACTCAAATACAGCCATAACATACTTCCAGCTCACTTCCTTTCAAAACCAATGCATTATACGGGCACATGAGAAAGTAAGAGTTTAGAAAAGGGAAAAAGAACAAAAATCTTAAATCAGACATATACCATGACAGGAAAGTGTTTTAAATACAACCCCAACCCTGGATGTACTTAAAAAAAAATGTAGATGTAGCTTAGGGACTGCCACAGAAAAACATCCAATATTTCCAATAATGTGAGATCAAAACAAGACAGAGCAAAGTGACCACATTTCCAATTTTGTACACTGAGAGACACAGAGAACCAATGAAGCTCAAAGACAAACATACCTCCTTTGTCCCCAGTGAGCAGGAAGGAAGCTGACAGCAGCCTCACACAGTGCACCAAAGGAGCAGAGTCTCTGTCAGTATAGTGTCCAATGTCCCCCTTTACCCTGGAGGGCTATTGAAGGCAAATCACAATGTTTATACAGAGAAAAATTAATCTTCAATTGAAATAAAATATTAGCACAAGGTTTAGAAATACTGCACATCCTCAAATGTATAAAGGTTTAATACAAAATGAATATATAATATTCATATGTAGTTTAATATATATTCCCCAAAAAAGCCTCAAAATGGAAGGCTCTGGAGAGAGAAGTTTACATCCAGTACAAAAACTGGTTCAATTTTATTGCAGGAACATTATATTGTAGATTTTTCTCAACTACAAGCATCTGAAGAGCATGCTAAACCACTTGTTGCCATCAAACTTTGGAAACTTTGTATGAAAAGCATATTATTTCTAAGTTGTTTCCGAAGAAGACACAGTTTTCTATAGTCTGACACTTAGAATTCCCCAATAGTCCGAGCTCAGCTAATTCTGCCTGCCAAAAATGAAACTTCTGCCCCAGCTCAGAACAAGGTCCAAAGATGAAGTCAAAAAAATGTAAGAGGAAATCAGTAACTTGTAGTTAGAACAGCAGGAGGCTCAAAGACTAATCTCTGAGGAGATCATGAAGTTACCTACACAGGTAGCAATCAGCACAAAGATATTTCAAGTAAAAAAGTATCAGTGTAGCCTACAAATGCACAGAAAAAAGGGGTTTGTGCTCTCAGTAGCATGTTCTGGTATGGCTTTGCTGGTGATTGCATTTAAGATATCAACATTTAGGTATTCACCTTATGCTAAATAAAATTCAGGCTGTAACTCAGATTCCCTATGCAACCTGAGTTACGTTGACCTATAAGGAGGTACATCACATATACAGGCTTCCCACATTTACCACTAATTTACTTCATTGTAATGGTGAGTTTTAATTTTTTTTTTTAAACATTGTTGCTTTTGAACTGTAGAACAGACCGCTGTGACTACTTCTCACCTTGCTCTCATGATCACCAGCATCTGCTGAATCTTCTTTGGATGTAAATCGATCCACACTGCTATCAGAAGGCTGCCTACTATGGCTCATGGTTTTCAGCAGGTGAGACTGCTGAAGAGCTTCAGAAAAAAGCAATTCATGAAATACCATTTCAGATGCAAACTAAAACCACTTTAATTAAACTTAATTATACAAACATGAAAAATAAATCAGCAGTGATCAAAACAAGTGATTGATCACAAGTGTTGAAATATATTCCTTATTTTACATATCCATCTAGTTGTTTGTTTTTCATATCTGTTACATGAGTCTTCACTCCCTTGGAAGTGCAGAAGCACCTGAACATTTGTCTTAATGGTGTCACCAGTCTGGGCCACCCCTATATTTATCAACATACCAAGAGAAGAACTTCTGAAGGAGTCTGATGAATCATCTTGGAGAATATTTCCAGCTTCATCTTCCTCATCTTGTAGTTGCCCAATTTGCATTCCAGAATACTGCCCTTCAGCACCCTCCAAAACCTAAACAGTGCAAGGACAGGACTTATAATAACTTATCTTTACACAGAGTAATAAATTTGAAACATGCCGTGTTAGTAATCTAGAAATAGTCTGAAAGCAAATAAGAGCCTGATAAATATTAGCGTCCAGCTGCATGTAAACCCCAAAGCACTTTCCCTCCTCCTGCAGCTCTGAGGCTATTGGAGGCCATAGTTCCATCTGAGAGTCTCCAGCTGAGCCATGAACTTGGCTACCAACAGGAACAAAGTAAACCACTCAGTCCATTGCTGCCCTGCAGCTCCCCTTGCTCCCTTATCACAAATGTCTCTCTCTCAGCAGTTACAGATCACAACCAACACCTTTACTGCCACAAAATGACCCTGGCCCTTGCAGTTAAACTCCCCCATAACCTTACTTGTCCTGGATATGTGAAATCAAACTAAGAACAAACTGTAGGACAAGAAAGGACAAATAAAGTATTTTCATTTCTTCATTAAAAACCAGAGACTACAAGGATGGACTCATCTGGAAGAGAGTTTGACCTTTGGAACCAAGGCAATATATAGGCAGTAGGTATGTGGACAAATAACCATAAAAATTAATCATAACAATCAATGGCAGTAAAGTAAAAAAAAAAACCAACTTCACTAACTTTATCAGAAAACAGGACACTTCTTCAGTTACTTCCTATCTTTATAAGCACCTGGAAATTGTTCATTAAGAAGCTTGTGTGTAAGTAACTTGGACAACCACTTAGTCTGTCAATTATGAAAACATAATTTTACATGCAATTACAGCTTGTAAACAGCATGCCAACTGACACACTGAACAGTCTAACAAGAATTTGCATAAACCCATTGTACCAATAAACACACCTTGTCAATAAATGCCTGCTCACTTTGGCCTCTGCACTACCATCATGTAATCCAGAGAGCAATTATTGTCACTCCTTTGGTTCTTGAATCCTCACACTTGCAAAAGTATTTGCTTATATTATATTTGATTATAAATTTACTATTTTTTGTAGCACTAAGAGACTATTACTTTTCCAAGTTACTATCAGAAAATTAGAGTCAAAAGTTTGATAATGTTTGAAAATGTCTAAAGAAATTCTAAGTTTTCCCCCTTTAGAATTTTCTGCTCTGGTTCCCAGTAATTGTATTTTTGTTGTTTTTACTACAACCTCACAATACACTTGCCCAAGAGAGAAAAATGTCTTAAAATAGATATATTTTATGCATATTTCAGGTGTTCATTAGATATGTAACTGCTACATTTGTAAATCATGCAATATTTGCCCATTATAGGAGAAATCCTTAAGATGGAATAAAAAGGAAAAAAAAAAAGATGAGTTGTGCTCCCAAGTGTAAAAGCACAAGCAGAAGGCAGTGTGAAGCATTGTGCTCCAAAAATATTCCTTTATTATTCCAAATAAACTGTTCACCCTTTTAGAGAAAAGTTACATTTAACACTTCCAATAACCTCCTGCACCAAAATAATTATTAATATATCTAGACAAAATTAAGCATATACTACTAAGAAGATGTATTTATGTCGAGACTTTGATATTGCCATTCTTTCAGTGAGCAAAATCTGTAATGCCTTCACATGCCCCACCAAGAGAACACACTGATTATAGCTTTGTAGCTTTTCATTACTGCTGAAGCGAAAGTGTTAAAAGGAGGTCAAGCTCTCCAATAGAGGTGTGAGCTGCTGACCTTTCCACTGTTACTGGCTGAGGATTGAAAAGTAGAAGTCGAGTAAGGAGACGAATCCAAGTCTGGGCCCTCCATGGAAGAGCTCTGAGATATGTCGGGCCCCTCAGTAGAAGGAGATCCCCCCTCTGCCCGCTGCACACTTACAATTTCAGAACTGTCCGAAGGGGTTACAGCAGAGTCTGGACCTTCTGTAGTAGTCTGAGAGCTATCACTAATTGGTGAGGAAGCCTGCGTGCCATCATTCAAATCCATAGTGGCGTCTGACTGGACAGCACTGATCTGGCTGGAGCTTCGACTGAGCACTTCATCATCTTCCCCTTCAGTAGCTGTACTTGTCAGGTCACAGCTTGCCAGGTCCACAGAGTCTGACTGCAGCGTATGCTGGGAACGGGGCTGCTCCGTGATGATGTCGTGTCCCGTGGGATCTGCAGCTGAGCTCCCCCCCGACCCAGCTGTCGACACACCTGATGAAGAAGCCAGTTCACTGGTTATCTCGCCCTTCACAGAAGCTGCAAAACACAGCCATTTATGAGTCAGTCCAGTCCAGTGCTTGAATTTGTGCTTCACTTTGGAAATGAACACACAGGCTAAAACCACATATTAAACTAGGCTAAAAAAAGTGCATAATGAAACACTTAAACTATAGGTAGGAAAATAGGTATCTTATAAAGATGCCACTCGATCTCTACCAGTAACTCCCATTAAAAAAAGAATGCTGCCAACTTCATTAAGTTTTACACTCAGCAGTATTTATCGTTTCAGTTGTGTTTACCATGTCTTTTGCATGCCAATACTCTTTCTCACCACTAACACATCACTTACACTGTTTTGTATACAGCAATAACAGAATGTATTTGCTGACTACGCTGCTAAAGAGAAAGGCAGGTACCTGCAAACGATGCAGCGCTGACATCAGATCGGGTTTCAGAATCATCATCCAAGCCTTCCTCTTCACCAAGAAGTACTTTACCTGAGAAGTGATAAGAGAAAAACCTTTAGTTTTCAAAAAGTACAGTCAGCTTGAAATGTTGAGCAGCTGAAGGCAGATGTGAAATCTATCTTTTAAAAAGTTTATCCAAATAATTTTTCAAAGCTATGACGTAATGGATGAAAGGAAGCAGGGAATGAAAAAAGTGCACATCTAGTCCCTCACTAATTCATCAGGAAAGAAACAGGCAGCAGTGACAAGGAAACAGAGTTAAGTAATTTCATTTACCAGTGCAACCATTCAGGAAACTACCTACAGCTAATTACTTCTAGTTTATTCTTGTGGACTACATTTAGGATCCCACTGATTTCATCAAGTATGTGCTATTCCTAAGGACTGGATACCGAGCATCTGGATGTCTGCCCTCAATTCTGAAGGGCGTTAGCGCACCACAAGTAATAGAATAAATAACCTCTTCCTCAAGGCTACAAAAACTATCAAAAGCTGCTTGGAACTCCAAAGATAACAGAACGGAAAAAGCCCAGGGGGAAGAGCAGTGCAGAATAGAAGCACAAGACAACACAGGTGGGACAGGGTGATGAGCCATGGACAACCATTGAAAGCTAAGGATTACTAAGACAAAAAACCTTCAGAGATGCTTTTTACCATAAGAAACTTGAGAACCAGCAGTTCTCAACAACGGGTTCTAACATAATCCAACCAACACAGAGTCTGCTTACTCACAGAGCATTATCTACTTAAATTACAGGCAGTGGAAAGAGAAAGATACCTGCAGATGCACACTGCCTGGAAGGGAACCAAGGACACAACTGCACTGAAAACTTTATCCATGGGACAGCACATGGAGTGCAGAGGGAGCTGCTAAGCCCATCCTTCTTAATAATCCTTAATAGGGATTCACAGTAACTGCTGTGAGAAGGATCATTTTGCTTAGACCCCCAAGCTGCACTGGTAGTCTAAGATTGATAATGCAAGAAACTAATGTTTGGATAACTCTGGGTGATACCTTTGCACCTTATTCAAGTTAACTGGAGGTAAAAAAAGCATTAATACACTTTTGTATTAACTTCTTTTTCTCCACTGCTTTCATACATAGCAGTACCACAGTAGAATTATCTTCCTCTGAAAATATGCTCAAACCTGTAAGGCAGAAAAGTAAACACGACATTTCCATATACCATCTATGTAAAATTACAGTAACTGAGAACTATTCCTATGAATGAATGAGTAAAATCCTGCTAGGAGTTTCCAACAAAAAGCACAAAATGTAATATATTCTTCTCTATTCTTTTTCACATTTACATCCATTTCACTGAAACAAACCAGGATGTTCTTCTGCTCTCCATGGCTGACCACCTCTAAAAGTGAAAGAACACTGAAAAACAATCATTAGGCACATTAGGTTTTGTATGCTTATATGTATTAAATGAATATATAACACAAGCGGCAGGATACTTTTCCTTTATTTAATAAGAAAAAAACCCCAGTTGCTTTCAAAACATAGGCTTTGATTTCAAAAGGAATTTTCAGCCTCTCTTGCTAATAATCTTCTCAGGTTGAAACATAAACCAATATAGGCCAGCTGCTCAGAACTGAAGTTGGTCTAATGCAGCAAGATTGGCAAGATGTGAAACAGATTTCTGTAGATCAGCCTCACTTTACACCCCTACACACAAAGAAGCATTACAGCTTGAGAAGACATATCCATTGCCCACTACTCTACATGAATGCAAAATGACTTCAAGGGAGGAAGTGGGAAGAGGTTTGGATTTTCCCTCCTTTCTACAATGGAAAGCAGCAGAAAATGAACAATTCACAATCTGAAAATAAACCAATCAAAAATTGTGAAGGGATTTCTTTAAATTGTTTTTGCCATTGTTTAGACCATAAAATCTCCAATAATAATCTTGAGAAAAGATGAAAGCTGATGACTCATATATGTTTTCTCACCAAGTGAAAGATTAGTGTTTTAACAAGTACTTTAATTGAATTTACACTATTATTAATACTTCAAAGTTACACTAAAGACTACCAACAAGACCAAGAATGTAAATGATAATTTACCATTTTTTTATTTACATGTGATAGGCATTGCGATAGATACCGCGATTTGTTGCATTCTGTCTCACCTTTGAATGCTGCAGCAATATCTACTTTCAGACACCCATTCTTTCAATCTGTCCTTTCTAAACTAGAAAAAAAATAACTGCATCCATAAGCACTATTTCATTCAGCTTTAACCACTAGTTCACATTTTGATATACTCTTAAAGTATACAGATAAGGTTTAGGCATTATGACATTCCTTGCAGATAAAACTGAAGGACGTATCAGGGAAAAGTATAAGCTGTAATGGTCCTTCAAGCTCATATAATCTCATTTAGTTTTAAACTACTTTTCCTTGAAGTTTTTATCTTCAGCACTGCACACCCCTTGCTTACTAATGCTTGCAGTGATTGCACTACATTCACACAGTTTCACTGCAGCATCAACATTTTGTTCACCTACTGCAGGTGATGAAAATGTTACACAGCTGTACCTAGACTGATTCTGTCATAGTGACATGACTGGTTTCAATCACATGTAAACATACGAATAAATATTAAGTACTTTCATGCACAACCTCAGAAAAGAATACTTCAGAGCAAACTGTATTCTTTAAAATCCTGCTAAATGAATTACCTATTGAAAAAAGAAATTAAAATGTAAACAGCAAGACAAAAATGTGTAGAATTAATCATCAAGAACAGAAAAAGAAATAACAAAGCACCATATTGAAGCGTGCAAACATACACATGCATTAGTGAATTACAGAGAAAAAAACAGGCCTAACAAAACCAGGAAAGTTAACTATTTTGCAACTTACATTAATGGTTAAGTACTACTATGAAAAAGAAGAATGCCCTATTCAGAGAGATTATTTTTCCATGTGCTCTTAAACATTTAAAACTGCATCAATAACCATTAGCATAACTTTGCCAGTGAACTACAGCAAAAATAAAATCATATTGCTTTAAATTATTTTAGAATATCTTGATTGCAATATCAGAAATTGCATCAGAATTCTTTCATTATTTATAATGATTAAACTCAGCTGATAACACAGGCAATTGTGAATGAAGACCCAAATTCAGCAAGACAATGAAGTGGGAAGGGGGAAAAAAAACAACCCCAAAAAAATCAGGAAGGAATGCAATTAAAGATTTGTTTTCAAAAATAATCACCTTTATGCTTTCTTGCAAGAACAGGGCTGCATGAAGACCCCCCTCCAGCTGCAAATCACAGAAAGTAACACATCAGGGCAAAGACAGAGCTAATGAAATCATGAAGGAATTCTAATAGCCATGAATGGGAAAGAAAAAAAAATCCAAACAAAAACCAAAGCCAGGAAGAAATAGCAAACTTTTTGCTTTTGAAGTCCAAGGTTTTTGATCATTCGCCACAGAATTACTTTTAATATTATGTGCCACTTGTGTGTAGCTTGCTTTCAAAAATGTGTTCTAAATTTCCCTGCTATGATTGCTTCCAGCTAATAATTTACCTTCCAGAAGCAGCAATATTGGCTGACCATTAGTTCAATACAGACTCCTTACAAAAATCCAATCAGACACTGATTCTTTTGAAACTGGTAGCAGTTAAGAGAATTTCAAGAACATGCACTCCACAGACAAGAAAGCTGATAGCTGATTTTAACAGTTAAGGATAAGCTTAAATCATGCTTAAATTTCATGCTGGTTTTGGTATTCAGCAAGAAGGTCTCAGTTAATACAAATTCTGATTAGATCTGGTTTTAGGAATCAAAGTTGTCAGGTGATTGGTAAGAACAACATTTCTTTTGTGGGGTAAAAAAAAGTCACCGTATTCAACTTGCTTTGTGTAACAACAACAAAAAATCATCAACACAAACTGTAAAAAAAAAAAAGTCGGAAGCTTGTCATTAATCAATGAATGTATAGCCACTTAAAAGAAGGAGGGAAAGAACTTCTACTGTACCTGGGGAAAAAAGAATGCCATGTATAGGCATACATTTCATTTAACCTTCATGCTTTCGCTAACACTGAGAACTAGAGCTGATGATGTATGTTCATTTCCTTTTACTCCAACTATCAAAAGCAGAGCTTACCTATAAGTTCCACTATGCTCCCACTGCGGCTCCTGCTGGCAGGTTCATCTTTGGATACACTGACCTGAGCAATGCCCCCACAGGCAGTCAAGGCATGGAGCAGTTCAGGGGGGGGTGTTCTAAAGAGCTGCTGGAGCAGTTCTAGAGCTCCAGTCACAACATTATGGTCCTGATGCTGGGTATAGTGCAGAGTCAGTTCATAAACCTGAAAGACAGCAGAGTACTGGAATAAGTCTCTATGAAGACAGAACATATTATGTGTTTTATCCTATACAACATCAAATTTCAGCAATGAATTAAGAATAACTGATGCTTGGGATATCTGATCTTCATCACAATCTTCCAAAGGGGAAATGTCAATTAATTGTAACCACTTTAATGCCTTTTCAGTAGAAGTCTGTTGTTTCTTCCTATTGTTATAGAAGGATCACATCAAAGGCAACATAAGAAGTTTTTGGCTCCTATGGGCACACCTAACAAGTACTGCCAATTCATTTTTCTGGGATTTCTGGTCATTACTTATCAATAATTCCTGTCACTGGACCAAGTATCATTTATCAAGATAAAGAGGAATTTGACAATTCAGAGTGTTCAGTATCAGACTAATGCTGGATCAAGATTTATTTCTTTTCCTCATAATTACTACTCTTCAGGTAAGGGTTATTACTCATATTTTACCTGTATAAGTTGTTCTGGTGAAGGTGAAATCTCTGTTTCTTTCCTTGTTACACCAAAACTGCCTTTCAGGCTGGTATCTTTTACTTGTTGTTGCAATAAAGGTATGAGATACCTTAGTGTAAGTAAAACACCCAGAATTAAAAGAGTAGGACGGTCATCTTCTACAGGAACCAACAAGCCTGAGGGGAGAAATGAAGTGGCCAAATAACTTACTGATTTACTGACAGTGGTTAGCTTCAATACAAATGGTATTTCATGTAGCCCATATAATAGCTTCTTTAAATAAAAAAACCCAACAAAATGGAACAACCAAAACTTAGCAGCAACTTAAGAGTGCTTTCCAAATGTAGAAACACTTGAAAATATGTATTTTATACTACTGACAATCAATTAAGCATGGGAGATCAGAGGACCCTGTCTCATCTTCCCTGCCTCCTACTTTTTTACTCCACAAAAACACATAAAATTGTATTTTTTGTTTTGTAATAGCTGAATGCTTTCACCAAATGATCTACACTCTTTTGCTCCTCTCACCTGCCTCCTCTCTCCACTTGACAGCTTACACCCAAGTGTAATTCCCTTGCTCACAGATACTATCCTAATGGAAGATATTTGCACTCTGCCCTGTTTTTGGAACTTTCTTCCATATACCTACCTGCTAAGCACAACCAACCCCAAGGCATATTACAAACTAATATAAGTTATGGAAGAAAACACAACCTTCTACCCAGGCAGGAATAAAAAAAATCAGAATCAATTCTTTAAGTTCCCATTTGTTTTTCCGTTTGAATTCTGCATCACTGCCAAGGACATTATCACACATCACTTTAGAGGGAGGAAAGTCACAACGCAGCATTTGAATTTTTCACACTTTTTGAAAGCAGCAAGGCTAACATGATAACACCTCATGTATCTGTTGGTCTTTCTTATCTCTCCTTTTGCAATAGTCTACATAGTTCATGTTTCTACAAAGTAAAGAACCCCTTGTCAATGACAAAACTAAGGCAAATTTCCAATGACAGCCAAAGATGTCTCTCATCATGACTTGCAAAACAACCTGAAGACCATGCAAACTTCCCAGCTGAAGAAATATGGAAGCAATACCTGGTATGAAGTTGTGTGCTTTAAATAAAACCCCCTCCATTTCTGCTCTAAGTTATAATAATCTATGTTATTATAGTTATAATAATCTAAGTTATAATAATCTATGTGGTGGTTCTTCTAAGGTCACAGGGTATGTAATCACGGTCCAGAGCACAGCAGGGTACCCTCCACCCCAGACCTGCTGCACCAGCAACCAAACTGATGGACCATGCAAGTCTTCAGACTCCAGACGCTGCACAAGTTCACCCAGAATCCTTAGAACTCTTCATTTCCCTCTTCATTCCACCTGCTTCCCAAGCCTCAGCTACTTCTTTTCAATGTTACTTACTTAGCAGCACAGAGAGAGACAAAGCTTTAGAAGTAACTTCCTCTAACTTAACACCAGATAGAGAAAGTATCAGCAGAGTAACTGGTAGTCTAAGTATCCTTCCTTTACCTGAAAATGTTTCACTTATGCAAAGTGATACATGGAAAAACATGTAATGTTACTTACACATAAAGTGAATTTTTTGCCCTGAATCTTACCTAAAAGCACATTCAATAACCAGGCATAAAAATACTGTGTTCTTCGTGAATGTTGACAGATGCTTACTGCTGATCCTGCTGCTGTTCGACGGATAGTGGGGGAACTGGACTTAAGATTAGCAATGAAAGCCTTCAACAAAACCTAAAAAGAAAGACACCTTACTTAACTTTATATCAGAAGTGAACTAAGAAGCCAGCATATGTATTTTTCATTTATTCAAAACATTACTTCATGCATCTCAAGCAAAGGCAACTACTACCTTAATTCAGACATGCAGCTGTAATACTGCTTTCTGCACCGTCTGACTGGTAATGCTGATAACTCACCATGCTTTGGGATGTAACAGGGAGCACTGCTAGGGTTAAGAAAGGTACCTTAATCTCATTGTCGTTTGCAAAATTGCCAAAAGCTGCCATGATTTTGGGTATTGCTGCAGCCAGCGTCTCTTGTACTGATTCTTCAGGTCTCTTACTTATCCGTGTTAGACAGGGCAAAAGGTTCACCAAGTATGGCCTAAGTATGGCACAGGAGAAAAACTAATTTAAGCTCAGAACAACTGTACCCTTCCAAGTATTTTTAATTCATACTCAAGTTCTGTAGTATTACTAAATCAAACAAAACTGTACCTGATAGCTACACAGAACATAGGAAAATAAGAAGAATCTTCTGAATGCAAGAGAATATACTTAAAAAATACACGTCATTATCTCCACTAGCTTTTCCCCCTTACAGTAATGTATAGCACAGAACTAAAACTCCATTAAAAAAACACACTGATGAAATAATTCAGAGAGAATAAGGTGGGAGCAACTCCTCCAGCCTCCTAATTACATACTTAAAGCTGCCAAACAGTAACATTTTGTTAACATCTGTATTTCTTTAAAAGTTCTTTGGAAAGTCCATTATTAGAATGTTTACCTGCACTTTTGAGGCCGAACTAGATGGGCAAGCTCAGCAAATCTCCAGAGTGCAGCACGCAGACTTCTTGAAGCACCATTCTAGACAGAGCATATAACTATCACATTTCATCATGCAAAACCATTTCCTACAAAAAAACTACCAATAATATACAATATACAAAAGTGTATATTTTACTCAAACAGATAAAAATATAAGGTGTCTAGAAATCATAAATTTCCTTTAGCCAAAAGGAAGTCAAGCCAGTTCCATGACTTCTTCTTTTTTCTAGCTGCTATTAGGAGTTTTCTGAGTAATCCAAAATGAGTAATAAGTAACACCACAAAAGAAAAGGAAGTGTCTGAGATCTCTGCTCTGCTGAAATCTGCTTAAAATACCAGAGAAAGGCATCAGCCAACAAAGAAACACTGATGATATGAGAGTCTGAAAAATTACTGGAACACTTGCAGAGATATAAATACAGCATAAAATTGACAGCAGTGAAGATATGCAAATAAACAACATTCAGCTTCTGAGTGCACCAAGGAGAAACCAACATATTCATCTGTAGCATGTCATAATGGAATGACTACTGAAGTTGAGTAATTATTTGCCTGGACTGACAGCTTCAGTTGGGCACCTGACTTGAACTAGAATGCCCTTACACTAGTGTCTAGGGATGTAGTACAATTCCTTAGTGTTGTTGGAAATACAGAAAACTATGGAAGTCAACAGATACCTAGGATGGTGTCTACCTAATGTAGTTCAAACCCAACCAAAATGCTTCTCAAACTGAATCACACGAAGACAAAGCTGAGATGTTTAAAAACTGTAATTTCTTTATTACTTTCTTTAGCTGATGTATCAAGGGCTTGCAACCTTGTTAGCATAGCAAGTAAAAAATACTTGCATCTAAATTACAGAACATGCATTTCTCAGGTTCACAGCCAAACACCAGATTCTGGCATGGCTTCTGAAGTGATCCTGATGCACAAACAAAATTCAGTCTGCTGGATGATCCTGTTGCACATGCTACCTCTCTCTCACCTGTCATGAATCCAAAAGCATCTTTCAAGAACAACTGAACACCAAAATATTTCCTCCTACACCTGGTTATAAATGGGCAGAAACTTCAGAGAAATTTTTATGTTGGCTGTTTTCTCTTAATTAGGTAATGTCCATTTCCACACCCTTAAAAATATTGCATGGCATTACGGTACAGCAATACAGTAAGATATCCATACATGGCCCTACATCTAACAGAAGAAAAGCTATGCACATTAGTTTTGTGACTTATCTTCTAGAGTTCTATTATCCCCCCAAAAAAATCCCAGTATCATTTCAGTCTTACAAGTAACACCTGTATTTTCTGTCTATACAAGCATGACTACATGTTTATAGATGCAAGAGACACAATTTCAGTGATACTGTCCTAAACATAGCATTTCTCTTCTCCAGTCACAAACTCCAAAAAGGCTATTAGTAAATTTCTTCCTGTGGACATATCTAAATGGCAGCTTTTGATACCTGCTTCAGTATCTTTTCCTATGCCTCTGTAAGAAGCTGTAAGTACACATCACACATTCGGAAAGTAGTTATATCAGGTTACTTCAAGCCTTAATTCTCCATTAGGTTGTGTCAATTAAGAAGGTCACTGTCCTCTGTCTACTTTTCATGATCCTTTTGGTTTGAGTTATTCTTTCCAGCTTAGTCAGTGGAGCAAAACATCATGAATCTGCCTCATTCCTTTGGGTGGGGAGTCACTAAGGTTAACTTAAACTGCTGTTTAAACCAAATGCTCACATATTTTCTGCCAGATAAGCTTTCAGAAGTGGCTAAATCAAAACAAAGGGGACAACAGTGAGGAATTCAGTAGAATAATACATTGAAACAGTCACAAATCCTTCTAAAATGAAGCTCTGACCTTTATCTTAAAAGACAAACTACTAATTTATAGTAATGCTACATTCCAATATACTAGAACACATACTAAATACCACACTTCAGAAGAATATGAAAGAAAAATCACTCACCTTTTTGATTTCTTTATACAGTTCCAACTGTAACCTGGGAAGATTGGAATCCATCAAAGCCTGCAATAAAATTGATTGATAACATACTGTATCAGAGAGGAGGTGCTTTACAGGAAAGATGCTACACTTGCAGTAAAACAGCTTCAAACAAGGCACAGAATTATCTAATGGTCCCTGTATCTGATGTATAACTAAGAAAGTGACAAATACTAAGAAGAAATACCTTTATCCTTCACACAAATATGGACAAACTCCACAAACCCTAACAGTTATTTACAGTTAATATTGACTGTTTTATCAGCTCTACCTGCAAAAGGCCTATGGGATCAGCCTACAAGCAGAGCCAACCTACTGTGTTTTCTGGCAATCAACAGCAACAGATACTCATGAACAGAATATTAAAACACAAGAATAGCATTTACAAGCAGCAAAAGGCATTCCCTCCCCCACTGTCAAGCAGGCTCCCACTAATTCTCAGACTGAAGCTGTATCTGTACCATTACCTTTAGCAGCCCCTGAAAACCCTTTGTTTCATGAATCAACCTATTTTCTGCATTCAGTTAGTACGCACACCACAAGGAGTTGTGCATACCAGAAGTGTCACATCCCAGGATGTAATCAAGCATACAGCAACCTCATGCACTGCAGACCTGCAGCCTGGCTAAAACCCAGTGTACATGAAATTAAAGTAAGGACAGAAAAGTAGTAATTTTCTGTTTACCACTTGATCATTCTCTACCTTCAAAGTATCAGAGAATAAGAAGATATGAAAATATAATCTCTTCATACAGAACAACTTGTACATATGTGGTTAGCCTTCCTCCTCCACTTTTTTCTCTAGTATGTACTACAATTTATGAACATTTCTACCAGCTCTTCCTCTGATGAGACCTTTGTACAATGTGAAAGTGCCTACACTGTGGATTTATATAGTACTACAAAGTTTAGTATTTAATTTTTTATTCCTTGCCCAATAATTTATTAATTTCTAATTTTCTATCTGCCTTCCTGATCAGCAATAAACTCACATCTTGACAGGATTACTCATGATGACTACAAAATCTGACGGCACCCACTGAGTTAGAAGCCACAACTGTTTAAGCACAGTCAGTGGAGCCTGTAGCTCCTCCAGAGCATGATTTCCTCAGCCTAGAACTATGCTCCAAAACTCCATCCACCCCAATTACACCAGCTGTTACAATACAATGGCATTGCCTTCCCCAGCAAAATCTTACCCGGGTTGTATCTTTGTATTAACATAAGCACCCCAACTACAGACTGCAGGTGCCTAGATGACAGCAATAGGATTTAACTTCACAAAACTTAAGTTTTTATGAGAAGTTCACTACCCCTATATACATGAGAGTATCAAGCAACACAAAAAGGCACCAGCTATTACTTGGCTTCAAGGCTAAGTTGTTTATAACACACTCAACTGGAAGAACTCTTTTTGTTAGTGTATAGCTATATTTTTAGTAGTCTAGAAACTATAATGTCATCCCAATTGGAAAAAAGCATAGTCAGCTCTAAATCACTACAAAAATAAATTCCAGTTACTGAGACCAACTGTACTGCAATCCATGTGAACAGTCCCACCGGTATTATTAGCACAGAGAACACTACAACATCGTGCATCAGCTTCAGACAGCTTGACCTTACCCACAGAAACCTGCAAAGTCCCAACTTGGTATTTTTTATTCTAAGGGCATCACCACAGTTATTTAAATTTTGAGCCATTTATGCTGTCTTTGAGGTTCTGACAGGTAAGTGTAGTGATACTCAAAGATTACTTACAGTGTGTTTATCTCAAGTGCTCAGCCTTATCTGCACAGAAGAGCTAGTTTTCTAGTTATAGTAACGAGCATAAATGCCAGACAGACACACAGTTACTCAAGTAATGCTTACATCCACAGTCTTATTTCAAAAGAAGCTACAAAGCATCACACTAGCAAAAGAATTAGCCTCTAAAAATGCCTGAGAGACTAGAAAAGGTTGAACTTTGGTTAAAATGCAAGCTTAGGGGCCCCAACGCCTGGGTTCTACTTACCATAAGCATCACTGATACTTGCACAACCAATAATAAAACTGGGCATCTTTTTGCTTCTGCATTTATACACAAGTGTCTGCCTAAGTTGTTAAATTGCTTCCACACAACATAAAGCACAGAATACAAAGTACACCCAGCTACCATAGCAGTCTGATACATCCATGTGTGTGGAATATCACAACTGTTACCATTTCAGAGCTGAGACCAACTGTCAAGCTTAATGACTGATAGAAGACACCATTATTTAAGATCACTTTAATCTTAAAAACAAAACAAACTAGCATACAGACATTTTGAAAAGAAATTAGGTTTTTCCAGTTAACCTGAAACATGTCAGAGAGCAACAATATTAGAGAATTTATGAGGTAAATTTTATACCAAGCCTACGTAAGTGTTTCAGGGAAAGTAGGAAATAAGCTTACATTCTTTAGAATTATTTCAGAGCAGCTTTTAAAGCAAACAGAGTTAAATAATAACGTATGTATCTCATACAGCAATCTCCATCAAACAGGAAAACATTCAAATCAAAGTGAAAAGAGCAAAGTGCTATTGGGCAAAACAAAAAAAGCAAGGACTCGTTCCCTATCATTATGGAACACACTACACAATCTGTAAGCTTTCTCCATACAACTTTCAGCCACAAGCTCAGCCCCCAAAACTTAATTAATTCAGACATCAATGTTTAGGCTTCTTGCTTCTACACACCCCTTCATGTGAAACAAAATTATTATTTGCATATTTCTAAAGTACTTAAACTTCACATCAACTACATTATTATGCAGATACATAACAGTGTCTTATAGTTCAAGTATTTCAGAAAAAACCTAACACAAAAAAAAGGCAAGTGAAGACAAGCCTGTTCTGGAAGCAGCAGATTCTACAAATTACCCAAAAGGTTCATTTTAAGATCCTCTGAATCAAGATTGAGACCTTGTGTGACCTCCTATGAATGCCCATCTGCTATTCTCCAACAAGCTCTTCATTCTGGACCACAGCAGGGGAATAAACAACCTCCAGAACACCACATTTATTCTAATTACTGCCTGAAATCTCCTCCTCCAAGTCTCAGCAAGCCACACTACCTTTCAATCAGTTTCTAAATAATATTTTTACCTTTCCTCATGCTAAGTGTCTTTATGTTTACAGAACAATAATAGCAGTACTCCTCCCACACAACAAGATGATTTCAGAAAAGCCCACATTCCTGTTTTGGTTAACTTGAAGAGAACAAAGTTAATGAACAATTGAAGACAAGAATAGACCAGAACAATGAATTACATAAGACAAGTTAAAAGTTAAATATGTTGATCTGGGCATAAAACGCCCTCCTAAGAGAGAAAGAGCACATATAGAATTCAGTAAAGAAGTTTACTTAGCCTCTTACATTATGAGACATTATCAACAGTAAGAAAAGCAACTAAAAGAACATCAGTGTGAATTCAGACAGGACACGGCATCAAGAAGAGACAAAATCTGATAATAAAAGCTCTTACTTTAATAACTTTATTAAGGCATTCATCTGCAACCATCCGGACATCAGATTCTGCATCCTCACTGCAGAGGAGAAAGAGCTCCATAGCAATGCCCAGCAGTTTCTGAAATTCTGGAGAATTTCTAAATAAACAAACATTAGAAAATTACAATGTGCACTATGAAAATGGACACAAATGATGTTTTTGAAAGGGTTTTATAATCTAACTACATACATACTATACACACATATACAAGAGAAGACATTCAGTGTACTAAAGCACTTCATTAGCAGTTGGGAGATCATTTTCCAACTCTTTCCTACATAACCTGGTAAAGTATTTGACCTCTGTACCCAAGTTTCTCTCTGCAATACAAGGAAAGTGCTCACCCCACCAACAGGTAAACAAAAGTCCTTCCTAGATTTTGGTTAAAAAAACCCAAAAACCATGCCATTTCAGTTTTAAATAGAAGCTCAGCATTTAAAGCAAGCAATTATAAGGAATCTCCCAACAACTAACACTCCAAAGTTGTTATTCATCCTAAAGAATTAAAGATATTAATAAATAATCAATGAATTAAAGGCACTGTCTTACCTTAGTGACTGAGCAACTATATTTTCACATATTGTTAGACAATGATTCACTCGATCTTTCTTGGTAGCTGAAAGTTCTTTCTTTCTGAAGGAAGAACACAATGATAATGAGTGTGAGACAAGAGTTCAAAAGTGACCATTCAAACACTCTTGCTAAAGTAATGTCTAATCATTATACAAGAAAAAGATGCATTTGCACTTTCTGGCCACTCCATAAACAGCTGTACACCAACTACCTGTAGACCCAGGACTTCATCTGCAGCTGCTGCTAAGAGCATATGGGCACACAAGCAAAGGAGAAATATAAACTTAGAAGAAGACTTAAGAATGAATCATTTAACAGGGAATATCACACTAATTCCATAACTTTCACTGAGAAAATGCTTAGGAATGAAAATTGAAGAATGAAGAAGAGTAAAGGGAAAGGATGGAAAAAAATAAGGCAGTCCTAGAACAAAGCAAAAATAAAAGAAACATAGAAAGAAAAAAGGCTGGAGAAAATGAGAGAGAACCAAAAATAACTCTTTTAAAAAGACCCTCCTCCCACATAGTATCACCTTAGACTTTTTTTGTCTGCCAATGTCTTGAAACTTGGAGTTCTAATAAATGGACCATTTTGCATCTGAACTGCAAAGGATGACAAAGAAATGCTATCATACACTACATTCCTCCAAAGGTAATTACAAAAACAGCAGAACCCTAGGCCAAGCTGAGTGTACAATAAAGAGTACAAAATGCAGAGAAACAAAGAATGTGTATCTACAAACAATAGAGAGCACAACATGAAAAGCTTCTCCTTTGCAAAATGTGTTTAACATTCACTTCAACATAATACAAGCACTTGGAATAGCAGCTTTTCCCTGCTCCACCCCCAATAAAGGAACTGAAAAAAGAGAGTGAGACAGACTCCTAGCTCTGACTGTGAAATTTTATTTCAGTGCGCAGTCTCTCCTACTCCTAACTTTACAGACACAGAATCACTTTTAGGTAAGCAGATGTTACTTTTAAATAATTAACCAGTAGCAATACTGGAGCAAAACCACCCACCCAGAGGTATCTCTCCTGAGTCTTTCTCAATAAAGAATTACTAGCTTCTTCCCTCACATTCACAGAGAATCTTCCCTTTTGTTTTCTACGTAAAAATTGATCATTTTCAATTTTTAATTCTCTCAGTAAAAAATGGCAAAAATCACAAGATAGCAAAACAGTGCTCCTGACCTGAAAGTCAGAAAACGAGAACAACTCAACGAGCCTTGAGTTACATGAACAGCAGTAACACAACAAGACCCAACAGCAAGTAGCCAATAAGCACATTAAATTCAGTCAACTCAAAATATAGTGTTAGACAGCTGCTCTATTTAGAAACTTCAGCTCAAATAATAGTAGAGGTTTTGAAAAAAAAGTCATTATTTGCGAGTATTCCTGTGCCTTTTCTTCCATCAGGCAGGAAGTGAGCGGTCCAAAAGTCTGTGCTCCCAAGATTTCAGTTTTTCTCACAAAGAAAATCTCATCTCACCCCAGAAATACTTTCTACTTTTAGAATTTTAAGGAATAGCTCTGAACAAAGCCATTTTTTCTGTTAGAGTTAGGCATCATTTTATCAGGCAAACTAAACAGCAAAGAGGCTCTCTTCTTGGACTTAAGACACTGGCATAACATGAGCAGACAATCTGAATTTTTTCAAGATACACAATGTCTTTCTTTCTCTCCATCTTGAAAAAGTGCCAGACTATTTAGCAGCACTTCAGATCATCTCTAACAAAACACCAAATACTGTCCAAGATGTCCAACTGATTTTGCAATGTCAGCACCACCAATGTGAGCAGGCATCTCAGGAAACAATTAAATAATTTCAACTTTCATGCTAATTTTACCCAGCTGACCCAATCTCTTATGAGCATCATTTTCAGTACATATCCAACCCAAAAATAGAACAGGCACATCTAAACTTGCCCATAAGCTCACCACTTCAGACACATGACATTTTGAAAATACTGCTGACAAAGGCTACTTCCAGAATAAAGTTCTCTATTATCTACATAAAACACTGCCCTAAGCAAAGCAGGCAGTGGTGTTCAATACTGCTCAGACTAGCAGATATCAATCTCTTGGACAAATTTCTGCAGTGAGCTCCACTATACACATAATCTACACCTTGCTGAAACAAGTAACTTCAAAACCTAAAAAGGCCTGGCTAGATAAAATATAACTTCCAACAAAATAATTTAAAGAAATGAAAGGTGGAAGGAAAACACTTAATCTACATTACGTACATGCACATATTTTCTGTGCCTACAGAGGGAGAAGGGTAACGAAACAGTATCTAGAGAGAAAACACATGATTTTTTTTTTATTTTTTTTTTTTTTTAGTTTAAAAAACCAAACAAAGCTCTATTCAGAAGTATTGTGAAGTCCACAGGCAAACTGCTGATGAGCATACCCAGGGGGGCAACAACAGCATCACACATTTGATGAATCAATCACGCACATCTGATGAGTAACAGAAGGCAGGACATACTGGAAGGAGCAATTATCAATAGGAAAGCTCCATCTCACATACAAAGGAGTTTAATCTCCTGTGTATTTCTACTAACCAGGAAGAAAAACAAACAACATAAGAAAACCAGCAAGTCTAGATCATTTTGCCTGCTGAGTCCAGATGAGCTGACTACAAGGAGATCCAGCTCACTAATGCTGATTTTTATTAGACCTTGAAATTAGGAGTATGTGAGGAGTACAGAAGTTCTAAAGCTGAGCCAGTGATAAGAAAAAAGGGGCAAACCAATTGGCTCAACATTAATCTTGACAAAAAAAACAGAAACTAAAAGCTATAATTTTAATAACAAACAGAAATCTGGATGGATCAAGAAATAAACTCAGTCCAAATATGGGGGCCACTGGAAACAAGGTATAGTAATGCAGGCAGTGACGGATTGCCAAATTAACTAGAACTGGTCTACTACACACCCTAGACATGGTAATGCCAAAAAACCATCAACATGCCACTTCTGACAAGCAGAGTAATAGGCAATATCCATGCAGTTTGTGTGATCTTCAGTAAAGCAAAACATTAATGCTAGGCCTCCATATAGCACTGATGAAAGCAATCTATGACCACAGCTTTAGTCAAACATAAAAGATGCAGAAAAATTGAAGAGAAAAAAAGCATACTGCTTGGAGCTTTTGCAGTACCTTTTACTGTAAGGATTAGAATCAAATGTAAAAAAAAATTGAAAACAATTACAGTAAGTGACTACGAGAAAAAATTGACAAGAGAAAATGTAAAGAATCCACTTTTGGATTCGCAAATCAAACTCTAAATTTTTACACCATATTAGTGAACTTTTAAGTTAGTGGGAGCTTTGTAATCCAAAATAAAACATCCAATTTGTAACAAAATTTAAGAGTCTGTAAAAGCTGAAAAAATATAAGGAAGAAATTCAGTTGCCTAAGCAGAAGTGTATAGAAGCAATATGACAGAGATCAAGTTAAGTTTACATAGAAGGAAAAAAACTCCAACAAGAGATAAGAGGGGACCAGAGACTGCCGTCTGACTGTAAGGCATAATATAAGCATAACACATGATTACTCTTTATTAAAATCTCTTACCTTCTCGGTAAAAGCTTGGATTTTATTCACATTTTAATAAGAAGAGGCAGGATATCAGTGTTACCAAAAGTTCTGAAGTCATTGTCTTACAATAAAGGGAAGAAAAATACAGATACCTGCTAGGTAAACAATTAATTCTTCCCTACCCAAATCTCTAGGATCTTTAAACATTTCATAGCAGGAGACAGTCCTCAGTAGGATGACAAGAACTTACTACACAGCACTACAAGAGATTTAACTGTTATTTACATAGAACCACAACAAAGATGAACACTTCTCACCAAACACAGACACTATTTTCCCTTCCAGTCTTCTACAAACAAGAAAAAAAATAAGTGCAGATAGTACTGTGAATTACATTCAATACATCATCTGCTATTTCAGTAAAAGTCTGGGAAGCCTCAGCAAAGGCTGCCACAATAGCTTTTCACTGGGTTTCATGAGGCTCAATGCTGTCACTGAATTTGTACAATTCCTGGGGGCATACAATCCCATCAGCTTTCTAAAAACAGCCTATTTTTAAACACAAAGCAAAGTCAATGAGGACAATTCCAACACTAATTTTTTTATGTTTACAGTAGAATATGCCTAAATTTAGACCATCAAACCAAGCATAATATCCCTCAGCAAGCATCACAAATAATTTTAAGGATTCTCTCTTGAAATACCACAGCCTCTTTCACCAGCAACTTCCAAGACAGAAATTTGAATGGCACATAGGATAGACTGGAAATAGATGCTCATCCATGTCACACAAAGTAAAAAAGAAAAAAAAATACACAAAACAGAGCAATTAGTCCCTGCAGACCAGTAAGGCATCTAAAAACAACTAGCTCATGAAGAAGATAAGGTTTTTCCCCTATTAAGCATCAAAATTGTGGAAATGCATTGTGATTGTTTGAGACAACACTCTCCAAAAAGAAAAAGCACCAACCGTGATAATTTAGTTGGCAACCATATCAGAATGTGCAGTGGGAGCAGGTGGCCAAGAGCCCAGTGCCACTGCTTCACTTCCTCTGCCAAAGCCACAGGAAACTGCCAAGTTAGAAGTTACCTGCTCCTCAACCCTTCTGCTTCTCCCTCCTCCCCAACAGCAAGAGAAAAAGCTCTTGACTGTAAAAACTGTGTGACTCATATCTTTATCCTGTAAAAACCTTACTACCTTCACAACCTGCTCAATAAAAGCTGAATTTAGAGGATGCAATCGCAAGGGGCAGCACCGTAGTACTGAACAGCTCCTTGCCCTGGTCCACCCAGTAATGCCCCCAATAGGAAACTTGAATAGCTCAAGGATCTAACAACTGCTGAAGCACCAGAACTCAGACTTCAACTCTATTTAAATATTCAGTTCACAAGCACCAAAATTTATTTTTAACTTCAATATGAACTTTCAGGGCACTATTCTGATAAAAAAAGAAGAAAACCGATTGAACAACAATCTACACTTAAAGATACAAAAAGTGAATTACAGAGTGGAAGAAATTTCTCTTGCTCAGCCTTGAATCCTCCTTTCAAGGAAATTGTACAATCAGAGAGTTCAGAGAAGACACTCATGCAGAAAGTGTCAAGCACAGAAAAACAAGGCCTCAGAAAAAGCGCTTCAGCAGTTATCACAAGAGAAAATGCTGGAAGCAGTGCTTCATTCAAGTTATGCTTAAGGGTTTTTGTCTTTTTTGCAGCAGTGTACTAGGTGAAAATAAGGTTTGCCTTCCTAGAACCAGCCTGTGAAACCCACACAGCATTGCTGTATCTCCATTTCCCGCACCGGTGAATTTTCAAAAGCACTTGTCCCGAAAGTTACTCCGCGTCTGAACTTCGGCAGAGAACCGATAGCAGCACCCCGACAGGTCTGGGGGAGCCGCCACCTGCCAAGGGACAGGGCAGCCCGAGGGCCCGGCTGGGGGCCGGCCGCGGGATCGGAACCGGGGCGGCCCGGCCCGGGCGGGCCGTCGGACACGCGTGTCGGGAGCCCCCCAGTCCCGGGCGAGGATCACTCACGGTCTCTGGAGCGATTCCTCGGGGAGGGTAGCCGGGCCCTGCTGCTGCTGGAAGGAGCGCAGCGACTCGAAGGCTTTCGTCAGCTTCTCCATGGTGGCCATGTCCGTTCCGCCCGAGCCGGCGGCACCGGCCCGCGCTCCGACCCGCTCTGTCACGGGCGCCTGGCGGGTCCCAGAGCTGTAGCGCTTCCGCTGGCGCTGCCCCCGGGCTCGCTCCCGGCGCTCTGCCGGCGCTCTGCCGGTGTTCTCGCGGGCCCGGGCCCGTCACAGCCACGATGAATGGGGCGGGAGCCGCTCGGGGCCGCGGGCGCCTCCCGTCCGCCCCGCCGCCATCTTGGATCCGTCCCTTCGGCCCCCGCGCGCGCCCCGCCCCCGAGGCTGCCCCGCCCCCTTGAGCGCTGCTCCGGGCCGGGGCTCGGCTGCGCATGCGCGCACGGCATCCCGGGCTGGCGTCACGCTAGCCTTTACATAGGCACAGGGGCACGCGGGCCGCGAAGGGGCGGGGCAGCATCGAGAGCGACGGGCGTTCTGGCCAATCAGAAAGAGGCTCAACCCCTCGACGCGTGCCGGAGCGGCCGGGGACTGCAGTGCGGCGCCCCCTGACGGCAGTGGCCGTGGTGCCCGGGAGGCCGCAGTGCCGCGCTTGGCTCTGGGCAGGGCTGGGCAGGGCCGGGGATGCCACCGGCATGCCACGGGCGGAGAGCCGGCCCTGGGAGCCTCTGGCAGCCCCTGGCACTGCCCCGCGGGGAGCCGCGTTCTCAGCTGCACGGCAAGGACCGTAGCAGCAAGGCGAGAGCACTCGCGCTGTGCCCGCATGTCACGGGTGCACAGCAGGTAACGCACCCGCCCCCTCAGTACAAGTGGCGGCCAAAGGCGCTGCCGGCACTCCGGTTTTATTTTAGGCTGCAGAGACACTCTTACAGGAACAAGACACTTAAAACTTGGCAGCGTTTGTGTTGGCCTTTCAGCGCTCCTCTCCTGAGTGCGGACTTGCTTTATCAGAGGATAATTCTTGTGCACACATATTAAACATACAAGATACAAGACAGTATAGAATATTTAAGTCATTGATTCGATTACTAAACACTTAGAAAAAAATCAGTAATATTGTGAAGTTTCCAATTGCGACCACTGATTTTAATATATCTACTTGTTAATACAGACTTTAAATGACAGCTGATAAGAACTGGCAATTCAACTTATCTCACACACATGAAACTGCTTCCAGAAATAAAAATCAAGAACAGCTCTTGGAAGTTCTAAGAAAATAAATTTCCAGTAATTCAACTTGTTTACTGTTAGCAGACATGAAGAAAAAAAGCAAAGCTCATGTCTCTGAATATTCAGGCCAACAGAAGTCGTAGACCACATTCTTGCCAAATATCCACAAGAACAGTGCTCTGCCAGTTAACTTTATCAGCATGTTAGTAAAAGACATTTTAAAAACTATTTGAAACATAGTTTTTAAAATGTTTTAGTTTCCTTCTATTCTGGAAGGAAACCTATCCTCAATCCTGAAAGTAATTCAACTTAAACCTTATTTCATTATAGAAGTGCTACAAAATGTGAGCTTTTAAGGTAAAACCAGTATTCTACCCGATTACTTTATGATAAAGCTTGCAGAAACATTTCTTTGGAACATGTGGATGATCATGAATTTTTTATGAAGCAAATGATATATGATAAAAGATGACAGCAGAGTTGGAATGTTGCACACTCTGTGCATGTGCCACTCCACACTTTGAAATAAATTCAAGCGCAGTAAAAAGAGCGTAAGCTCTTATCAAAGATTAAACAAGCCACCAACCAAGCCAGCCCTTGCAAGGCTGTTTTGAAGCTTTCGATCAAAGTGTGCCAGTCCCCTGTGGGCTGCTGACTCACTGGCAGGAGCGCCAAGGCAGTGGCTGCCCACAAGCTCCCTGCTCTTTGTTCTCCCTGTCCTTCCGAGCTCTATCGGCACTGAGAGGCTCATTAACTGTGAGCAAACTGGAAGGTAACTCAGGGTATCAGGTTTTAATTTGGTGAATACCTTATCAGTATTCTCCCAGTCCAAACTGACTGATCCATGGTTTCGTGTGTACCATGTCACTGATACGCCCCACAAACACCCGCACTGGCAAAAATAAAGCAGTGTAAACCAGGCAAGGGGCAAGAAACAGCAAGGCAGGATTAGAGAACAAGCATTTTTGTAAAGTCGGCGTTACCTCAAAGAAAAATGAAGTTCCAATTAACAGTGCATAACTTAAAGATTATCTGAAATTCAGGGATTGGCAACTAATTAATCTCAGCCTCTGGGAGAAAAAGAAAAGAAACATGCTCTTACCTTGTCTCTAAAGCTACCTCTTGATTTAATATTTCCAAGATGAACATGTCCAGAGTATTTTTCACCCTATCCTGAAGTCCTACTTTGGCCAGCTTTTCTGCATTTCCATGAACAGTTCAGCAGTTGGTACTACTCCATGACACTGCTGGCCCATGTGCTTTGGCATGTGCATGGATAATCTGCAATATGTCACAGCACAGTTGTGTTTTAAGGTGATTTAATTTGAAGCTCTTTTGTAGGGTATTTGGGAGCTTTGTCCTTCAACTCATAAAAATAAATGTGTTAATGAAAAACAGCCCATCAGAATAATGTTGTTTCACATGGAAACTTATGCAGAAATCTTGATCCAGACCATGAGATAAGGGATCAATTGATCCAGTACAGCAGAACTAGGGCATTTTTTCCTGGATTTGACTATCTTACATTGGTAAAAAACTAACACAATGCAACAGACATTTTCTGTTTCAAGAAATTGGATATTTTTTTAATTACAATTTTCCTTCTTTTTTTTTTCCTATCCCAGCTACCACGATTGACATGGTAAATAAATCACATTAGACAGTAATAAATGTGGTTGATATATGTGGCAGTGTTTTGCTTTTATTTCAGGAATTACAATGCTAGAACATCCAGGGAAACAGCTCACACAAGAACAGTCAGTGGTTTGGAGATGCTGGAACTAACACATCACAATTAACAGTCAGCTTCCTATGTTTAGAAAGAATTCTGGTGTTTTGGACACAACTGGATCATGGAGAAAATTTACCTACATCCCATGTGCAAAACTTAAGTTACACCACAAGAACAATTATGAAATAAAAAAAGAATTGTTCATTCAGCAGAAGAGACATCATCATCACCAAAATAAGCCAGGCAAGTAATTAAAATAAAAGTAAATATGACTTCAGCTTAAAGATGCTTTTCAATAATTAAAATTTCACTTCCTAAGGAGAACTATTTTCTGAAAATCTATACTAAAATAATAATTCCAATGTTGAATTCACATAATGCTAAATTGCAAACCATAGAAAAATATTACTTTTGTTGTCATATAAGTTTGTAACTTGCAAACAAGTATTCTCTGTGTGTACAAATGGCAATGAAATCTTACATCAATGTAGTTTGAAAAATAATTCAAGTGCATTCTAAGAATGGATCATTAGTTGGTTTTAATAGCTTCTATCATTGATTTATAAACTAGATGATTTTGGAGATTCTCTTTCATACTCAAAAACATTCACGAGTACTGTTTTAGGAATGATTTGGGGGGGGGGGGAAGAGACAAGAGTTATTAAATGCTAAGGTTTGTCAATAACACACTTGTTACAGACATACCACAGTTTGGTTTTTTTTCTACTTACTATTAGTTTTAAGTGCTCATTTTTTCAGCTGAGACTGTTCTATTGTTGTGATAATCCAGAAACAACACCATCTCTATTATGAACACACCTCAGGGGGCAGGGGGAAGCTGACAGCTTTTTTAATAGAAAAAAACAATCCTGAGGCATGAAGATTCTATTCTGCTGCTCACAACATTGAAAATGTTAAGCAAACCATTAAGACACTGGAACATTGTTTCACAGTTTCTGAATTTTGAGCTAAATAGAGAGGTTGGAGGTACGCACAAGCGGACATGAAGATTTACATACACAAATGCTTGGAAGCACATGCCACAGGAAAGTGGGGTTGATCTCATGCAAATAACTCCATGGAATTCCATAAGTCTTTCCAAATCTTGTACCAGTATAACATTGGATTGTCTCACTGCTATTAAAGCCTTCTAACACAAGGGTCTAGAGAATGAAGTCATGCTGAATTACAAGAAGTTTTGTTGGCTTCCCCCATCCCACCCCAACAGTTTACAGAAAGTAAAAGGCTACATAATCACAATCTGCTATTTTCCCCCTTCTTTGTCCCAGTTTTGTCCTAAAAAAAAATCAAGAGCTAAGTTCATATTAAATTTCTTGCATCATGGTATTTTGCTTTCAGGTGCTCTCCCCTCTCCTTAGCCTTCTCCTGCTTTCAAGATGCAACTCCAAACTCCTAATACTCCAGTAGAGACCTTTAACCAATGTTAGTCACCTTAGATTAAAAAGCATAACATCTTCTGCTCCGCGTACTGTGTAAGAAGTGTTATGCTGATTGCTGATCCTTCCAGTTCCTTGTTTTTTCTAATTTTTTAGGGGATTCACATCACCTATGATCTATTCATTATTATATGTTTGAATTTCTAGCCAAAAGGGACAAAATTATAGTACAATACTGCCATCTTGAGCCTACTGGGGAAGAACCAATCAACTAACAAAAAAAACCCCCAAAAAACAACAAACAACAAACCCCAAACCCAGTAGAATTTAGGTCATAATCCTGCAAACATGTACTCACTCAAAAACATCTCAATAGTACTAGTCTGAACTTAAGAAATAACTTGCGAAATTAAACTAAGTAAAACTTCATAAAAACAAACAAATTCTCACTTTATTTCAAAGAGTTCCTTCGTCAAAGGAAGTGGACATGTAAATAACCACTTCTTAGGAACAATTTCCCTTTTCTCTTCATTTAGCCCTCTTTCTTCACAGATTCTGGAAATCTGGAAAATATCTGTTAAGCCTCGACACTCCAAAATAGAGAAGCTGGTTTTATTTTTTCAAGTTAGGATTCCTCTCCATCCAATAGAGAAAGAAAACTTGAAATACATGATAAATAGGCTTTCAGATTTTTTTTAATATTTGTTAAAACAATTTCCTGTATTTTCTTCATAAAAATTATTCAGCTTGTGTCTATGGTATTCTTGCCCAAATTTCAAGTTACTCTACATTAAATCCAGACTGCCACCCTGTATGTCTGGTATTTATACAGTCACCTTTGCCTCAGAACAGCAAGCCAAAGATCTTAAAAATTCAAACCCCTTAATCAGAGAAATGATGACTTCTCCAGCCACATAGGTATTTATCAAACAATTATGTTACTTCCCCATTTTCCATTCCCATCTTTTTAGAGTTCTTCTATTGCTGTGGTACAAAATAAAGAGGGTCAGGTCAGACTGCCAGCTCATTGTCTCACACATAATGGTTCTAGCCAACACCCTTACTTCAGATATTTCTGTCAAGCCTCCCATCCCTTCACTATTACATCAGACCATCTTCCAGTAATTCATTCAAACTCTCTCGCCCTCTGCCAATTTCTCCCTTTGCACTCTCTAAAAGAGTAATTTTGCTGTTTTGTATGCTGTTTTAGACTGGAGGAAAAATGCACTGAAAACATGGAAAAATAGACTCATTCCTTATTTCTGTGGCACAGTAGCCAAGTAGGGTTCTGCAGCACACTGGGATTTCCAATTTTTTCATATTCTAATCCATTAAAACTTTGTATTTATAGACCAAATATTGTGAATTAAAACCTAATGATAGGCTTGAATATCAAATATATCTTGTGAGTTTCTCTGAAGCAGCTGAAGTTTCTTCCAGTGGATCTGCAGATCACAAGAGAGACCTTTTTGAGGTGGGGGGCTATTCAGTTGCTCTGTGTGTACATGTGTGGTCTGGTTGGTGCCCCAGAGATTTGAAAGGAAAGAAAATGCATACACAGTTGAGACAAATCTTCAGAATACATAACAAAACATGAAACTAAAATCATGTCTCCAACTCCAAGGGCATTCCGTTCTATTTCATGTACCCAACTCAGTTTTGAAAACAGAAGAGGCTCTCAATGAAATGTGCTCTTTAAATTGACTCTCATACCCAGATTAATAGTTTAACTGGAAACTTTACAAAAGGTCTGACCTACTGTCCAAAAGAATGGAATTTTGTCTAACTTTCAAGCAACTTTTGTCAGTTTCACTAATGAACATCAAGTAATCATAACAAATTTCAATACCAGCTCCACATCTGTATTAGACAATCATTAAAGACATGTTTTAATATTTCTGTTTTAAAAGGCAATAAGAAAAAAAATATTTACATAATTAAATTCAATACTTAATGCTACCTTGCTCTTCCCCCAATGGCAGTGATTGCTGTCAACCCTAGAACATTGCATATTACAACATAAGCATAGAGGACATTAGTAAGAAGAGCCCATGCTTTGTTTTTTAACCCATTATAAAACCGTAACATCCTATATGGAGTTAAAAACAAATTCATTTACAGAAAATAAAATGAAAGGGTGTCCCCACAGGTAAAAAGAAATCCTTTCAATAAACACAACAAAGTTTTCAAAATATAGTTATCAAATTTTGGCATAGGTCAACTGGCATGGTTCATGCCAAGAAATTCTGTGGAGAAGATGTGTAACATGGGTAGAAAAGAGAAGAATGGGGTACTTCAGCTTGTTACAGGATTAAGCTAAATGTTCAAAGCTCTCTTTATACAGAAATGGAGAAAGATTCTACAGAGCCTGATAATAAAGAGCAATTCCTAATAGCTGGCCACAGTGCACTGAATTCTTTTTTTTTCTTTATCAGTTGCTTGAGAGATACATTAGGTAATAGTACTGCCATGCTGCTGGATAATACCAGAATTGTTAAATTTATCAGTACAGCAATTTCATAGTTAAGAAAACTGCTAATAAAGATCCTAATAATCAAGAAGAGTTTTACCAGGAGCATATGAAGTCAAGTTACAGTGATGCCATAGATATTATCTCTGTGCTTTAAAATCCTTTTAGTATTTCTAGATTCATTCCACTGGGGAAAAAAAATAATCAAGATAAATCAAATACATACAGAAACACACTCACTCAAATGGCACTCATTGCTTTTTGTACAATTAAGCTTTAGTGAAAATATACATCTTAAAACAAATGAAGTACAAATGTACAAAAATCCTTGAACTCAGATAAAAAATATATATAATACAATTTGCTACAGAGATATAAAACATTTAATGTTTGCTCATCATTTCTGATGAGCATAAAATGATTTAAAGTCTGGAGGACTCCTGCTCATCATCACTGCAATCAGATTTAAAGCAGACCTGCAAGAGAAGACAAACAGACAGCTCAGCTGCAGAACTAATACTACTGTTTATTTGTGTGTTTTATGGGACACAGAAAGGCTGAGGGGGTGGGTGTTTTTCCAGCACATTTTATTCCATCCTAACTCAATGCTTTGGGAAACTCAAAGGAATCCACAATTTCAACCCCAAATCTCAAGTCATTAAAATTTAATTAAAGTTCTTTCCTTCTTTTAACTTCACAAGACAATTAACTGCAGTCCTATTGGTTCAAAACCAACTGAAAACTCTCAAACCATATTCATTTTTTAGGACTTCTCAATACATGGAATCATATCCTGGGATAATTTGAATCCTGCTGATTTTTGGCTGGAAAATACTACAGTAAGACACAGGCTTTAGCTATGTGAGAATATTAGTACACTCAACCATCCCTGCTATTCCATTACTCAAAGTGGGGGAAAAGTGTACTTGAAAAGGTGAACTAAAAATGAAAGTACTATTATACATTCCATTAGCATTGTACCATTTTAGAAAGGTGAATTGCTAGCTGAAGACAAAAGATTTCTTCATGCAATTTTAATACACAGCCTTGCTGTGGCTACTTAGTGATATGCACCTAGCACTTTTAAAATTCCATTTCTGCTTGAAAGCAAAAGTAATTTCTACCCAAGTGTTCACTATTGGAATATACTCAAGTTTCTCAAGACAATTCCTCTCTAAGTGCAGGCACACTGAGCAAGCAGAATTCTATATAACATCTTCAACTGCAAACTTTTACAAATAGTCTACTTCTTCCATCCTGTAGACAATTACAAGACATGATGTGTCTTCTTAGTGGTAAACACTCAATCCTCTGACCAAGAAATTCTTCTACTAAATAGTAGAAGTCTGTATGTAAGAAAAGGCTGTGCATTATCAGCTATGTAGAGATCTATCATGTCATTGTTTCAGTGAAGGCATTAAAATGCCTAAGATATTTTAACATTTGTTCTGTGATGCTTCTCATTTCTTTTGGGGCTATTTCTACTTATTTCCTTATTTATTGGCTAGATACTTATTTAACCTTATAAACTTATGTATTACTAGTTTTTACACAGGGCATCAATTATCTCAGAAGACATATCCACAGTTTCCATTAAAAAAAGGCAAAATATATAAGAAGCAAGACCCAAATTAACCTCTTTAGAAAATGAAGGTCTATAGCACAGCTTTTGAAAGAACGCACTACCTTTAACCCAGTAACTAGAGGAGAACAGAATGCTGAGGTAGGAGTTACAGGGATTGCCACAATTTCTGAAATGCGGTGGAGGGACAAAGCCGTAACCAAACAGATTTCAGTAGTTTCAGTATCCAGAGAACAACTTGGTTTTCCTATCACAAATTAATAATAATAAAAAAAAGAAAAAAAGAATGGAAGTTAATTTCCTTGTGACAGAAAAGAAATGCCCTTACCTCTCCACTAAAAAGTCTGTGAAAGAAGCCTCTCTTTGGCTTAGGAGACTTCTCTCTGTCTGGTGACACAGTACCATCATTTTCATATGCATTGATATCTTCAAAGCATCCCGTTTCAATCATCTTTGAAACATATAAAATATAAATGAAATATCTATAAAAGCCTATCAAACAAGTTCCAGGCATTATCTATTTACTCTGCCTGTGTACTCCTAACACTTAAAAATTCATCACCCAAACTACACCACTGTCTCTAAAAGAAGGCACAAAGCTGACATTGACCCTCCTTGTGCACTCAACCAACTAAAGGATAGCAATGAGAGCACTCTCACACAAGTAAGCATCAGGTATTCCCTTGGTTTTTTTGCATTCCTGCCTTCTGCTCATAAGGCAATGGAGAGAAGCTTTTAGAACCAGAAACACATTTTCCTTTCAGGTATTCTGTTCATTCCAGAGCAGTCCAGACAAAAAAAGGGTATTAGCTCTATGCCCTGGACTGAACTTAATTAATAAACATGACACAGGAGGAAAAAAAAGATATAATGAAGATGAGTCTCTGGACAGAAGCAAGGGAATTTGAAATCACCTTTGTCTGTGTACACAGAAACAAAATAATGAGTACAGAAAGGACAGCAGGAAGAGTGAATGCCAAAATGTAACCAACAGGCAGGGTCAGAAGGGGGGAAGTGGCTAATGCCCAAATCCAGGTGGCATTTACCAGTAAGTGCCATCCGTACCTATCTGTCACAACAGCAGGCAGCCAAATGAATATACCTTGTAGAGGAAGAGAGGGCATAAAGAGGAATAAGAAGAAATGAAGCCTGCATTTTTTGTAAGCCATGGCATTGGGTAAATTGTGGAATGGTGAGAGAAAGTCTTGAGACGCAAAGATTTGAGGGAATGGTGAATAATGAATTAAAAGAAAAAATAAGCACAAATGTACAATGAAATCTACAGTTCTTCCTTGAAGAAAAGGAATTGCCATCACAAAAATTCCACAATTACTTCCAACTTTATCCTTCTCTGCAGGGTTAGTTATTAGGCCACAGTGCATTTTTTAATGACTAGATCATATTCTGAAGTTCAGAATTACAACATAGTATAGGACATACTTCTTTCTCCAAGGTTCACTGTCTCTCAGTGAAAACTTTCTATGTCAAATGACAGCTTTCCAAATATCCTTCTTAATGCAATGCAAAAAAGCAAAAGGAAAACAAAAGGGAATGTACTTTTTTCCTCCAAATTGTTCAGAAATTGCTTCTTTTTCTGTTCAAGCTTTAAATAAAATGCAGTCATACTGAGAGAGAAATGACACTAGGAGAATTCAAGACAATAGTAATTTCAGAAAGTCACGAATAAATTATAATGGGGGGAAGGCATTCATAACAAATTTAAGTAATTGTTACTGAGTGCTCTTGCTGAAACAGTAAACAGGATTTGGATTGTATGCAGAGGCAGAAGAATTCGAGTACGCTATGCAGACTACTAGAATATTTATTCACTAGGTACACAAAAAAACTTCTAAGGGAAAGTCTAACTCAACTGATATTGAACTGTTTGTTTTGAAACCTTGAAAAAGATGAGTCTGCAATTCTGTATTACTGTCACTTGGATACTCTATTGATACACAGGCTATACACAAACAGCTTGCACTGCACCTATTTGCTTTTGAACACTTGGAATAACATCCCATCCCTCTCCTGTGAACAGCAGTACTGACTAACATGTGACTGAAGAACAAGGAGAGGGTGGTCCTACTGATACTAATACTGTTCTGCAAGCTGTGCCTATGATGACAAGATGCCAGAATTTGTTTAGGCAAATTTGCCATAGTGTACAGTTTTTGGGAAGTTGTCTGTATTTGCAGAATTTATTTATTTTTTTCTGAAGCCTGTCAGCAAAGAATTCTAAAGCAGAAACCTCTTTACATCTCCTAGAGAAAATCATTAAAATTTTATATTTTATTAAATATTCTATACTGCTGTAGTAAAAAAATAATCTTCTATGAAATGTACATTACCTCATTTTGCCAAGGGATTGAGACACAACCTGTCACAAATTTGGAATAGAAGTCATCATCTGTGGTATCCAGGTTCACTCCTTTTACTGTTGAGAACTGCTCAATGTCCAGGACATCTTTACAATAAACGGCACGTGGCTGCAGTACAATACAAGATTGCTTCATTAACGTTTTTGGATTTGCAAACTTAAAGTTTGGTTTTATTTTCCCTAGATGAGCAAAAGGGAGCAAAACACCTGCAATTTTACATTTCATATTGCTGATCAGCAAATTACACTATTTCATGGAACAGAAATACAAAGATTCTCTTCATAAGGCACCTGAGCAATTCTATCCATCCTGCAAGTAACAGGAAAGAAATATCAAAGCCAGAAATAGCTTGTCTGGATCTCTTAATGGTTGTCATAATTCACTCATCTTCTGTCACCTTCCTTTCAACTCCAGAGTGTTTTCTTCAAAGCTACTCCTCATTTCTTCTGCATCTGAGCAATGGAAGTGGACTTTGAAGGGCTAAAAAACCAGCTACAATTTCCCTAGGGAAATACCACTATTGCAAATTGTTCTGTCACAAAACAATTAGTTATCATCAATAGCTACAATGGTATTCTCCTACCAGTCTAACTAACTTTAAAGGTTTTTCTTGAGTTCATATGATTGCAAACATAGAATTATGACAGTTCTTGCCTTTTTAGATACTAATCAAATCTGTCTCACCTACTTACATCTGGCAAGAATGGAGGTTCTAACATGTTAGCTTCCAGCCTCTTGAAGTTGATGTTCCTGAAAATAGGATGTTGCTTTACAACAGCAGCTCCTCCTTCAGTGCAACCCAGTCGTTCCCCTGGATTTTTAGCAAGTAACTGCAGATACATGGAAAAAAAGCTGATCCATGATACAATCCCACAAAAAAAAAACCCAAAAAACAAAAAACTACATACAATGTCTTTCAATCTGTTTATTTTGCTACTTGGCCTCTTATTAGGTAAATTTATCATGTATCAAAATTAACTGGAAACCCAAACAACTACATTCTGGGAACAAACATATTTTCAATAGACAAAAGAATCCCTGAAAGCACACGATTTGAAGATTATTTCCAAAGTTACATGAAAATATTTTAATTGATGCCATGTTGAGAAGACTTTACAGTACAGACTTTGCAGTAGGGTTTCCTTTCAGGAAATACAGACTTATATTTTTTCCTATAGGCTTAAATAATGCACATATCTTGCATAAAATAGTACAGAAAACTTGTGAAGCTTTCTGTATAAATTTAAGAACAGACAAGATAGAAAAAAAAAAGCCATTGTCTTGTAGATAATGTTTTAGGTGAAGATACTGGTGTACTACTCAGCCACTTGTTCCCACACAGTATCCAAGTTGAGCATGCTATTGTACTCCACCTATAATTACAAGTGGTCCAAGCAATACTAGACTATTTCATTCATGCGATGAATAATCAATTTATGCAGCTTTTGTCCTGAGAAAAGTTCTGAATTCTTGAAGTTTCATAATTGAACAGTTCATGAACAATCACAAACTTTCATGTGAACTAAAGAAAGCTTTAAGAAATCCAGTTCTGAAAAAAAATCAAGATTTTGAAATAAAGTAGTTGGTCTCTTTAAAAGTATTAGAAATTTAATTTTCAAACCTCTATGTCTCTTCACCCACCATCCTGCAGATGGATTTTGCCTCCTCTGAAAACTTGTCTGAGTATGTTTCCTGGTCTTCCTTTACTCTCCGGTCAATCTCATCCCGTTTAACTCTTTCCTTATGCTTCCTGAATGGAGACTGTCCTTCAATCATTTCATAAATCAAACAGCCAAGACCCCACCAATCCGGACTGAATGTATACTTTTCATTTTTGAGCACTTCTGGAGCTACAAAACAAAAACAAACACACAATGTTTCACTTTAAATTGACTAATTGCATATATTGGAAAAACTCTCAGGTACTCTCTTTGGATTCTGGACAGATATGTTTGTGTGACTGCTCTGTTCTTCAAAAAGCTTTAATTGTGAGAAGTCTGTTTATATTCAAGAGAAAAAGTTTATTTCTTTAATGCTTAAACCCAGTATTCTTTAGAGAATGAAAAAAAAAACCAAACTGAGAATGAAGTTTTCCAAAGCATGGAAAGAAATGTACTGTCACAGTAATTTCTCTGTTTACCTGTAATCATAAATCTCTTTGAATCTCAGAAAGAATTACGTGCTTTCTTAAAGTTCTGCCCAAACCTAGAATTTTCAGATAAGTTTTCATCAGTAGGCTTATAATTAAGTACTAACATCTACAAATGCATATAATAACCTTTCTTCTTCCCATAACATGTCTAGTAAGTACTCCAGGTTCAATACAGTTTTTATATTCACAGAAGCAAATTTTCTGGTAAAATGTAACTAGCACAGGATGCTTTACATACCCATGTAACCAACAGTCCCAACACGTCCTCGGACAGTTTCACCTTCTGGGATCTGCACAGCTAATCCAAGATCTGAAATCCTGATATGTCCTATTTATATTAAAATAAATTACACATAGTCAGCAAAAATAATGAAGTATTATCACTCTTAAAATGAAAAATTTCTATTGCACACCTCATAAAAAAACCCACTGCAAAATATCAAAAATATTCATATAGCCCTAAGTTTATGTAACTTGAGAGCATTTTATTCAGCTCCCCCTTAAAAACGTAAAGAAGGAGAGGCACAGATATAACTGATTTTCTGAAGGTCATACAAAAATAATTTGCTCTTAAGCACTCTAATTCCTAGGTTTGGCATAGGCTGCTGTTCTTGGACAAATAGAAATGCTCATTTCAGATTCTGTATCTATGCATCAGATACTTGTGGTTTTCCGTTCTGTATATCCACCACAAGCACTTAGCTTTCTGTCTTCTTAATAAAACTTCAAATTAACTTAATTTATTCCAAATGAGAAAAAACTGTAGCCTGTACTGAGAGAGCTTGCTTTCCTGTAATGAAGTACCCCAATAATGCCAAACACAAGTACTTGGAATAGCTATCCCCACTTCCACCCCAAACCAAGAGTAGCGCAGTCAATAACCTACTCAGAATTGTTTATATTGTAACATGTCAGTTCAATTATGGGATTTCCTCTTCTCGTTAATCACTCCTAAGTGGATAACAGCTTCTATTGCACTTTATCAGCCAAATTTCTCAAGTTGCTGACCTTCTATCATGCATGGCCTTTACAGCTGTACCTTGAACACAGAAATCATCTGGCAATAGACTGGTTTGTCATGCACTGCTCAGTGGTGTGTCGCTAAAGGACACAAAATGATTTACATGAATGTCTCTCAGTGTTAGAACAGGAAAAAGTCACTTTATTTTCTGACTCCAGTATTTGTAGTTTCTTGACAATGATCAGGGATTGGACAATCAAGCTACTACTTTCCCAAGCACACTGGTCATGCATAACATACATCAAAAGACGTTTCTTAGAAGGAATGTGATAAACAACCCATGTTTCTAGAACTTTCATGGGAAAGTAACTAAAACTATGAGAACATTATCAGAAGGCTTTAATTTTCCAGGGCGACAGTGGGGAACCAGTCCAAGCAGGGCAGTGGGAATAAATCCACCCCATCTACTCTCCCTTTACATTCCCACAGACAGATATAGTTCTTTGTTGGATAGACTCATGAACTGTTTCATGTACATTCAAGGTATTTCAAGGCAAGAATTGTATTGCCATTTTAATTTAAAAACCCATAACGTACTTTCTTAATAAAAAAGTAAAAGTCCAGACAAGACAATTACATTTTCAATTCAATTTTAAAACAACTTGTAGAAAGATTTATTGCCAAAAAAAAGAGCAAAACCCACACTTAATTTTCTAATTATTAGTTATAAGGACAGGGATACTGTTTACAGAGACAGCACAGACTCACAGAATGATTCAGGCTGGAAGGGACTTTGGAAGGTATCTAGTAAAACCTTCTGAGCAAGCAGGCAGCTCAAAGTGTCCAAGGTTTTTTAAATACTTATTTAGAAAGCCTCCAAGAGTGGACACTGCATCACCTCTCTCGGTAGCCCATTCCAATGCCCAATTAGCCTTTGTGCATATATGCTGTGGCATTCAAAAAGTTCTACAGCATCAATATTAGTTAACAGCATTCCAGTTTCTTATGTACATATGTTAGATAATCAGGGGATGGAGAGAGAGAGTGGAGAAAGTCAAGTACCACTCTACATACTGGTTAGAAATAAGTAAATGCTCTGGAGCAGCAAATGCTATTTTAAATACATTCAGATGTTCTTCTACTCCCTGACATCTGATGAACCCCTTTTCAAGTGCAAGATCTGAGCTCCTGAAGTGATTTTCTAATTAGTCCCCTGTGCTCTCTGGAACTGGATCAAAATATCCCTGGCAGAGAGGAAGCATTCTAGTGCAGTCCTGCCAGGCTACATTTTTCCTCAAAGAAACCTTCAGCTTTTCCAAGACATCACTGGAGAGAAAAATTAAAGAATGCATTTGATGTCTAGCAAAGCTTTAGCTCTTGGAAAGTGACTTCTCTCAAGCATCATCTTTTTTGAAATTTATCAGTCAGAACATGCTGACTTTAAAAAAAAAATACTGTGGTAATGGCTTTAAAAACAGTTTTTCCTCAATGAAAATGCTCAGTTGTTACAAGAACAAACTTGTAATATTCATCCATGGCTTAGAAGAGAATTCCTGTACATGTTCCACAGTCAGTTCAAAAGATTCTGGTAATGACTTGCATATGAAGTCATTAAAGAAAATTAATTTGGCTTTTGACAAACAGAAAACTAGAAACATTTCTTCATATTGTTTGTACTTCCTTGATTCCTTCCAGCCACATATGCATCAGGGACCATCAGACATCTTTTAGTCAAAATGTTAAAATATAAATACTTCAGATTTCTTCTTACTATCTAAACATTCTGGTTTACTAAGTAAAATTCTGGTCCCCATCTAACAAATCATGTTTCCACAGCTGACGAAAAGACAAACAAAACAAATCCATATAAAAGTTTTTGAGATTTTAAATCAAGAGGAGGGGGAAAAGGAGGAGCAAAAGTGAAAAAGTAGCCATTTGAAGTTGAAAATTGGCCTTTCAAATATAATCATGGCTGACCCCCAAAGTTTTCCCCTGCTTTCTAGAAAGCACGGCAGCATTTTCTTTGGTAAATTAAGATTCATCAATTAGGTCTCTTATAATGAAGAAATCCCTTACATATCTGGCATGGTGTTAATTAGAGGTGTAATTCCTGATTTCAAAATTAATTTTAATTTTTACTTACCACAGTCATCAAGAAGTATATTCTCAGGCTTCAAGTCTCTACAAATAAAATAACAGAAATGTGAATTAGACAAAGACAAAACTATTAGCCCTCAAGTGCAACAGATTCAACAGAAGGTCTCTTGGTTCTGACGGAAGCAATTTTTCAAGTTCCACCTATAAACAAAAAAAACCTGTGAAGCTGATGGCCTATAATGTGAATAGTTTAACCAGAGAACTCAAGTTATAATGTATATTGTTAATTTGATTTTTATTTTTATTTTTTTATATATATATGTGCATTTGTGGTATGTATCAGTAAGCATGTGGACTTGAGATGTCTCTTTGATTTATTCTACCATAAATATAAGCCAGAAATAGCCATGTAAAACCCAGTAGTTAGCTAAAGAATCAGTTATTGGAGTAGATTATTAAAAACAATATTCTTGTATACATGTATACATACAGTTGTGACAAGAAGAAGAGACTGAATAAAAGAAAAGGTTACACAGTAGAAGTATAAAGAAAGTATTCTCAGTCCACCACTAAGTTTGTTTTGCTTGTTCTGTAATATTAATGCATAAGGGGTTAAATGATGTAGGTACAGAGACAAAACAGAGCATTGAAATCATACAATCTCAATTGCAATGCATAACACTTCTGATAGTTTCATTAATTCAAAAGCAATAATAAGTTTATTGGAAGAATCTGAAATTAAAACAGAAGAAGACTATGCCTATTCAGAAGGTTGTGACTATCCTGTTACCCTTGTGAGCACAGCATGCAATGCAGCCAGGGACTGCTAGAGCCCTCTGTGAACTACTTCAGAGTGGGCAGGAATACAATCCCATACTCCTAAAACTTATTTATTAAAATCATGAATTAATTTGCTTTGTAAATCATAGTTTAGTTTAATTTTACAAGCAAATCTTGAATCAACTTTATACTGTTCTAAGATATATCAAGCATCAAGATACAAATCAAGAAGCAAGAAGACATAAGAGATATATTCCTAGGGATATGCCATGAAAAGGACAACTAAACAATTTTTTTTTATTCTTTTCCTACAAAATTAAAATACAAACTTGTTTTAGTAAGAAACAATATGTTCAATGTTGAAGAGATGTGGAAAAGTACAAGTAACTGTAGATGACACTCACCTGTAAACAATTCTCTCCCTTTGCAAATCCTCCAGACCACAGCACAGTTCTGCAGCATAGAAAATAGCCCTTTCTTCATCAAAGCCAGGATTTCCCATGTTATATATGTGAAACTTCAGATCCCCTCCATTCATTATGGTTAATACTAAACACAGGGCATCTTTCGTCTCATATGTATAGGATAAACTAACCTAAAAATAGGGATGGTGAGAACACAGCCATTATTCATTCATAAACCCCAAAACAATTCACAAATCTTTTTTCCAATAAAATCAACTTATGAATCCTTTTTCAAAGCAAAAAGAACTAAACATGCAAGTGGAAAATCACTCTGGCAGAGTACTGGAAGACACAAAGGAATTGAGACTAATTTGCCTGTATACACGAACCAAACACCCAACACAAAAGCTTAGTGGCAAATCTGTTTAGATACCTGAGAGCTCCACCCAGAACATAACTTTACTGATGATGCCCCTCAGTTGCATGTTACCTGTATTACTTTTTGTCCAGATAGCATTAGCATATTCCTTATTTTATTGGTATCTCAGAAATTATGCACTGCCAAACCATCTTCCTGAACTACAAGACTCAAAACTGCCCTAGAGAAACCCAATTTATTTTAAATCAAATGTATAGTTTCTATTCCTACCCCTGCCTCCCCGCCACCCCCCTCCAGTAACTGCATATTTCCCTGATTTAGAACTTGCCAACAGTAAAGACTCAGTACAACTCCTCAGAGTCTTTCTTCCCACTGTACTTGAAATGTGGTGCTAATAGGCAAAGACAAAGCACCACTTTTTTCTTTTTTCAGGTTTTAGGTAAAAGATTCTAAGTCCATTTAAAGTTTTAAGGTAGACTTGTGAATTAAAAAAAAGCCCTCCCCATTTAGCACAATGTAATATACTACAAAATTAAACTGTTTAAGTTACAAATTCATTTTCAACAGAAAAGCTATGCTACACAGATGATCATCTGGTTAGGATCTTCAAAATTACCTAACTTGTACTAAGAGCAATGGAATTCAAACATATACTTAGCTTACATTAGGTAAACAAACTAGGTAAAAAAATATTTTTTTTTTACTCAATATATGTATTTTAAATGCAGTACAAGTAAATAATTCCTTTAATCAATTAATAGATCCAAACACTTCCTTCAGAAGCATAAATATAATACTAGAAAATAAAACAAAAATAAATATAGAAATCAGCTACTCAAGATGTAGATTCCCACTTGGTTTTAACCTGATGTGTCCAGCTGTCACTGTGTAACCTGTGACAGAGGCATGACAAGTTATCTACCCACTTCCAAACCAGTATTACTGCAAATGCTAGACCTAGATCTTCTCTGTTGCATAAAAAACCACCATTGGATAGCAAGAGGAAAATAACTCATGCTCATTTTTGTAAAGCAATTTTAATTTCAGCTTTTAATTTGCAGTGTTTACAGATGCTGAAAAAATGTTAATCAGAAACAGAAGTTTCACTGTTTTAGTAATTTATGGATAAATTCAGGTACTCTCTGGATTCAGTTTTAATCACTTTAAGCCCAGAATCCTTGTTCAAAAACAACATTAGCATATTTATACAAAACCATAATTTACAGTAGTTTAAAATATTAATATATCTGACCAGCAGGTTTTTCGTTTTTTTTGTAGCTGGAAGTATTCTACAGTGAGGTTTTTTTAATACATACAATATATCAGAAAATATCTACATACATATTTTATATACATATCAATAATAAAATATAAATAATATAAATATTTTCACTATCCTCTAAAAACAGGTGCTCTAAAATCCTCTGAATAGCAATACATATAAGTATTGTATAATATAAGTAAATGGATTTCAAACCAAAGCAAAATGTACTTGAAATTAACATTTAAATGACATTTCAATTAAAAAGTAAACATTACCTGGGGAAAGTTTTACTTGGTGTATCTTTGAACATTTTTTTCTTTCACTGCTTAGTAATTAGAGCTACTAACAGACCATAATTTACATAATAGCATCAGGTTTAGGTATTAAGACTAAGATTTCCATTACATGGAAGTGCCATAAAAAGTTAATTGTTTTACATCCAAGATACCTCTTTAAGCCTTGTTACACAGCAAAGCAATATAACCTGAATCAATACACTATTAAAATGTCATTTTTATCTCAAAATATAACAGCAACAGAGTAGCAAATGCTATGAAAATACCTCAGGATATAAAAACTCAACTATTAAACAGAAGACAAAGATTCAGTAGCATCAGCATGCTGAAATACAGCCTTATTTCTGGATGTGACAAATAAAGCAGGTGGACCAAAAAAAAATCCCTGAGCACAGAACTATTCCAAATCGCACATAAAACATATTTGTCATTGTATCAATCATTTCTCTTTACAGTCATGCACTCCCTAAATCAATTTAAAAGAGTTTTGTGCCTACAAGTTCCTGGAAGAGACTGAAATGAAGTAAACAAAATGAGATAAATTTCTGAAAATAGATTGGAAGTAGATACTTACTACAAACCTACTATTCACTTTTTCTAGAATCCTTTTTTCATTTAGAGCCATTGATTCTCCTTTCCTCTTCTTTATTCTCTTTTTTTCCAGCTTTTTGCAAGCATACATTTTTCCTGTTGCCCGTACTTGACAGGCACACACCTACAAAAACAAGGATGGTGTGTCAGATGCTTGAGGTTTTTTAAAATTTTTTTTTAAAGACTAAGTTTAACTTTCTTTTCAAACTCTTTAATGGTCTCAGAAAATTACGGTCTGTAAGCATCAATACAGAGCCTTCCCTCATGAAACAACTTTAAAGGTTCACAAAAACTGTAACAGAAGTAGAGAAAGCGATTATACAGAGGCAAACACATTTCTTTGGGGTTAAAGAGTTTAGTAAAACTGTGGATCCTGTGTTAGTGAAACAAGTTACTACAGTAATGCTGTTAAGTGTCTTAGTACCTATTAAGGACACATTCACATCACAATCAAACAGGAGAACCATAATGGTAATTTAGTAGCATGCCTTCTCCTTCCATATTGGGCTCTGGTTAAAATAAGCATGGGGGGCAGTTCAGTGAATTATAAACAGAATTAATAAAACCTATAGATTTTAAATTAGGTTCATGAATACTCAACATAATAAAAAAATTGCAACTAAATGCTCATTTCCAAATGAAATTTCTAAGCAGAAGCAACTGTTATCAGCCAGTTTTCTGCAGCTTTGTGCAAGACCTACAATGCTCAAACTAAGACGTCAAAACCATTTGTATCAACAATAGTTTGCCAGGTGATGTGTCAAATCTAGATTTATAGAGACAAGAGTAAAGCAGACTCTTCTTTTATTCCTTAAAAACTGCCTTGCAGAAATATACTTTTGCACTCACCTCTCCAAATCCACCTTTGCCTAGTACTCGGTAATGCCTAAACGTGTGTTTGGTTACTGGCTGCCTGATTAACAGAAAGAAACAATTATTGCAACAGGAATTACAAATATTAGTAATCCCTCCCCACCCCGAGGTCTGTCTTCATTTTCTCCTTTCTATTCTGACGTATTTCTGAACAAATGTTGCCTTAACATCATGTAGAAGTACTATAATAAGCTGAATTTCTAATGTAGGGGTGCTGTGCTAAGAAACATGGGCTCCCTCATGTGGTCACCAGGCACTGCCAATAGCAGGAAGAAAAGCTGGTCAGCTCGGCCCTTTGCTGCCCACAGTTAGAGCCTGTGTGTTCCCGCCACAGGCCATTTACCACCTCCTGTTGCCTCCCTTAATTGACACGCTGGCATGCAGAGTGCACTTCAATGGGATCATGCTTACAATGTGGCATTTAAAAGGTAAACCATTTCTGATTTCACTTTGTTTTTTCACAAAAGAAAGAGCTGTGATATGCAAGAGCAGTTCAAGAACCAAATTGTTAAGGTATTGCGGCAGAGAAGGAGGAACAGATAACTGGAAGCAATAGAGCTGTTGACCACTCTATGCTAAAACTCTCCTAAATGTGTCAGAGCAGGACTATTACAAGGTGGTGGGTTTTTCTGTGTTTTGCCTTAAACGAGCGTTCATTGTTACTGCAGTTTTGTTCTCAGGACAAGAGTGGAGGTTCATTTAGTAGAAAATCTGAGTAACATACCTAGTTTTCTTACTGGCTTTTGCTACCAAAATAGACACTGGATAACTGGAATTTACAACAAAATTAGAGCTCAAGCACCTTAATGTTAGAATATATGATCACAATACCCAGGGGGCTGAATTTCAATTGATTTGTAACAATTTCAGCCTTCTGAAAGACTCTGGACACTCATCTAGTATTGATATGGACGGCCAAACTAGATTCTGAGATATATATATAAATGTATATATATATCTTGCTATCTTGTAATTATTAGATCTGTATCTATACCACCCTAAAAAAACCTAACAGTTAGCCCAGTGGGTTATAAAACTAGACTAATCTGTTTATTAACCATTAATTAGACCAAGTTTGAAACTAAAGGATGATAGTATTCCCAAGAAAGACTGGTATTCCACTGCACACTTGACAGCCAAACACTGCTGAATTTGCATTTACCCAATACCACTTAAAGAGTTAAGATTTACCACTTAAAGGCTACAGACAGACAGTTCCATTGGAGTATTGGTTTTCTTGCTGTCCATCAACAGCATCCTTTACATCTTGTCTTTCAGATCATAATTTCTTAAGACAGGCAATCTCATTTAGCATTCATCTCTACAGCATTTCCAGCATAAAAACCAAAATTTTCCACAAAGCAAAGCTAAATTATAAAGCAAGCAGAAATAAACTTACTTTTCCAGCCATTTCCACTGTAAGAAACGGGAAAAATACACACTCTCCTGGTAAGCTTCAAAAGGTCTTTTGCTTAGATATTCATGGACAATTCTAGCAGGAACATAAACAGAAAAATAAAATCCATCTTATTCTGAAAAAGGCTCCTGTTGAAGCAGGAGGTGCTATCAATCTACAGACAGTATTTAAACATATTGATGAAGCTGTAGGCAGAAAAACATCACCGTATCTACAAGTTTTAACATATTCTTTGGACACTGGTAAATAAAATTTTATTTTAGGATTTGATATTGAAATGCAAAATGCCATATCTAAACCATGAACACCAAGTACCTTATCATTCCCTTAACGAAACACACCAAGATGGAGGTGGGGAAGGAAACAAGTCATTCAAACTGTAGTCAGGTATTTATTAGACAGAGGAAAGGGAATGACCTACATGAGACAGTCCATCTGAGACATGTTTTATGAGGTGTTCTCACACAGCCCTTTCCATTTTAAATCTCAGCTTGTTACAAAGCATGCTATTTCTGTTGCCAGGGAGATGACCCAAGCAGTGACAAAACCTGTAGTCATCCGTCAGACGTGATCAAGCACGCCTTGAAGAACCAGAAATATTAGAAACTTAAAGGCTTTAGAAAGACATGTAACACTCATAAATACGTACCATCCCTCCAAGAAAAGCCTCCCCTGCTACTACTGTGTGAAATACCACTTCATGACTGCAGAACGAAACCAAGTTGTATTGTTTTGTGTTAACTATCACAACTAATCCTCCAATCAGCCATCTTAATTCCACATAAGTGTTGGCCTCAGTTAAACTTGTTTTCAAGAACCTTAAATGTCTGACATTGTTCATAAACCTTTCAAGCTTCAACTTATAACTTCATACTTTTCTGAGTACGTTCATCATGGAAGAGAGTCACTCAAAAAGTAAGAATACAATAAAGAGAAAAACCATTTATCTTACAGAATTCTTGGTGGCAGACAACAGTGTGATTTTATGTAAAAGCAGCATTAAAGAAAAAGCTCTGCAAAAGTCAAACATCTCAATCACAGCTGAAGGAAATTTAGTCCTTTAATAAATCTGTTCCAAGTTTCTTTCTTTACTCATTTCAGGAACTCAGTATTTCTGGATATAACAACTTCATCTTTCACTTTCCTTAGAAACACACAAATTTCTCTTGTAATTCTCAAATTTAGCATTAGGCATTTTTAACTTACCTAGTACAGTCCATGAAAAGATCCTTAGAAGGGTTCTTTTCTAGTCTTGCTCTACATTCATTTACTGTTTCCTGAGGTATTTCTGGCAAGTGTGCTGCAGACTTAAAAAAAGAAAGGATAGCAACAATGAAAACAGTTAAGTCAACAGAAAAACTAAAAGTTTGGTATTCAAAGATAAATTAAAATTTTTAATACAGGAAAAGGAAAAAAAGATTGACTAAAGAGAAAATCAAGGAAGTATTTGAGCAATTTTTTTATTTATTTCCCATTACAGAACAATTAATTGAAAGTTATTTCAGTTATTTACTATTTCAGTATCTGGGGGAACAAACTTGGCAATGAGTCAAACTTCTTTTTCTTTCCAAAAAAAAGCAAGTAACCTCTTTGGCTTGGCAGGATGGAAAGGAGAAAGAAACACAAACACAAGCTGGGAAAATATTTCAAATCAGACCAAAGAAATCTGGGGTCTTTTGAAAAATGCATGTGACTTATGGTAGTCCCAAAGAAATTCTCAAAAAGATGTGGCAAATTTAGATTCTATCTTCTTTTAAGGCATCTTCAAGACCTTTTGTATACCATGTACAAAGCAAGAGAAGCAAAAGGAGCATCTATTAATAAAAAGCAAAGATCTAATTATGCACCCACAGAAAAGCTTCCACTGGATACCAAAAAAACCTCTTTGATAAATGAAAAAAATCAGCTATTGATGATTACCATGGAAAACTGAAAGTAACAGAATGCTTCAGAAGAAAACAGCATTTCACTATGTGAAAACCTGCAGCAATTCTGAAAATTTACAGCAAACTAACCAAGGACACACAGGAGTCTAATGGACTTCAGACTACAACACCCTTTGTTAATTTGCTTTAAAGTTTTCTTTAGGTGTCAAATGGAGAATAAATTGTAATGATAGTAGCTATAAAAGCAGAGATCAGTCCAGTTTTTTGATTTCAAGTTGATTGAGCAGAATTTTAGAAGGCAGCACACCTCTCAGAAAGACAAAATTGGGATCAATGAAGTTTGAAAGTCTATTTACTAAAACCAATGCAACCACTGAGATCTCTCTAATTATCTGACACTTACAAAGCACTCGAGAAAATCTTTTGCAGTATATTTACCCCATTAGTGAAGTACGTCTCTAAAACTTTGAGGCCACAGTCTATGCGCTTTTCATCTGAAGATACCTCATATTCTGCCTAGGGGAATGGAATTGAAAATTATATTATGTTCTGAGCCACGTGGCATCTTTTACATAATGATAGGTAAATTTTATAATGAATAACACAATACTCCTAATATAAAAGAAACAGAAGGCTATATATTGAAACATGTATGAAGAACAGTCCTAAGGATAAAAACAACGCATATGGAATTTAATCTTTAGAAAATGTATGAAACCTAACAATTAGTCTAAGTGCAATTACAGAAATTGCATCGTAGAGGTTAAACTAGATCAATTACAATAAAATAGTATTTATGTAGTATTGTAGGACAGAATGACCCAGATGGAAAATAATTGAGAGTACAATAATCAGCTTTTTCTTCACTGTACTTTCTTCCCTTCATGTATTATTCTTTGCTACAGTTTTGGGTAAAACCAGGATAAAACTACTTTCTACAAGCTTAAAAATGAGATCTAAACCAAACCCTACATCATTCTTTGAGAAAATGAAACTGAGTAAATACAAATTTTGAAAGTTTTTGACTTAGTAACATCTGGTAGTGGGATGTAGAAAAAGAGAATTGTGCAACACAGTGCATTTTACAGATAAACAACTGGCAGCTGAACAGAGCTCCAGAAGTAGCTACTTATGGAAAAACCCACAACCAACAAATCACCACACAGATACTATTACTGAAAAATTCCAAGAACTACTTACTATTAATAATTTTATGGAATAATTTAGAAGGAGATATCAGAAGTTACAACATTTAAAGACAACACAAAGTCTGGGGAAAGACGAATTAGAACAAAGCATCTCAAACAGCAACACGTATTAGGTTTGTTAGCTGGGCCAACTCAATTGGAGCTTATTTCATATTTCAGTATGTAAATGCATGCACCTAGGAACAAAAAATATATGGCAGACTTCCAGAATGGAGGATTGTATCAAAGAAAAGAACAGCTGGGCATATTGGGACAACAGTCTTTAGAAACCTCATTGGACATGACAAGTAATTGATCTAATCAAAAGTTATTTACCTTTATAAGGAAAACTAGAACACTGAAAAATGACAGTTCAAGAGTCAAACACACACAATACTGGAAATAACAGAATCCCTGATTTCCAGTTCTGCCATTAATGACAACTAATCCTCACTGACTCACTACTAAATTATCAACATCTTTTTCTATTGAGACACTTCAGCACGCCACTCAAATCTATCAATCCAAATGCAAAACATTATTTCTGCCGTTCAATTCCACAACAAAAAGTCTAAAGGACAGGAATTCTTCTGCAACTGAAAATCAACTTGAACAAGTCAAAAATGTTTATCAACCCAAAGTTCAGCAGTGTATTTAGCACCTTTGACACTAATTTAATACAAATAGTTAGGCATGCTATTTTACATGGATAGTGTAATTTAAAAGGAAGCTTGAGAAATGGCCTTTCCAAATAATTCTGTAACTTACAGGGAAGTTTGAGCTGTTACCCATTCTTTTTCATATATGAGTAACCCTGTCCCTAGCTAGCGAAATGAGTCACTAGATTGGATAACTCTAATTCTTTACTTTAACTTCTGTCACTTACATTCAATTATTTCACAACTCTTCTTCCTGTAAATCCAAGCTGACTCCAGACTTTTAGGTCACACCTTCCCAAGAACTGGAGCTTACCAGGCTCAGTATTCAGTACAGGTAGACAACATAGTATTGGTACTACCTTGATTTTGGACTCCTGAAATAATCACACTGCAGAAATCACATTGCTTCACGTAAAAGAGTCAGAAAACTCTATTAACAATGATGCAAGGTTTTTAAGGCTATGACATTTCATTTTGGGAATTTTTTTTTCCAGAAGACTAAGTCTAAAATTTCTTTAACAAAAGCTAAACAGCCTCAGCTTTTGCTTCTCTGTATTTTCTTCTTTGTATTGCCTTACAAAGAATATCAACAAAAAAACCCCTCAACTCCCAAAAGAACAAGCTTGCTGAAGTCCAGTGTTGAAGTCCAGTCCACAAAAGGGAATCAGGCTAACTCAAGAACCACCTGTAAGAGATGGTAGGTATTTTATCTCACACCCTTGATCAAGACAGGATGCTAATTTCAGATTCTGAGAGTCACTAAATAAAGGCTATCTTGTTTCAGTGATTCCCAAGAATAATTCTTCACCCTGATTTTTTAAATGGAAGTTAAACAACAAATAAATAAAAGTAAATTGTGAAATCATTCCTTACATCAGATTATCTCAGCTATGCCACTCTTCGTTAATTCACAGAAGTGTTGCAATCCACACAACATTATAGGTTACATATTTCAAAACAATTCAAATTTTTCAGTTAGTGAAAAAGTTACTTCTTAGAGAGTTTTACCCGAAAATGACATCTGTAGAGCAAGGACACACCTGCTTTACAGTCACGCCTAAGATTCATTCTCTTTTGTGCTGCCAAAGATTCTGCTACTGCTTATCTAAGACATGAGGACTAAAATGTGTACAGAAGTTGTAACCATTAAGGGTACATCCACAGTTGTCAGTGCATGGCACTCATTAAGGGCTCTGGTTTATATTCACTTCAGCAAGAAAGCTTCACTGTTCTGGATTTCCATTCAATCTGTTCCGTCTCCAACTGTCAATCTAGTCTCTGGAATTTGGTGCTCAAACAGCTCCTGGGAGTCACAAAAGTGGGGAGTAAGCCCAATAGCACACAGATTCATTGACAAATGTAAATAATTCCATTTATTTGACACTCAAATTCCTTTTCAGCTGATCTAGTGTCTCAGTTTTTACTCCCACGGAGAAAGGAAGTTACAGTGAAATGGGAGGCACAGAAATAATCCCGTGTACATTCCTTACACCCTGCCTCTTCCAGAGCCATCTTGCAATCCAATATCGTACTTTGGGATGCATGCAAGCAGCAGCACTACCCTACTTCTGTCTCCTTTGGTCATTTGTTCTCTGTGTGTAAGAACAAAAATGGCTGCAATGAGAAAACCTGTTCTTTCAGCAGCAATCTCAATTTGAGACTGTATCATATTGTTCTTGGATTAACTGTGAGGGACAAAGAATCAAAAGCTCTGAGCTGTTATTCTCTCCTCTTAAGGGATGCCTGCCTAATCTTCTCATTACTCTCCCCCTCCACAAGAGGGTTTTGGACTGAAGATTTTTTGCGAAATATAGCTGTGGGCACACTTCCTTCCTTCCCTTGTTCTTCAGCATTAGATATCAAGATGTAAATATATCAAGACCTTTTTCCCTTGGTCTCAAAAAAATTGGTTTTTCTCCTTCCATAGATGGTTCTCTAAATTTCCATCTCCATTGTATGGTTTTTAATTAGCACATGCTGTGTAGCCTAAGGCTTTCATGCAAGTTGCAACATTTTAAAGTATATGTTTATAACATTTTGAAGCCTGAGTATAGCAAGTAATATTCATAATACAGACATCTTTTCAGGCTCATACCAAGCAGCATGTCTTCCTAAAATTGCTTCTCTCTCTCCCATCATGCCCATTTCTGTAGCTCTGACTATACCAAGATGGCAGAAACTTTATAGTAAACACCAAACATTTTCTATTAAGTAGCAGAGACAGTTTTTTGACATCCATCAGAAGTTACAGCTTTACAGTCAGCAAAGACTAGACCACACTACATTTTCAAGTACACAGCATTAGGAAACAGGTGTATAGAGATAATTAATAAAATGGTTGTGTCTTAACCACAGCAGGCAGCTAAGCCCCACACAGGCACTCACTTCCCCCCACTAAAAACCAGAAGGTCAGAAGTGAGAAATCTTACAGTTTGAAATAAAGACAGTTTGATGAAGCTGCAGTTACAAGCAAAGCAAAGTAAGAAATTCATTCATTTCTTCCCATTGGTAGGGAGATATTTGGCCATTTCCAGGAAAGCAGGGCTTCATTCTCATGGATAACGCCTATCTGGCAAATTGTAACTTCCCCCCTTCCTCTTTCTTTCCCCCAGCTTTTATTACTGAGCACAGCACCATATGGTATGGGATATCCCTTGGGTTCAGCTGTCCTGGCTGTGTCTGCTCTGAACTTCTTGCACACCATCAGCCTCCTCACTTTTAGGGCATCATGAGGAGCACAAAGACTTTGACACTGTGTAATCACTATTCAGCAAGAACTTAAACATCCTTGTTATCATGTTGTTATCAACATTATCATGGTCTAAAATCCAAAATACAGCACAAAATGAGCTACAATGAAGAAAATTAACTCTATCCCAGCAAAACCAACATAAAAATAAGATATTTACATACAAGAATATATAAGCAACTGTCTACTATAGCCATAATCCATTTCTCACTGCTTACCACTGCATCCAGAAATTCAATGCATCTTTTCAAATCTGGTCTGGAATCACAGAACTGTCTGAAGAGAAGTCTTCCTATTGGCTGTTTGTCACAAAGCTGGTTATAGTCTCTTTCTGGGAAAAAAAAAAAATAAATATCTTTATTTATTTTTATTTTTATAGTAGGATAATCATTACTCCCATCTGAGGTCAGAAAAACACCACTAAAACATGAAGATTTTACATTAACATATTTATCAAAGATAACATAAATATGCAATGATGCCAAAGAATAGTGAAACACTCTTCAGTCACATTTGTGTTCTATTGACTATCCCATTTACTAAAAACACACTGAACTATACGTTTAAAGTTAATTTGGGTTAGGGTGCAGAAAGCAACCACACTGTGAAACAGTAATACCAAAGCAAACAAGATTGTTTGGAAAGAACGAATACAAAAGGTTATAAAATCTATTAGAAGACACTAAGGAAAAATGTAAAATATATTAGCGTCAATTTAAAATGAGAGTCCTTTTTCTAATTCAAAGTTTTGTAAATCTATTCTTTAGGAACAGTTTCCTTAAACAAACAAGGAGCTGTGATACATTGTTTAATCCTCTAATAAATTTTATTTTCTCCGAAGTTCTCCATCATATTAGAAGTGTAATAGTTTTATTTTTTTGTTATTTAGCATTTAGAAGCAATACAGAGTCCTTTCCATTAACAGCACCAAACTGTTACCCTTCTCATTCAAAGGAGAGGATTTTCAGGACTCACCGATGGAGCACCGAATACCCTCACAGTGACTGACAGGGGGCAACTTCAGCATCTCTTTCCATTTTTTACTACGCCCACTCCGTTTGCCTAGAAGAAAATATGAATAAAATTGAGAAAAATTGAACATAACATTAACAGCATAAACCTAGGTCAGTTCTACACAGATGTGTCAGACTACTTTTCATGCCTAGAAAGAAATCCATCTACAATGATATCCAAACCAATAGCAAATGTGATACAGAAGAACTTTTATGCATTTTTTTCATGCTTCATGTAAAGTCTTTTCCAAGACAAATATTTCACATTTTGGCTGTGTATGTAGAATATCTCTCCAGAGAAAAGACAAATATTTAGGTATTATGAAAATCACAAACAAAACTGGAACATTAAAGATGAAACAAAAAATAATTTTGAGAATTATCTCTCAACCATGGTAAAGAATGGAAGAAAATAAAGTTGAGTAACAAAATACCAAGAACAAAGTTCTTAAATACATTTTTGGATAATAAAGTTGTACATAAATATTCTCTCTTTAAGGGCAGTAATAGTAGTAAGAGTAGACCCCACTAATAAATGAGAGGGCATAGCTCAAATACACACTGTTTACTCTAGACCACACAAGGATACCAGGAAGAACTTAGCTATTGTAAAATTTAGATATTTTCAATGCTTCAGATTTCACAGCACTAATATTGAATTAGCATCAATTAAAAAAAACTACCACAGTATTTTTCTCTGTTTCTAAAAAAACATATCTGTGCTACATTTTCTATGTTACATTGGACTTTCAGCACATTACCTTGGCCAATTTCATTTACAGAAGTTCTGCATATTTTTCAAAAAAGCAGAGATAGACAGGAACATGTACACACACTTTCAGATCCAAAATATTTTAAAAGATTTTACTAAGTGATATGATCAGATGCATTTCCACATGACAGAGCAGCAGAAAATCTGCACAGAAGCTTTCTCACCATACCAAAGCAGTACGTACTGCTAACCACAATGGGAGAAAAAGGAAGGGAGTTACCCAATGTAGTGTGAATAGAAACTAAGCAGCAAAGGGTACCAAACCCTTTCAGAATTAAATCATTAGGGTGAAAGGAACTAACATCTTCAGAATAACAAAATACCTATTTTTTTAAAGACCCTCTTTAACATACAGCTTCTTGAGCCATTCCACCAACACAGTTAGACCAGTCCCAGCTTAGTGTACCTTAGCTCATACCAAATTTACATGATCCTTGCTAACAGGAATATTGACTTTGTACTGTGCTGCTGCAACAAAACATGCTCAACTCTAATATCCCTAGAAAGATAAAACAATAAGGAATAAAACACCTATAAATGTTGGCTTGTGGACATTCTTTGAACTGACACCTACTCTCTAAATAAACCCAAACTTCTTCTGCACTTCATTTTCCAATAATCATTTTGCAGGTCTTTTGCCTTCCATAAAGTTTCAGAACACAAAATATGGAATCTACCTCCCATCCCATATTTCAAGCAGTACCAAAACTAATAAGTTAGTATTTAGAGTATTTAGTATTAGAGGCTGTAAATACCAGCATCATTAAAACAACCTGTTTCTATGTTAACAAAATATTTTTGATCTTTAAAAGAAGTTGAATATATGCTTAAAGAAAATCAAATCTCACAAAGCATAGAGCCCTTCTAAGAGAACTGAACACAAAAAAAATAAAGGAATATTTACATTGATAGCCTACACATATATACTGAATAACAAGGCTTGGGTATAGATTATGTGATCATGAAAAATAATGGATAGAAGTGTCAGGTTTAGCTATGTAACTGAAAAATACACTAAGCTGCAAGGTCCACAGAAGTTAAAAGTCTTCTATTAGAAACTACCCAGAAAGACTCAACTGTGCATGACACTATGCAATCAGTACTGATCAAGAATGATAAACTGACCTCAAATTCATATCACAATGCTGTTTGGAAAATATAAAATGAACTGTGATATATATCAAGAATACCATGTTCTGAAGCACTGTCAAAGGAAAAACCCATCCCATCCCCATCCAAAAAAAGGAAAGGATCACTAATGCATTTTACTTCAAGTCCAACACAAAAAGTGATATATTTTGCCCAATATTTGGCCAGTAACTTACGATGTGACCATTATGAACTTCATTTTACAAAAAGAGAACACATGCTAGAATGCAACTGAATTCACCATCCTACAGAAGTCAATAAAGGCTACATATAAGTTATTAATGATACACAAGAATCAGTGGTTTAGCAGTATCCACTAAATCAACGTGCTCTCACTTTTCTCTGAACTGAATGTTCTTGTATTTACAGCAAATGCACTGTAGAAGTCTGTAGGTCCCAGTAATGTAAAGAGTCATTTCTGGTAAAAGTTATGGCAGGAGGCCAATTTGTTTGTCATGTTATTCCTTAATTGCAAAATCCTTTTCCATTTCTGAGGCAGTTTAAAAGAAGTATCAAATCAAATTATAACAATTGTGGTTTGAAAGTGTCTTAATATTGATTTCAGAGCTTCTATTCTGAATCTCATTCTAAAACACTTCAGATAAAACTCTTCTACCTACAGAAGAGCCAGAAGCCATTAGGTTAAGGTGCTTTCTGGTTGACCTCTGTGGCTCACATGAGTTACTGCTTTTGCCTCCTTCAGATGGAATCAGGACTAAAAGCAATGTCCAGCTTGAAGCGATGCATCTTGTACAAAGAGAAGAGTAGATGCAGCAATACACCATTACAGTGAGGAGAAACTTCAATTACATTTTCAGGTACTAAAGAACCTTAACTTTTCCTTCCCCACCAATTACTTCTTAGAGTTACAATTTCAACAATTTTAACTCTTTTCCTATTTTTGCATCTTAAAAAGATACATACTAAATTCCGTTAGATCACTGTGCCAGCATATAGTATAGGCAAAACATTTAGATGTTTTATTTCAACTCTTTTTTAATCTTCAAAGAAATATTTGAAAAATTTATGTAAGGCAATGCAATTGGCTTATTCATCAGTAAAACCACAACTAATTGCAAAAAATGAAATTGCTGTGGCTGCAAACTATGTCAAGAAATAAGAATATGTTTTAAGTCCTCAGATGCAGTTCTCAGAGCCAGAGAGATCTTCCTTGCAGATTTGATCTGCAGACTGACTCTCATTTCAGTGAGCACAATGCTCACTAAACATTATTAAGTCAGTTTTCCTTGAGGTAAAAAAATTTGGATTCTGTCATGCAGAATCCTACTTTACTGGCTACTACACTGACACTGAGATTCTGGCATGGAGTTTTTTGGGGACCTCTGTGCCCCAGCTTTCCTGTCTGTGCGGGGCAAGCACTGTGTATCTGAGGCTCAGAAGCACTGGGAGGCTGAGCAGCGCACAGCTCTGTAGCATTGGTGTGCACGATTGCTACAACTTCATTCTTGCAAAACTGATTCCACAAACCAGATTGTCAGATACCAGCTGAGAAATTCATACTAGACCACACCCAGATAAGCTTTGAAAGCCTAAGACTGCAACAAGATGGCAACCTACAACACGCCTTTAGTGTACAAATCAAATCACTTGGTTCAAGGAAAAATGCAAAACAACTGATGCAGGAGCTTTACATCATCTACACTTAGACACATGAAATTAAGCTGAGTACATACACTGTTTTAAAATATTTCCCACAGCAGAGGCAATTGCAGGCAAGTTTCCTAATAGATTTAATACTCACATGAATTCAAAATCTTCTAGTTCCAGACACATTTTCCTTCATACTACTCACAAAAAGGATTAAAACCTTCCACTAAAAAAAAATCAAAACATTCCTGTTTAACTATGGTCTTATGCTATACATACATTTATAAACACTGCCCATTGAGTAACAAATTTCCATTTTATGCCTCTGTTGTGCAAGATCCACCTTCAAGACACAAAACAGTGTGCAATTAATACTTCATCTCTGGAATAGCACCAAGTTCAGACTAGATGACAAGCTCATACCATCACTCAGGGAAGGCTGTCATGCTTCCAGGTCTGGAGACAGCTCATAAGGTACTGCTGTGGGGGTTCACAACAAGATAATCCATTCTGCAGGTCAGATGTATTTTTTGTATCAAGTTGTATTTTGACAAAATACAAGCTTGTATCAACTCAACCCTGGGCACAGCTTAACAACTACATTAAACAGAGTGGCAACACTTTTCTATGGAGAAAGGTTTGGGGCTTTTTCCCCAGAGATATGATAAATACAAACTGTTCTTAGTAAACTCATGACAATCACCTGGCTGAAAATTCAGGTTTTGGCACAAGGTTAGCACCTAACTCACCAGCATTACAAAGGCCAAGGTACTTCTGAATGCAAACAGAAGCAAAAATGCAAGTAGTACAATAAATAAACAAAAGATATCTATAGATTACAGATTGTTACTGCATTTATAAGATAATAGTCCCCACACTCCTGGATTCAAGTACATGAAGTTGGACTTCAGCAAGGTAATACTCGAATGCTCTTGCTCATCTGACTGTCAAAGCAGTAACACTGCAGCAGTTAAAAGCCCAGCTCTCTACGTGAACATTTGTGCCGTTTGTTTATGTGCACAATCATTTATTGTTCCCACAGCTATAACCACTCGAACAACTGGTTCTTCACATGGGCTCTCTATCCAGCCCGGGTGATCATGTGCACATGTAGGAATGCCAGTGCACACACTGTGCCCAGTCTCTGCACTTCACCAATTAAGTGTGGAATGGAAAGCTTGTATCAACTCAACTAAATGTAACTGATCTGAACTAAAATTTATTTATCTGTTTTTGCAAACATTGTAACATCTCTGTATACATTTTGAGACATCTATAACCAGCCAATGAACAGGGTTTACAAGGGGAAAAAAACACTAAGAACGCTGCAATTTTACAGTCAACAAACAAGCATGACAGTACACTTTTTAGAATGATAGTACACTAAGAATGCAACAAATATTAAAGAAGTAAAATTGATTTAAGCTGATTGTGAAATTTGTAATTGCCACATTTAAAATAAGCAAAGCAGCAGCATGTATCAGTTACTAGACCTCTAGTGTTGTGTTTATTTAGTAAATGTAATTATTTAAGATTCCAACTTACCCACATGCATTCTCCTTACAGTTCATTAAATAAAGGACAAAAAGGCAGGCATTGTGCATAATTCTGTACAAACACAGGAAGACATGTTTCCTGCCACAATGAGTTTACAGCAATTTAAAGCACAATGCAATAAGAGTGCAATAGAACATAGGAGGCAAATGAGGGAAGAACTGACATCAATTGAAAGCAACTACAAAAACTCTCAGCACTCTCCTGTTAAATTTCATATTTGCTGGTGGTGGACATTCTGGCTATGAGTCTGCCTTGCTGTCCCATATGTCCTACCCTCAAAATAATTAAAGAATTTAGTTCAGTTCAATAGCCAAACTACAGTGATCCGAGCAATCTCCACAGAATTACGTTCCTAGTTACAAATACACACAAAATAGGATACCTTCCTTGTATCATCAACACTATACTGGAATATTACCTTATACTGCAAGCAAAAGTAGGATTTGTTTTGCTTGCAGAATTATTCCAATTGCTTTCAAGCCCAGACAGATAAAACTCACTATTTGAGTGGACTGCTTATTTTCAGTGAAGAATACATCATTAAGACAATTATCCTGGAACAAGTATCTTAAAGGATTCACTTAAGCCAAGCTGTGATCACATTCTGCTGAAAGGTTCCTTCCTTCTAAATCCATCTTTGGACTGCACCTAGCAATTATCAAATCTGCAGGAGCCTACTGATCCATCTGAAAACTAATTTTGGGAAGAAAACCCCAAACCCAAAACATCCAGCAACATAAGGATAAAAACCACCTCAAAAACCCACATAGCCTAGATTGGTTCATGGATCCAGCTGGAAACTACCTCACCCATTCTTGCAACCACAGGCTAGAACCATACAACCCAGAGCTGGGGGATTATTTATTTGAGGCATGACCTTAATTTAGCCAAAATCAATCATGAAACAGAGGATATTCTATGCCTAACAGCAGAGCCAACTCTCATTCCCAAACTACTCCTGCCATAGCAGTATAAATAAATTTTAAAGTGGATGCAAATGGACCAGGTATGTTTAAAATGTACTCTTGGCATAGATCCTCACCTGGAGTAAACTGTCACTGACTTCAAAGGAACGATGCATCTACCCTTTGGGTGTATTTTTTTGAGACTATTACTTTAGGCAATGAAAAAAGAAAGATTCCTAAGCACTTTAAAACACACATGGATTCATTTCTTTCCTTCCCAACATCACAGACTATGTGTGGGATGCTGAAATGAATTTGGGGCTTACATATACTCAAAGGATTTACTGAGAGTGACTGAAATAAAAACAGAAGATATACAGAGAAAAGTGAATATAAAATAAAAATTGGGGAGGGGAGATTTTTTTTTTGTTTTGTTCATATGAAATATGAATAAATAACTTTGTTCATATTTATTATTTCTCTCCATTTATGGGACAAATTCTTCAATGTCATTCAAGTGAAACAAATTTAAAATATTTTTCTGCTGGGAAAAAATGAATGTATTAATTTCTCTGCTCTTATACACAACTTGAAAACATATTGTTGCACTTTTCACACAAATATGAGTAAGGAGAACATGGACTAGCTGGTGTGAGAGCTTACAATCTCATTTCATACATCACTATCACTTACCTGGTTTATCTCAGTTCCTGCACTTCAGCACTTGTAAGATCAACTTTGAGTTTGCTTTATAATCACTTGTTTTTCTACTGAGTCACCTGTGCTTGTTCCACCATTGGGTTCACCATAAGAGGAAGTTTTCCCTTTTTCTTTCCCATGTACAAGTTTCTCTCAAAACATAATGTACACACAAGAGGAAAGAGCAGGATCGACACAAAGGGCCACTTAACCCAGGGAACTGGGACAGGGAATCCCAAAACACCTTGCACTACAGTTGAACTGCAGTTTTCATCTGAAGGCAAATTCCTCCATGGACAGGTCACCTTTCAGCACAAGAAGTCAACTGAAAAACTGGACAAGGAAAGAAAAACTGAGTACAGCTCCTGACTCCTAAATCTATACTCCATGAAGTACCAAAGGATACTTTGTGCCATCATATCATCTTCTAGTTGTAGGTACATTCAAGAATCATATATTATGTTATCATTAATACCCACATGTAAAAAGAACTGGCATTTGATCATTTACCAAGTGGCTTTAAAAAAATATAAGGAATCCTGATGGCTTCCCTTCTTAACCTGAAGAAGTATTGCAGTTGCTACAAAGACATTACAAGTCTTTAATGAAAAGAGACAGGCTTCTATTAAAATGGTGTTTTATTGAAAACTATAAATATCCTCTTAGAGACAAAATTTAAAGTTTTGAGGCTGGGTGGAAGCTGGGGTTTCATATGACCTGAAAAATGGAATTACAGACAGCAATAGTATTTTATTTTTATTGTGTGGGAGAAGAAAGTAGCAAGAAAAGATCAATTTTATCTGAGTTCCTTGCTCTCTAATAACATAGATCAAACTTACTTTCTATGTATCAGATCAGATTTAAACGGTAGACATGAACCTCGCTGTTCAAGGTGTGCTGATACTGCACACCTACAAATGTAAAACCCAAAATGATATTCACATCCTAACAACATTCATATCCAAAACTATTAGAGTACCTAAAATTCAGAGGAAAACTTTGTGCACAAGTCTGGGATGATGATTTTGATTGTTAAATCTGGTTTATGTGCTCAGGTACAATTTGGTGTTATTTATTGGGAATTTCTGAATTCCCATTAGCCACCTGCCATACTATTTCACCAGAAGTGGACAGGTACACATATTTTATTGCTTCTATATTTACAAAATGAAAATTACATATCTCTGGGGTTAAAAGACTTTGTAAGATGCGTTCAAGGGTACAACCATGTACTACTCTCATCTTTATCAGAAAAGAATCTCAAGTTTGACTGACCCATGCAAGCCTCATTGATTTGTTTTGACATGCACCACAAAGAATAAGAGCAGAGTAGTTTACATTGTTATTTTATTTGCCTGTACAACTGATAAGTTTATCCAGGTGAACACCTCTCACCCACCCACTGGACGTGGCTAAAGCCTATACATGAAAATAAGTAAAGCTGCTATTGTATATTAGCTTTGGATTTTACTTTCTTCCATAAGAAATAATTCTGCACTTTTCCATGCTATCCCACTTCTCCATACACTATAGAGTGTCATAATATAAATGTGGGAAGGAAAGTAACTTGAAAGTCTGCTCTTCTGTCCCACTTGTTGGGCCCTTTTAGCAAGGAATATATTAAAACATCTACCTCACACACTAACTTTGCAAATTCCATTGCCTTGCAGTCTATCAGGCACGTAAGAATAGAGCTGGGACAGGGATTTTATAGAATGGTCTTGACAGATGGAGTAAACCAGACATTCCCAGACCAGCCAGAGCATGTAATGCAGAGAAAATAATCTCATATCAATGAGTATTTTGAAAAATGTGACATAAAAAGTACCCCATGCACAGGGATTGATACCTGAAAAGGTAAAAGACCTTCTACCAATTATCAATGGAGTTCTAGAGTTTCAAAGCCAGAATGCGCAGTTTTTGCACACATTTACACAACAGAGCCCAGGCCAATTGAAGGTATAAAGAGAGTAACAGATTTTTACCATTACTTTTTTAAGTTTCATGTCAGGTAGAACTGATCTTCACATTAGCTGCTCTCAGAATTTCATCTAGTTCATTAAAATATCTTGTTTGGTTAGTTCTACCACTATAATTGATTTTAAACATAGTGAAATCTTAACTAAAGAGGCAGCCTAACATTAAGCAGCCACTTAAAAGCCTCTGCAGATTACCACTCCGCTCTTTGTGGTGAGGGTTTGGGCACAGTAAAGTTTTGAGCCAGATTCCACTTTCCCTTCATTTCTCAGATCACTTCAATGCAAATTCCAAATTCAGGCAGCACCACCACAGACATGTTACTGTCAGTGAAACCAGCCAAAACATGTCCTCTAGTTTGAGGTGGTCTCTTCAGCTAAGGTTGGAAAATGGCCCAAAACTGCGATCACTGTTCTGTTTTTTAAACCCCACTTCAAAGTCAAAAAGCTGATTTTCCTCTCTTGCTGCTTAAGGCAAATTTAACTGGATACACATATGGCGTAAGTGCCAAACCCATTTAGAGTTGGAGGAACTTGCAAAACATACAGAGGCAGATTCTACTGTTCTTACTCACTTTAAACAGCTCCAGCTTAACTAATGGGGCTTCTCAACACAATTAAGACAAGCAGGATCCAATCCAAAAAGAATATGCACATTTCAGGGTTGAAAAATATACTCTGCACAAAGTACACTGGTAATCCAGGGAGACTTTCAAGTGGCCATTTAATGGACAGTTATATACACGAAAAAGCAGTAGGACAATCTTAGTTCAGGATGTTTTTTAAACAGCAACCATGTGCTATACTAAAACTAATTATCTACCCTAAACGCTTGCTAGCTGGGGGGAGGAATCCTCAACTCAAGGTGTTCTGGACAGTTAAACTGTAAGTGTTAATCTAATGCAAAATAGCATACTTTTGTATTAGGATAATACAAAACATTCGACTGCAAAGTACAGGTCGCATTCAACAGCTACGTTTTTCCCAGGCAGGAATTTCAGCAAGATGGAGTGTAAGGTTTTTCCAGAAACGATTTATATCACTTTATCGTTTATATCTATATGCATTTACATTTGTAAACAAACAGACAACTAAATATTAACGACTCTTTTAAAACATCCGGTTAAAACACTATTAGAATCAAGGGGGAAGGAGAAAGGGGTGTTTTTTCAGGAGCAAAGCAACAAGCCAATAACTCCAAACAGATCCCGCGGGAGGAGCAGGGCAGGTGCCTCAGGGCACTGCCCGGGACTCACTGCCCGCTGTGGGAGGGCTCCTCCGCCACCTCGAGGGGTCCCCGCCCCGCCCGGACCCCTGCCCGGCAGCCTCTCCTCCCTCCCAGCCTCTCCTCCTCCATCACTTCCTCTCCCCCTCCTCGCGGGCCCCTTTCCCCCTCACCTCAGACCCTTTTCCTCCCCCGATATACGTCCTCAGCCCGCCCCGCCTCGAACTCCCGCTTCTCCTCCCTCTTCGCCTCGCCCCGCGGCTCTCACCCTCCCGGGCTTTCAGCAGCACCGTGTTGGCCACGATGTTCTCGATTTCCATGGTCGGGGGCTCTTTCCCCTCAGGGCAGCCGGAGCGGGGGCCGCCCCTACAGCCTCCTTCGCCCCCTCCTCCAGCTCCGCCACCGCCGCGGAGTCAAGCCTCGGCTCATCCGGCCCCAAGGACCTCAGCACTGCGCTCGCCTCTTCCCCATCACCCGCTGCTCGCCCCGGCACCGCGCTCCCCCTCCCCGAGGGCGGAGACGGAGAGCGGGCAGCACCCGCCCGCCCCGGCCATGGCTCCTCCGCCCGCCTCAGGCAGCACCGCCCCTGCGCTGCCACCCCCTCACAATTACCAGGACTACAAGTCCCAGCAGGCAGAGCGCGGTGTGCACTGAGGACACGCGCGCAATATCTCGTTGGCCTGCTGGGACACGTAGTGCGCCAAACCTTCCCCGGCCTCGTCCCAAAGCGGGCGGGAAGCAGAGAAATAAATATCGCGGTACTTGGGCAAAGTTCTCGCGAGAGGTGGTAAGCTGCCGGTACGCATGTGGTGGTGCTGGGCACGGCGAGTTGAGGGGGGCGTTGGGATCACGCTGCTTTCTCTTCTCTTTTCTTCCTCCTCTCCAGTGCTCTCTCCTCCGCCCCACGCCCCCCCCAACTCTCACGGAGCTGTGGCGGGGGGCAGGGGTCAGGCCAAGGGGAAATTCAGGGGGTTTTGCGCCCCCCCCCGGGCGCCATTTTGCTCGGCCCGTTCGCACCTCCAGCCTTGACCCTGAACACTGAGGGCTGAGCTGCTGCCTCTCCACCGCGTCCCCGCGGGCAGCTGGAGCAGAGATGGGGAAGGCGGCGAAGCGGAAGAGAAAGGTGTCAGTGCCCTCAACAGCAAAGGGGCCCGTGAAGTCGGCGATGGCTGTGGTCAAGAGCAACCCCTTTGAGGTGAAAGTCAACAGGCAGAAGTTTGATATCCTGGGGAGGAAGACCAAAAATGATGTGGGGCTGCCTGGTGTCTCACGGTCCAAGGCCATCAAGAAGGTAAGAGGACATCCAGAGCAGCGAGGAAGGATGGTGTCTGTTTATATGGGGAAATTATAAGGCTGGAGCCCTCTCAGGTTAAGCGACTACCTCTGCTGTGCACAGGAGTGGCCGGTCACCTCTGATGATGCTCAGGGGTGATAGAGAGCTCGGGGAATGGCTCCTGCCAGCGCAACCCACAGGGTTCAGTAGTACAGGTCTTCCTTACTGCTTGTGTGGGAATGGTTCTCTTCATTAGTTACCCAGGTCCAGAATACAATGGCACGTGTTGTCGGCAAGTAGTGGACCATAGAGTCCATTACATTGGTTGGTTCTGCTGATCACAGGATGTTAAGCTTCTTGATAATGTAACGTTGGTGTGAAAGATTGAAAGGGCACTAAGGTCGGGATGCAGTGAGAAATGTGTAGCTATAAAGAAACTACTGTTGATCTGGAAAACAAATGCAGGTGATTTTCTGTGCACTGGTTAAATAGAGATGTCGTAGAAGTATGTTGGGATATAATGATCTGTCTGCTGCTGTCATAAGAATGACCATACAACTTGAGTAATTTCTTTATCTTCAACCCTTGTACAATTTTCAAAATGCTTCTTTTCCTTTCTCTATTGCCATCAATTTCCTTTCTCAATTGCCACCTGACCAAAATCTGTGATGCATAAGGGTGAGAGAGTGTGTCATACTATGCATCTGGGATTCCAGCAACATACCTCATTCTTGGGTGAAACACTTGACTTTTTAGTGGTCTGTCACTTCAGACAAACCAGCAAAGTTAAAACCTCTGTAGATTAAGTTAAAGCTGAAAAAAGTGTACTTTGAAAGTATGTCCCTGAGATTCTCTGACATGTTAAATACATGCTGTTGTTGAACAGAATTTAAAGCACTTACTGAAAGGGCAAGTGCAGCAAAAGCACATGGTTTATCAACAGATGGTTTATCATTTTACATGTATTGTGAAGGTAATGCATTAAGTCTTTTCTTTTTTATCAATAGGAGAAGTAATCAATTGAGTGAAAAAAAGCACAGAAATGCTTTCTGGTACCAAATGTATTAAGAGGTATTAATGTTCATATACAGTGTTTCAGCTGTATGATATTTGTATGGTTATGTAAGTAAGTAGAACTGGCACAATATTAGATGAAACCTGAGTTTTAGTGTCATTTACAACAGCATCTGAAAATTGTGGATGCTCAGAGAGGCTGCAGAGGTCTAGACTAGGAAACCCGGCCTTTTCCTTTAGTGAAGCACTTTGTGAGATTCTAGTAATGTGAATGGCACAGTATCTTTCTGTAAGAATCAATTAATGTGCTCTAAATAAAAATAGATAATTCTTCAGCCTAAACACAGCCAACATTTTCTTTCTTTAGAAACTATGTAATATCTTCAGCATGAAATTGTAAATTAGCTTTCAGATTTTGTTACTGTTTGTAAAGATTTTTGGAAACTTCATGAATGTTGTACATCACATTTTAGGATTTGGGGTTTTATTTTATAATAAGATAAATCAGATATTTGTCATGAATTAGTTCACTGGCATTTGTCTCCTTGCCTGTCCCAAAAGTAGAGCACATAGTAAGTACCTTTTATAGGTGTGATAAGCTTCTTTTTACTGACTGGATGCTTGACCTCCCCATGCTCAACAGGGCTAGATTTGTGGATCCACTTGAGTCTTTTATGTCTTAGATGAGATGACCAAAGAAAAGTTCAGCTGACTTTTGCTAGCTTTTTTTTTGCTTTCTGTAATATGTTATTCTTAGTTTACTAAGCTTGAGATGCATCAAAATCCTCCAGTGTAAATGCACAGGTTTTGTATGTGATAAAATGAAAGTGAGATATGGAGTAACATGTTACCTTCACATGGATGCTTATAAGAGAACTTAATCTGAATGTACTGTATGAGCTTCCCATCTTTTTTCCATGTTAATTTTTCCTTCTTTCATTGCATTCTGGTAAATTATTATTTATGATATAATGGCAGTATAAAGATTATTATCTTGATAGGATACCATGGAGTCTTTTTTACGTTGACTTTGGAAGTAGTTACTCTCTGTTCTTTTAATTCTATCTAGTTTTGTCCTTTTCCTTCTAGCGCAATCAAACATTACTGAAAGAATATAAAGAAAGAGAAAAGACAAATGTGTTTAAAGATAAACGTTTTGGTGAATATAATACCAAAATAACTCCTGAGGAAAAGATGATCAGACGATTCACTCTGGAAAGACAGGTAAATGATTGAAAAAAAAAAAAAAACAACAAAAGAAAGCCAAACATAAAACCACAAGGCACACTTGAATTTTTACGTTGGGAGCGCCCCCTTAATAGAGGGTTTTGGAGGGTAATGCTTTTTTTTTTGGTTTTATAGGTTTGGAACTTATGAAAAAGGAATTTTTTGTGGAAACAAATTTTTTCATTAAATCATTTTGGTTTTGCAACACAACTGTTTGAAGCAGAGATTTCTTTGAGCACTGACATGCAAGAAAGCTAGTTATGAGCAGGTTCATTGATTAGTTGGTTTTCTTTGACTTCTTTGTTTTAGGAGTTAAATTAGGAAAATGCAGTCACCATCAAGTATATTCTGTAGCTGACTAGACCTCTGTAACTTGCTGTCATTCTGTACTGTGAATTGAATGTGCAGTACTGTCCTTTCTGCCTCATCATACTTCAGAAGTCTCCAGAACTAAGCAGTGTAATTTTTGTAGGTAGGAGGCTATTTCATTAGGCCTGAAATACAGTGATTAAAAATTGATGTTACTGATACATAGATAAAACTTCAACTTCCCTAGATTTCCTGAGTTAGTCCATTTGTAAAAAAGAGACGTGACACTCTCACTTAAAATTTATTTGAATGAAAATATTGGTCTGGCAGTCTCTTCAGCTAGCACTAAAACTGTAGGTGTTATTTCGTTGTCTGAGAACTGAAGATATTTTGATATTTCATTGGTTTGTTTTACTGTTCTTAGCAAAATTATGGAAAGAAGAGTATCTATAATCTTAATGAAGATGAGGAATTGACTCACTATGGCCAGTCTTTGGCAGAAATTGAAAAACTAAATGATATTGTTGATAGTGACAGTGACACAGAAGAAAGAGGAACACTGTCAGGTAAGAAGTGCCAGCTGGTGTTTCACTGGTAATTTTATTACTGGTAAACATGTACATCATGTTCAGTACTGTCTCTCATTGAAAGAGAATATCATGTTCTTGGTTGAGATGTTTAAACCAAATTTGATTACTTCTTAGCCACACATAGACTGGCCCTCAGGATTTTAGCAGGGGTTAAGTTGGACATAAAACTGGCAAGCTTCTTTAGTCTATGAGCTTTTCACCATAAACAGGTACCTGGATTTTGAGCCCTTTGACCAGAATCTGAAGTGTCAGTTTTCTGGTTGCTTTCTTGCATCTCTGGACCTACCTGTTAGATAAATACTGGAAAAAAATATGATCTTACCTCATACCAAGTATTTTTCAGTGTAAATTATATGTATGACACAATCTCTTTTGGTATGACTATTCCCATAAGGATGGGACTAATGCATGATTAGTTCAATAGTTAAAATTGCTCCCATTCTCAAAGAATAGGGAGATACTGTCCTAGCAGCAGCGCTCTTGCAGTCATGTGGATTTGAAAGATTCACATTCTGCTTTTTTTTCCCTAGCTGAATTAACTGCTTCTCACTTTGGAGGGGGTGGAGGCCTGCTTCGTAAAAAAGTATCAAGTGAGCAGCAAGATGAAGAGGAAAAACCTAAGTCTAGGAAAGAACTTATCGAAGAGATGATAGCCAAATCTAAGCAAGAAAAGGTGAGTTTTTATCCCTGAAGTATAAGTGAGCATGGTTAAGAAGCTGTCACTATAGTGGCATAGATAACAATGAAGGAAGCTTTCTCAGAGGAGTCCAAGCTCCTTGAATAAAGTCTGATTTTGTAGGCATTTTAGATACAACTTGTTTAGCTGACATTCTTTTGTATCCCCAAATCTCCCCTTGTGTTCACACCTGTTTTCTGAATGCAAGCCATGTACCATTCAGCATAGCTCTATACTGCTTCTTTAAAAAGAATGTTTGCAGCTTCAAAATGTTAAGTATTTGAAATTATTAATTTGTGAAAGACAGTGTTTTGGTTTTAAGTTGTAAATGCTACGTCATGTCCATGTGAACATAACTACTGCATTTGTCTTTGTTTTATTTTTCTAGCAAGAGAGGCAAACTCGGAGAGAAAGTGCCTTAGAACTGACAGAAAAACTTGACAAAGACTGGAAGGAAATCCAAGCCCTTATTGCCCGCAAAACCCCGAAGTCAGAGAGCAAGGACAAAGAAGCAGAAAAACCCAAGGTGAGGTTTTGACTAGAGCAATTTCCTTCGTTCTAGTAACTTGTAGTTTTGACTTGTATTGGTTGAAGTATAAGGCCAAGTTCATCACTTCATAAAACAAAATGTTGCTGCCATTCACATTGAAGGAGTTGCTGTAGTTTTAGCACAGTCTCATCAGTTGGAGGAATATAGGTTTTTGTATGATTTCTCTGATTTTAATTAGTTATTGCTTTTCTTTAGTTATCAAGTGAGAGCGAGGATGCAGACTGAACAATGCTCTTGACTACAGCTTATTTGTAGAACAAATTTTCTTGAAGAATTAAAATTGTTGGGAACACTGACTTGAGTGCCTTTTGAGTGTTCCTTTGATAGAAAAACTTGTACTTGACAATAGACATTTACTTGTTGAAATTGGGCTCTGTCCCTTTCAAGAAGGGAATGAAAATAATTTACTTTTGAGTAGGTATTCTATGGTCTCATGCCTTTTCTATCATTTTTATTCTATCCTAAGGGAAATAAACTTGTAAATCTAAAAATAGCCATTGTATTGAGCTTTTTTATTTTTCTTCTAGAAATGTGTATTTTCATGCATTTCCATTTATTGTTTTCAGTAGAATCCAGATTTTATATCACCAGCTAATTAGTTCAGTCTTGCATTAAAATCCATCTGAAAGTACAACAGAAAAATAGTGGAGCAGAAGTTCATATTTTGGTCTGTTGACTTCTGTGTTTAAGTTGCCCTGTGGCATGTTGAAGCTCATTGAATATTAGCATCTCTTTTTATTATCTTTAAGCTAGGTTTCTGTGTAACAGAACTAGCAAAGGCTTATCTCATGTGACAGTGGAAAATGAAATGTAACTTATAAATTTATTAATTCTGGCTGTGTTTTGTTAATAAACAATATTTCAAAGGGCTTCTAAAGTAATAAGTAATCCAGTTATTATTTATGATACTCTTTTTTTAAGTTTTTCAGTTGTGAGTAACTTAAGTAAGGAAGGGGGAAATTCCAGAAGAGTTTCCCTTCAATTATTCTTATCGTTCCTTGTCTTAACTCTGAGTTGAGTGTTCTTGGAGCTTGCTTTGGAAGCAGTCCTTTCCTTTTACCTTAACAGTCTGATTTCTTAGCTGTTATTCTGGCAGAGGGATGGCTGCAACATAGAATAATGAAACTTAAGATAATAAACAATTGCATAAATATTTCTTTAGCCTGACGAATATGATATGATTGTTCGAGAACTTGGATTTGAGATGAAAGCAAAACCTTCAGAAAGGCTGAAGACAGAAGAAGAATTGGCCAAAGAAGAGCAGGCTCGACTCCAGAAGCTCGAGGTATACCATTTATGGCTGAGATTGTTTAGGGCCTGTCTTTTGGGAATGACTGTATAAATTCATTGCTTGGCCTTAGATTTTAAGTGGCTGTACTAAACTGCAGTTTGTCAGAGGGTGAATTCAGGAAATCTTCTGTTTGTGTTTGTAATCTCATATTAAAACAAAAAAGAAAACCCATGGGCCTAGTATGTGACTGTGGAGGTTTATGAAATGAGTCAGTCTTCCTTCAGTAAAAACGTAATGTTACTTTGATTCGCCTTTAAATGTTTTAAATTATTCAGAGTTGAGGTGCTTCTAAGTTAGTGGAGTATCATGTTGCACAGCAGTTGAATTAATACACTGGGCAAGTAATTTACTGCTTTCTTCTGCTGTTGCAAGAGCCTTTCAGCGGTAGCATGTGCGTAGCTTTGCTTTGCAGAGAGATACGAATGTCTTGGGAAATGTTGCATGCTATTTCTGTTACATGGAGCACTGAGTATTATGGGAAAATGGAATAATTTGGTAAATGTTTCATTTTTTCTTTCTTTTTGTTTTGGTATAATAAGAACACATTTAAGACTGTAGGGAATTCTGTACCTTCAGATTACAGCAGAACAGAGAGAGACTTTTTTATTTTCTACTGTTACCCTCTTAGAGTTCGATGCTCAGTCTGTATCCCAAGAATCTTAGGATGTGGTTGTGTTCGCTACAAGCTTGTTACACACGTGCAAAACAGATAAACACTGTAGAATCCTGAAACACTTTGGAAGCTCTTATTTTCTAATAATGATGTTCCATAAGCAAAAGAGATAAATTTTAAACCAAGAGAGCACAATGCTTCTGGTTAACCCAGTTTTAAAGCCTTTTAAATAAGCTAATCCTGTTGACTGTGTGCTCTTACCAGACTGTACTCTCTACAAAAAATAGGTATGGTCAGCTTCTGCCCATGATTTCTCAAGTTGCTGTTTTTTCTCTTTTCACCAACTTTTTGAGTAATCCAAATTAACTTTTTTCCTTGTGTTTTCTTAGTGGTAGTATATGAGAGATCTTCTGTTTTGGTGTAGTTACCTGATTGAGCTAAATGTCTCACATCTGTGTGTGGTATTTCTTGTGAAACACAGGCAGATCGATTACGTCGAATGCATGGAATAGATGAAGAGGCAAATAAAAAGAGACCCAGCCACATGTCAGCTGATGATCTAGCTGATGGCTTTATCCTGGATAAAGATGACAGACGTTTATTGTCTTACAAGGTAAGGTTTAAAATTTCTGAATTTTCAGAGGTCTTTAAAGAAGATTAGGAAAAAGCTGGCAAGTGAACTCTGTGGAGATATTAATCCAACCTCCTGCTCAGAGCAGGGTCAACTATGAAATCACCAGTTTACTCAGATCCAGCCTGTAGTTGGAAAATCTCCAAAAATTGAGGCTTCTCAGAGAGATGCACACTGACTGCCTGTACTGTGAAGAGATTTTTTTTAATCTCCAGGCTGAGTAAGCCTAGGTCTGCCTCTTCTTGCAGAGCCAGGTGTCCCAGCCCCCACTAGTCCTGGTGGCTTTCTGCTGAACTTGCTGCAATTTATCAATACCTTTATTGCATTTGAAGGCCCAAAACTGGATGCTGTGTTCTATGTGGTCTTAGAAGTGTCAAATCTCCTGACTGTGTTCCTGCTGTTAGAGTAGCCTTCTCTGCCACTGGCCTGCTGGGTTGAAGAGACTCTTGAGCATTTCTGGTTTGTTTTTTTTTAAATTTTTACTGTACTGGTACAGCTTCCACTAAATTTCAGCCTAAAGATTAGTAGATTTCTGACATATAAGGTGGCAGGGCAACATAACCTTAAAGCTGATATTACGAGTCGTGTGACTGTGGTGCACATGTGGGCTGATTCGGTCCTCTCATACACAAGTAACAAGGGAACTGCTGTTCTTGAAGGGGAGAATACGAATTGTGAATGTGAATTTAACAGGTGATTAATAAAATCAGGATGGGACCAAATATGTATCTGATATGCTATTTTAACACATAGAAGGAATATATTTTTATATGAAGAATGTTTCTGTAAGTGATGCTGAAGTATTTTAATTATCATCTTGTAGTTTTCCTTCTGTGTGGTTTCTTCTGTTCATTGTATGCTACCTCTTCTTACAGTTTCTTACAGCCCTTTGAAAGTACCCTACTTTTGTATATCTATATGTATGTTCTCTCCCTAATATCTCTTATTTGCTGGCACTTCTGACATTCACTGCCTGGTTAGGGCAGCAAGGCTTAAAATCTCTTCATGCACATTTAAGATAACTTTCCGTGGTGATTGTAGTGAGGTGCTGACACTTTATCCATGTTTTCTCTATGGACAGGATGGAAAAATTAATATTGAAAATGAGGAGGAGGAAGGAGAGGAAGAAGAGGAGGAAGGAGAGGAAGAAGAGGAGGAAGGAGAGGAAGAAGATAATGAGAATGAAGTAGAAAGTCAGGAAGAATCTGCAAGTGAAGATGAGGAGGATGATGCAGCAGATAGCCACTTGGATCTTGAATCTGATCTTGAGAGTGAAGAAGAAGCTGCAGGGAATAAAGAGGAGAAGAAACACAAGGCAGATGAAAATGAATCACATAATGTGGAGAAATTAGATCCAAAGAGAGAAGCTGCCAAATCGGAGCTTCCCTATACATTTGCTGGTAAGCAAAGGACTGATCCAGAGATCCCTTGTTGTCAGGAGGTGTTTAACAACAGTTAAACTTGTTTTTCTGCAGTTAAACGGTCAGTTCTCTGCCCTGTAGGTCTCACATTCATTCACAAAGTTTTGCTTAATTGTTGTATTCTACTATTTGAAGAGCAGCTGTTCTTAGTAAGCAAACCTAATCATGCTTGGAGAAGTAGGAACCAGATCTGTTTCATCCTAGGGCAGTTTCTGTGCCTCTGAGCAGCTTCAGAATTTGAAGATAAAAACAGGGGAGTGAAACAAAATTACCCATGCTCCTTTCTGAAGGCAAACAGCTTATCCAATCCAAAGTGCTACTGTTTTACCTAAGAGAAGCCAGAATAGTATTCTGTGATCTGTGTTTGGTTTTATGTTTTTGTCAGAAGATGCTTGGAGAGACAGGATTCTGAACTGTGATGTAACATTGCATTATTGTAGAGACACTCAAAGTTTGGCTGGTCTTGGGTCCATGCCTAGCAGGAAGGAGGAGATGCGTTTCAAGTAGTACACAAAACATTCATTCATATTAAGTACATAATTAATCTAACTATTGTCCTAGTGTAGATTTCTCTAACAAAAGTATCTGTTGCAAGATTAAACAACCTTTCAAACAACTTCCTTAAGTGCTTGTGTTTTCCATCAAAAGAAGATGACTTACTGCACAAAGCCTTTTGAATTGCATTCAGGCTTTGCTTTAACCCGAAAGCAGTCATCCTAAAATAACTCAAAAAAATCACAATTAGTTACAATGTCTTCTAGCATGTTGACTTCTGTAAAAAACTGCATATATATGCCATGGTTGTTGGGTTTTTGTTTTTTTTTTTTAATAATTTCCTATTTGTGGCCATATTGTTAATTTCTTAATGTTCTTCACACAAAAGCTAATTAGGTGTGAATTAAACATAAAACTAACTGTATTATGGTAATTTTTTGGTTAAATGTGTGTTTAGGTTTAATTCTGCTTTGTGTCAACATCGCATATATGATAAATAGAGGATGGTTTGAGTTTTAAGCATTGAAAAGCATGTTATTTTCTGACTTAAGTTCACAGAAATAGTGCTAATAGATTATTAGTGTTTAAAAGGTAATTATTTAAAACATCTGTGGTTTCTTTTTTTCTGAAGAATAGTATTTTCAGATTGGAAATTTGTTGCACATTCACTTGAATTAAAGATGTAAAGTTCAAGATTTTTGTGTGGTGAATTTTTGTTTTTATTTTCTAGTTCCTGAGTCCTATGAGACATTAAAGTCTTTATTGGCTGGAAGGACAATAGAACAACAGCTTATTATACTGGAGAGGATTCAGAAATGCAATCATCCAAGCCTTGCAGTGGGAAACAAAGCAAAGTTGGAAGTATGTTTTATGTTTAAAGTAACTTTTAATTCCAGAGTAAGTTTTAATAAATATTCAGGGAGCAGTATAAAATATACATGTTTCTATGTTGTAAGTAACAGTAGAATTAATGTGATAATATTAATTTTCTAAGTCTGTATCACTGTTTAAGAATATGTGCAATGAAGAAAAACTTAATAATTTTAAGATATTATGCTTCTTGCAGAAATTGTTTGGCTTCCTTTTGGAATATATGGGAGAGTTAGCAACTCTGGATTTACCAGAGCTCAGAACAATTGACAAACTGGTCCTGTAAGTATTAAATCCTATGGACTTTTGCTCCTTCAGGGTTTAAAAACAAAAGCTACCTAGAGTAAAGGATTTAAATTGTTGCTTGTTTCAAATATCCTGTAGAAACTGTTGGCAGCTGCTAACCCTAAGCCTTTATGTTTTAACTTGGTTTCATGTGTTACTTGATCTACTAATTGGACCAAGAGATTTTCAAAACCTCAGAATGTATCTTTTGATCTGCAAGATGCTTTTTGTAGGTAGCAAATAAGTAGTACCATACATGCATGAAACTTCTGTATAGGAGGTTATTTAGACAGCTGATAGAGGATTTTAAGCACTGCAGTGACACTGTGCAGTTTCTCTTGCAATCTCTGCTCTTCCCATGAGTTTTAGTTCTGTGAATTCACTCAGGGAGCTAGATGAAAATGGAATTGAAAGTGTTATAGTAAGCTCTTATCGAAGTTCCAACTAAACACTTTGCAGGAAGTTGTCAGTTTGGCATTGTTGTCTTCAAATATCTGACAGGCAGTTAGGCTGTGAGGAGAGAGCCAAGTTTGTCTCAGAGGTATACAGCAAAGGACAAGAGTCAATGGGAAAGGGCTTTAACAAAGGAAATTGCGATTAGATTTAAAGAAAAAAATCTTCTCAGAAAAGGTACTGAACATTAGTTTCCCAGAGAAGCTGTGAAGATGAACAAAACTCAACAAAGCTATGAGCAACCTGATCTGGCTTTGAAGTTAGCCATGCTTTGAGCAGAGGGCTGCATCAGATTGTCTCCAAAGGTCCCTCCCAAACAAAATTGGTCTGTGGTTCCTATCTTTACTTTGCAGGATAGAGAGCTTTCTTTCAAGAAGTTATTTTTATATAGTTTTCAGCAGATGTTTTTTGTTTCATGCTGAAGTCAATAAGTTTGTAAAAATCTGTTACGTACAGCATTAGCATTTATTGCTCTGTTGCATTCTTCAGGAAGATAATGATGGCTCTGAGCCATTGATACTGTCACACATGGTTTGTACCAAAGAGGAAATACATTTTGGTTGTCTTTTGGTACTGGGATATATTAATATAACTGCAGACAAATTTCACTGAAAATACTGGGAGGCCAAACAGATGCAGGCTCCAGACTGCATATGCCTGTAGGTGCTAACCATAGGCCAGGGGCTGATCTAACTTTGTGTTTGGGATTTTTTTCTTATTTGCAGTAATAATTTTGCTAACCACATTGCTGCCTTACATGTTGTTTAATATTCCCTAAGAGTGTTTAGAATAGTGGGCTGTCTAGTGTAAGCCAGCATACTTCATTGCAGCAATATCTAAAGTTAGGAGATTCAGAAGGATACTGAATGACCATAGCCAATGATTTAGGAGTGTATTTTAATGTTTAAAAATATTTTTTATCTAAGATTTAAAAGCCTACAACTCAAGGATTCTCACAAGGCCTAATGAAAAATACATGTCTCTGTAAAATAAAGTATTACAGTAGTAGTAATCTATATTCTAAAAAATATTAGTTGCAGACAATTTGTTATTGTAACAGTGTAGATGGAACACAAGAAAGCTTCCTATGGGTGCTTAAAAATCAATTTTTTATTAACATCAGTGGTGTAACTTGATTATGACTTAAATTTCTTATTAATAGGCCATTGTACAATCTCTGCCAGATGTTTCCTGAGGCAGCCAGTGACAGTATCAAGTTTATCCTTCGAGACGCTGCACATGATCTGCAAGAAGTAATTGAAGTCAAAGGCCGTGCAACATTTCCAGGTTTAGACACGGTAACAAATGCATTTTGCTGGGGTTATCTCTTTGCATTAGTATAGAATGGTAATAAGTGCAAGATGACATTATGTAGTGAATTATTAGCATCTATGACTTTCTAGGTTTTCAGTATTTTAAATTGCCTTTCTGGGGATAAGTTGTAACAAAAATCGTGCAACAACAGAAAAACCCCACCCCTAAGAAGCAAACAAAAAATACACACACATTCTTCAGAGTAGAAGTGTAAATATGAAATTAATAAGGGGGAAAGATCTTACAATTGTCTCCAGTTTTCATAGCAGAACTTTGTTTTCCTGATGAAACTTAAATAGGTAGTTTTAGGAAGAAGTGATGTTATCGGTTATGTTGTGACATGTTTAAAAAAAGTGCTTCATAGAAGTGTGATAGCTGCAATATCTCTTAGGTTAAAATAACAAAAATACCAACCAACCAAACAAAAAACCAACCAAGAAAATATTATGGATATAAAAATACAACATTTCTTAGTACTTTATATACAATAATGGCCAAATTAGTGTCTTGGAAAGAATTTCTTTCCTTGTTATATTGGTAATATCCCATTTTCACTTTCCATGTTAAATGTGAACAGATTCCTTTTACAATGTCTAGGTAAATGGCTGCTGGGGAATTCAAGAAGGCAGCATATGGAAAATGAGTATTTTTTAATTGTAATAAAGTTTTAAAGACAAACCATAAATCTAATTCAGAGGGTGCTACTTGTTTTCTGTCAGCTTGATGAATTTCTGCTACCTAATGGAATAATTAGACTATTGAAGGAAAATAGACTGAAGGCTAGGTTCTTACAGCTTGGAAGATATATTGAGTTCTTCTGAAGAGTCTTTATTCAGGATATTTTGGGTTTTGCAGGAAATACATTATAGGGAGCTTTTGACTTCTGTTTTTAATTTGTCACTGTCACCCTTGTAATACCAGTCGCACTTCTGGCATTCATTCCCTTCACTGGACTTCCAGTTTGCAGGCCATCATGATCCTTTAGGGTGGAATTATATCACTTTGTATTCTCAAAGCACTTGTTTAGATGAATATTCCATAGATCAGTTGTCTTAGTAGGTGTTTCATATGCCTACTGTTATCTTAGCCTGCAATTCAGAGTATTTAGTAACCAAAACACTTCAGGAGAGTATTTGTTTACAATGAAAGAGGAACAGAGAGGAAGCATTAAAACTTTACTTCCATCTGCTTTACTGTGTAAATATCCACTTAAATAATTTTCATAATTACCTTTGATGTTTAATTTTCATATGGTCTTGATAGGTCAGTTACAGGTTTCTCAAGTTCCCTTCAGTAAAAGTGTACCTAATCACTGCTTAGTTCTTTTGGGTGCAGCTGTTTGTTGGTGTGTGCCAGTGCCTGTTCATTGTCTGTGTTGAGGACTGGTTGAAAGGTGTCACAGGTCCTGTGTGGCCACTTGCTCCTGTGTTTGTGGTGTGAGAGTATATGATCGTGGCGAGCTGAAGGGGATCAGATATTCTCATGAAGTAAATGGGGCTGGGAGGCAGAGTTCCTTCTTAGTTGCTTTTTCAGCTGCCTCAGTCCGATGTTAGACCTATAATGGGTATCTCATAATGGATATTCCTTTTTCTCATCTAACTTAAACAGCTGACTCAATAAATAGGTTGTGCATCATACCAGATTTCTCAATGTATATTGTAGTATTTTTGACTACGGTATGGCAGTTATTTGTTCAAAAGTTGCATATGTATAAAGTCAAGGTCCTGTGAATAATATCTTAACTATATTTTGCCTTATTCTGTTTTATGTGCAATCAGCTTATTTATTTGAAAATTGTATCTCTGCTGTTTCCAACTTCTGACTTCTGGCACCCAGTTGTAACACCTGCTTTTATGTACATGAGTCAGCTGCTTACTAAGGTATGTCTGTGATGTTGTACCTCAGTATATAACTTCACATATATTATTTCTTCCTCGGACTCCAAATGTGTATGTTAGCATTAATATATATATAGTGGCAATGTACTTGCAAAGGCAGCTTTGTGTTTGGTATAACCACAGAGAGTAACTGGAAGAAAGGGTAAAGAGGAATACACCCTTGCAGACTATAGTCCAATTTACAAAACCTTATCTCTTCAATTTTTCAAGCTGTCACAAAAGAATTCCTTCTATGGGAAATTACATGGTACTAATAGAACAGACTGAATACAATCTAAAGTCATTCATTAGGGGCTTCTTTTCCATATATTGCATTTCTTCATAGTTGAGAGGTTATGTACTTAAAAATTGGCAGGATTTGTGTTCCTTGAAAATGTACCTAATGCAGTGCACCGAGTTAAAATATGTCCTTATTTTTCTATCCTAATATCCTGTTTATATATTTCAAAAGTCTTGAGCTAATTTTTCTATTGCTGCCAAGTTGCTCTCAGCATTCTGTTTCACTGGTTCATTTTTGAAGAATTTATTGTTTGTAGTTTAGCACCTTCTAGTGGCTAAATGAGTTCTGATAAACCTGTTACTCAGTCCTGCAGATACTCTTCAGCTGAGGACCAGGGAAAACCAGTGTGGTTCTCATCAAAGGCTGTAATTTTATAGACTTCAAATGCTTACAATGTAGTTAATAATTCATCTTTTTGGGAGATCCTGCATTTGTGATGTATGATGACTTTTAATTAGGAATATTTTGTTCTTTTTATTTCTTTTAGTGTCGCATTGCAACATTGCAAGATGTTATTAAAGGGTTATTTATATGCTGTTTGTTCCTGGAATATGTATCTCTCTCCAGAAGATTTGTACCAGAGCTCATCAATTTCCTTCTTGGAGTACTTCACATCTCTCTACCCAAAAGCCAGGCCCAGGGTGAGTTTGTTTAGAGTAGACAAGTATTTTGTTTAGAGTCTGTTTTAGTGTTGGGGTTTATCTTTTAAATTTTTTAAATACAAATATTTCACACTGATTTCATTGTTTTTTGAACAAAAGGCCAAAATCATCTGCTAGTTCAGCCAAACACAACCTTCATTCTTGGGCATCTTGTTATGAGCTAGATCCTTTAGTGTTGTTGGCAGGAAGGAAAGGACTGAAGTTATTAAAGGAAATGAACTCATGTTGGCCACAGTGCAGTATTTTTGCAATGTTGTTGTTCTAAACAGATTGTATGATTGGACTGTGTTCTGAAATTTAGAGTTCCTAATGGATTCCTGAAGATACAGTACCCTGTAACTTCACAGTGAGGCAGCAGCTCATGCTGCAGATACCCTTCAGCTAATAGCAATATCACCTAAATGAGAGATGTACATCACAAAACTGGTTTTTTTCCTTATTTGACATGGATTTGTAGTAGTATAATAGAGGGCAGCTATTCCCACAAGCAGGATTAGTAACATAAGTGTGTTAGCTTAACAATTTGCACAGGGATAATAAAATTATCTTCTCAGTGTGATTCCCTATGTTAGAATTTTTTTTTAATTTGCCAGTCTCTCCAATTTTTTTTCCTTTTATTAGTTTCTGTCTTTAAAGTTATTCTGGTTCTGGGGCTCTTTTCTGTTGAACAGTTCAGTGACAATAATTTACTTTTGAGGAGTTTTGTCAGAGCATAGTAACTGATTCATGTGTTAATATCTCTGTCTGGGCACAGCATACAGGAGGAGACTCTGCAGGCAGGATATTACCAAGTGAAAAATTAAATTATTTGATAAACTCACAAGATATTTGGGATTTAATGAACTACACACTATGTATTAGTATGCTCATCACTCTTGACAAGATCCTTAAGAATCTTGTCTCTAATAGGTGAGGAAGTTAAGCTTCTGTCAGTATTCCAGTACTTCAGTAGGCAGCTCCCTTCCTTTCCCTTCAGGACTTCTTTGCATTTCTATGCTGGCTTTTTTATTTTTGTTTTGTTTTGTTTTGAATATTTGAGCTACCACTGATCCCTTTTCTTAACAAACCTATCACTGCAGTTTCACCTAGGCTGTACTATACAGACCTTTCCCCAGCTGCCTCTCACAGCTTAGCAGTTTCCTCTGAAGTGTGAGCCAAGGTTACACAGCTGGGCTGCATCAGAGCTAAGCCCTGGATTCTCAGAAGGCCAACAGCTGAACCCTTAGAAGGAGGTGGGAAGAGGTTATGGAGTGGGTGGGTTACGTAGTACTAAAAGTATTTTCCTCTCAGTTGTGTACTGTCTTAAGAGTATTTGATCTACTGAAGGTTTTGGTAAAGTTAAAATAGAGGATTCTGCAAAATTAGATAAGAAACTTGAAAAATATTTAGTGGTAATTACTGATCAATTTTTAGTTACCTTGTTTAAAATATTTCTTTGTATTCCTGTTTATTTTGCACTAGTTAAATTTGCACGGTGTTGGTTCCTGTTAGCAGTGAGGAAAAGCTCAATAAAAGATACGTTAGAGGCCCAGTGTTCTCTTTGAGAACTTTCCAGTCAGCATTGATGTTTTGAAGTTCCCAAGGTATCCAATTGTGTTCTTAAATATTCACGGTGGAAGTTTTGGTGGTAGTTGTGTTGGTTAAGCTATCAACACAGAATACTTTAAAATAAGCAGACATGCTGCTCTCTGGAATGTTGATGCACCATCACACCAAAAAAATTCTTGGTGTTCAATTTTAACATTAAGTAGAGTCAGCAAATAAACTCATAATGTTTTGATTTTATTATCTTGATCCGTAAATTTCTCACTTGAGAAGGATATATGGAATGCAGTTCATAAAAGACTGAAATACAGTCTGATTTAGAGTAAAAACTATTACCTTAAAAAAGAAAAACTGTAGGTAGAGGAAGTGGGAAGGAGTTGTCATGGTTGATAGCTTTAGCTAATTGAATTGTTAATGAGATCTGCTATCCTCTCACAAGTAAAGCAGATAATAAAACACACATACCTTAGTTCCTGATCTTGCATAAGCCTGTGTGTGTCACAATCTGTTACAACTTTGAGTCTCAAGCCTTAAAAACCTTTATTTAAATTTTCTTCTGGCCTGTCTTTGAAGAGCTATGTACAGTATTTAAATAATCTGAGCTTAAAGTTTGAAAAAGTTTTGAAGTCAATTCCACTGCAAGCTTGCAGGACATAAGGAAAACAAAGAGGAGGAAAAAACCCCAAGGTCCAGCGCAGAGAATGCAAATTATTTTGTCCCTTAGCCATGAAATTCCTTAGATGCTTCTTTCATGTTGCTGTATAAGTAGTTTCACAGATCAGCTTATGATCTGTGCATAGGGATTCTTTAGTGTTTTCCATATGCCTTGCTTCAGCATATATTCTGTGTTCCGTGCTCCACCTGTTTTAAAACCCCTCAGCTGGAGTGGGAGAGGACTTTACAGTGTGTCTGACAGCCCCTGCTATGGGCTCACAGGAGAGGTTCTGTGGCGGCAGCTGTGGCTCTCTCTGCTCCAGGTCCCTGTGCCTCATGGCCACCTTCTGGTCAAAGCCATTTGCTTGTGACCCCGTGGGAAAGTTGTGTACCTATCCAGTGTTCACATCCAACCTGGTCTTGAACACTTCCAGAGCTGGAACTTCCCACAACTTCTCTGGGTAGCCTATAATCCAATGTCTCACTGCTCTCATAGTGAACAGTTTCTTCTTTTTATCTAGTGTAAATCTACCCTCTGTCAGTTTAAAACTGTTACCCCACATAACTACACTTCCTGATAAAGATAAAGAGTTCCCCCCCATCTTTCTTGTTGGCCTCACTTAAATACTGGAAAGTTGCTGTAAGGTCTCCTCAGGGCTTTCTCTAGGCTGAACAACCCCAGCTCCCTCATATGGGAAGTGTTCCAGCTCTCTGGTCATCTTCATGGCCCTCCTCTGGATGCTCTTGAGCCAGGTCTGTGTCCTTCTGTGAGGACCTCAGAGCTGAACACATTCCTTCAAGTGGGATCTCATGATAGTGAAGTAGAAAAATCCCCTCCCTTGACCTGCTGCCCACACCGCTGTTGTTGCAGCCCAGGATGCAAAGGAGGCTTTCTGAGTTGCAAGGGCACATTGCCAGCTCAGAATTCAGGTTTTCATCCACCAATACCCCGAGTCCTCTGCAAAGCTGCTCTTAATCCACTCATATTGCCCAGTCTGTATCAATGTGTAGGATTGCCCCAACTCAGATGCAGGACCTCACAGCTTGTCTTACTGAACTTCATGAGGTTCATGTGGTCCCACCTCTGGAGCCAGTCAGGGTCCCTCTGGATGGCATCCCCTTCCTGTAGAGTATCAAGGACACCACTCAGCCTGGTGCCACCTGCAAGCTTGCTGAGGGTGCACTCAATCCCACTGTCTGTGTCCCCAGCCAAGATGTTCAATATCTCTGGTCCTAGGACAGAGCCCCTGACACTCAGCTACTGGTAACTGATCTCCATCCAGACATGGAGCCATTGACCACAATTGTGGCTGTGACCATCCAGATAATTGCTTATCTGCTGAGTCATATACCTGTCAAATTCATGCCTCTCCAGTTTAGAGACCAGGATGTTGCACAAGAGAGTCTCAAATGCTTTGTACAAATCCAGGTAGATGATATCAGTTGCTCTTTCCTTACCCATCAAGGCTGTAATCCTGTCATAGAAGGCCACCAAACCTGTCAGGCACAATTTGTCTTTGATGAAGCCATGTTGCCTGCTACCAAGCACCTCTGTGTTTTGTCTTGGTTTCCAGGAGGGTCTGCCCCACAATCTTGCTGGGCACAGAAGTGAGGCTGATCAACTTGTAGTTTTCCTGGATTTCTTCTCTTTTCCTTTTTAAAAATGATGGTGGTTTTTCCCTTATTCCAGTCACTGGGAACTACAACTTTTCAAATATGAAAGTGGTTTAAGAGCTTTATCTTGCCATTTCCCTCAGGACTCTCAGATGCCTTAAGGTCCCAGGAACTTGAGAACATTTGGGTTCCTTAGTCTTGAGCCTGACCTTCTTCAATGGACAGTACTTGGTTCTCCCAGTCCCTGCCTTTGGATTCTGTGACTTGGGCAGTGTGACTAGAGCACTGATCTATGTCCCCATAGTTCCAGTGTTTTCCATTGTTTTAGAAAAATATTAGAAATTTAGAAAAAAAAATAAAAAGTATTTTTAAAGGTATTACAATTAAAATTGTAGAATGAGTTGGCTGTTTTTCTTCAGAAAGAATGCATGAATTGATCTTGTTTAATGACTGTTGTTCTTGGTTTTTTAGGCTATACTGTAGTGCATCCATTTACACCAGTGGGGAAAAATTTAGAATTGCTATTGGTGTGTGATAAGGAGGATCTGATAAGTTGGGAGAAGCAAAATGTGCCGTTGAGTATCGTGACTAGATTAAAGGAAACCAGCAGAACAGAAATAAATCATACCAGGTATGTAAGAAGTGCAGAACAACAGAAAAAACACCAGATCATCTGTTGTGTTATGTCAGTGACAGTGCTCTTTAGAAGTAAAAACAAGGGTAGTGGATAGTTCTGCTGTGTTCAGTGCACTGACATAAAGATTCGTTGCTGATGGAATGCTTTTGGTATTTGCTTAGGGGAGTGAAATTTTTAGTCTGAATTAACAACTGTTTATAGTTGTAACTGGTTCTGCCAAGCAGTCTTAATGGATTCTGCTAACAGTCCAAATTTAATTAATTCAGCTGATTTTAATTGAAAATCCACTGCAGTTTCTGCAATTGAAATTATTATTTTTTTGTGCATTAACAGGTTATCATGTCTAGCCCTGTGTTTTGACCTTATTAAAAAATGTGCAGCTCTCTATGAACCTTTACCATCATTCCATGAAATAATGCATCCTGTCAGAGTACTCCTTACACAACATGTGCCAGTTAATGAATATCCTGAAAAAATGCAGGTATGTATTCCTCAGGATCTAAATAATCTGTATGTTTTTTTATTAATAAATTCTGTGATCATCATCTGTGCACAAACAAAAAAAAAAACAAGTGTAAGCATTAATTTTTTCGAGGGTCTGGCATTTTGATGTTCCTGTGGGAAAAAAGCACAGACAGTATTTAGAAACAGACACCATTGTATATGGTGTCTTGCCTATCTAAATGAAGAGAACAGCACTTGGCTTGTTTTAATGTCACTCATTCCATGAGTGACATAATTTATAAAAGTAATATGGACATCTGGTTACTCTCATACAACTGGGGAGCTAAAACTTATAACTGTATAGGTAAAATGAACATAAATGTGCCTGGTCAGTTCCTTGCCTAGGACAGTTGCTTATTTTCTAGCAATGAGATTCAAATTTGTAATCTATCTCTTCTGAATGTAGCAAAATCATCTTCTCCTCAAAGAAACACTGTAAAATGTCCTTAGAGAACAAAGTTTTATTACTTAGATGAAGTCAAATGGCCTATGTTTCTGGACATCAAAATAAAAAAAGTCATTCTTAAAATTGCCATGAAAGGAAGAGTCTGAGTTAAACTGTCTTTAGTCTTGCCTCGTCGTCTGTTAGCTGAAACTACCAGCAAGCAGACCTTTCCTGTTGTTCATGATACCATTTTAATAGACTTCCAAAAGCTTTTAGGAATTATCCAACTTGGTTTACAGACTGTCAGTGTTAGCACTGTCCTAATGAGTAGCTGTGTTAACCCAAGGAAAAAAAATGCATGAGGAGAACATTACTGTTGATTCAGTTTACAATAGATTTTGGTTTATGGTGGTTTTGATATGCTTTTACAATTGTAATTTGTTCTGCATTTTCAGGAATGGTATCACAGTGCTCTGAAAGAGCTGGAGAACAAAGTAAAACACTACACCCCACTGATATGTGAGAAAAAGAAGCCAGTGCCATTGAAACAGTATACTCCTAAAATTGTGAAAGTGTAAGTAAAGAACACTGGATGCAAAGGAAAGGTGCATTTAAACCTTAAGATTTTTAGATTCAGTATACAAAACAGAACTGGTTTTCTGCTAGATTTTGTGCATAATTCACAAGAGGCCATCTACTTGTGTGGTAGGGAGGGAACAAAAATTAAGGCATTTTAAGAGCAAATATTATCTTGTAGGAAAAATAGCACTGAAAGTCAACTCTTGCCCATACAATGAATTTTAAATTAACAAATTTCAAGATGATTAGATGGTTATTATCTGCTTAGGTGCTTTACTGAATGCTCTGTCAGGCACTGAAGTCAGAAGAGCAAGTAGCTCATGTGTATATGAAATATATGATGGTAAAAGATGGATGGTGAAAAACACTAATTTAGTTTAGTAGATTATAGAACAGTGTTCTGATTCAGGAGATCTGCTTTATATTGGCTGCTGATTTATTTAGCCATATTGGTTTACTACAGGGGCACAAAGTGTCTGCTTTATTTATTCTAATAATTGAAGAAGACAGCTTCACTCTGCCATACACACTTATCCCATCAGACTTCTGTGAAAAGCATCTGCTGAGAAGGTCTGCAAAAATTTAAGATGTATGGGGAAGTTCTATCTTTCTGCAGATGACTTCCATTCTTGTGGTCTTGCTTTTTTTAGTCTGTTCAAAGTGCAGGCTGCATATGGGAAATTGAAGTGTGGTCATTGGCATGATGATGAAGTGAAGCTAGAAGGTCTGGTGAGTGTTTTTCCAGTATATTCGTTGGGCAGATTCTTATTTTTCAGCTTATTCATATAATATGCAGGAATTAAAATACTGAGATCTCATACAAAACCTCTCATTATAAGCATGAAAAACTTGTGGGTTAAAGGTGTTCTGTGCTCATGCATACATTCTTATTTCAGCTTAGAGTTTGGAAGAAAGCAGGCAGGCAGCAAGAAGGAGCAAGAAAGAAAGCAGCTGATCCAGAGGCATAAACGTGAACTTAAAGGAGCCATTCGTGAGATTCGGAAAGATAACCAATATCTGGCTAGAATGCAGCTGTCAGAAATCATGGAGAGGTAATGTAGCCTTTGTTTCAGCACCACTTTGGGGGTTGTTCTGCTCTGCATTCATTTCTTCACTGCGTGCCAAGACTGACATTAATGATCAACCATACTAAACTTAATAAAAAAGTTATAAATTAAATAAAATTGGAGGATTAAATAAAAATAAATATACAAATAAATAAAATTTAAGGAAAACCAAACATTTTCAATGGAGATACTTTAAACTATTTTCAACTTTGCAGTTTCATTTCTCTAGTTTAAGAGGATGCAAAATGTATTTAGATGGTGTGTTGGTGAAATTTAAGAATTGTGGGGCTTTTTATGAATTAGTAATTATTCTCCAATTACACTTATTTTCCCTAATGTAATCTTTCTGAAATATTTTATATGTTGATTGTTTGTTTTACAGAGATTCAGCCAGGAAAAGAAAAGTGAAAGAGCTTCTTGGTAGCCTTGCTACACAGGAAGGTGAATGGAAAGCAATGAAAAGGAAAAAATGGAAGAATTAAATGGGACTATCTACAGCAGGAAGCTTACTGCCATATAAAACACCCCAATCATGGCTTTTGAACAGATTTTAATTACATTTTTTGGATGCATTCTTTTTGAGCAGACAACATCATTGGATCTGTTTGAAAAAGTGAATCTGCTTATTAGGAAAGTCCACAACTTTTCATAAGGAGAATAAAAACAACAGTTTTGTACATGGCATGCTTCTGTTTTATTTTAATGAGAACATTTGGATGAATAATCAGAATTCTAAGTCTAAAACCTGATCACATGCACCTAACTTGAACTACACACACACAAATTCTACATCAGAAACCTTTTGTTACTTCAGGCTGGTGACAGGTCACTTGTGAGGTTCCATTTCAGGGCCAGTTCTCTTCAACAGCTTCATCAACAACTTGGACACGGAAATCAAAGCCACACTGAATAGTTTTGCTGAAGACACTGAACTGGGAGGAGCTGCTGACTCCCTCAGAGGCAGAGAGGCCCTGCAGAGAGATTTTGACATTCACCAACCATGTGAGGTTCAACATCGTCAAGTGCTGGATTCTGCGCCTGGGGTGGGGCAGCCATGGATGTACAGACAGGCTGGGGAATGAGGGGCTGGAGAGCAGGGCCATGGAAGGGGACCTGGGCATGTCCTGGTCAATGGAAAGTTGGGTCTGAGCCAGCAGTGCCCTGGCAGCCAGGAGGGACATCCCTGTCCTGGGGACACCAGGCACAGCATTGCCAGGTGGGCAAGGGAGGAATTGTCCCTCTCTGTGCTGGGCTGGGGCAGCCTCACCTTGAGTGTTGGATATAAAAGCTACAAGAGAGTGCCCAGTGGAGAGCAATGAAGGTGGTGAAGGGCCTTGAGGGGAAGCCATGTGAGAAGTGGCTGAGCATGCTTGGTCTGTTCAGCCTGGAGGAGAGGAGAACAAGGAGAGACCCCACTGCAGCTACAACTTCCTCATGAGGGGAAGGGGAGGGGCAGACACTGATCTCTGCTCTGTGGTGACAGTGACAGGACTCAGGGAATGGCCTGAAGCTTTGTCAGGGGTAGTTTAGATATTAGGAAAAGGTTCATCTGAAACATCTCCCCTGGGAAGTGGTCACTGCACCAAGCCTGACAAGAGTTCAAGAAATTCTCAGGCCTGTGGTATGACTTTTGGGGATGGTCCTGGTTGGACATTCTGTCATCTTTTTTTAAGGTTGAGTAGTTGCAGGCAGCCCTCTTGATGGTAGTATAATTTAAACAGTAACATATTAATTAGTCTGTAGCATGCTAAATTATGTGTTGAATAATGGAATCAACTCTTAAGTAAAAATCCTTTTTTAAAGCTTTACATCCATTCATCTTTTCAGTAAGTTTTGAACTGATGAGCACAGCTCAGAAGTTCTTAATAATCTAGGGTGATGACTTAGAATTCCTCAGTGTGTTCAAAACTGTCTGACTTAAGGGAACAGTGATATCCTTAACTTTCTTCCATTTAATTTATCATGTATGTATAATCACTGATAACTGCCCAGTATGACTTTGAGAAACAACTGCTCTTCAAACAGAGCCAATAAACACTTCTAACTCTTTCTTCTTATACTGTATTTGCAAAGACATGTTGCAATGGGACAAAGAGCACCACAGTTATTGATAGGTGCTAATCTGAACTAGGTTCACTGCTCACTTATATATTCGCTTAATATTTGGTAAATTCAGCAGTAGTGCTTAATATTTGGTAAATTCAGTGATGCATTGAACAAAATTGTAATGTTTTCATGGAAAACTGTTAGGAAAATAAAATTGCCATTTCCATTAACATTTCAATTTCAACTGAAAAACAAACTATAAAATAAGACCAGTATTAAGAATGAACGAAGAGCTATGGATCTTTACAAAAATGAACACCCAAAGCTCCTGCCACTTTCAAATGCTGCTCCTAGATCTGATCTGTGTTTTGGCCAATAGGTAACTGACACATCATAATGCTCTACTTACTATTCATGAAGAAAAATGCTGTCAGATAATCTGATTTAGTAGTTAGGCTTGGTTCTTTTGGACTGGCTTAGAATGTTTTCTTCTGTTTTCTGGGGTTTTTGGTTTGGTGTTGGCTTTTGGGGAAGGTTTTTTTGATTGGGTTTTTGTGGTTGGTTTGAGGTTTTTTTCAAATTAAACTTGTAGTGGAAGCAGGACTAAAATTAGGAAGGGGTGAGTTGAAACACAGCCTTTACATTTAGTCTCTAAGGACAAAACTGTCTTTGTTAGGAAAGTCTTGTTTCTTAAAAGAGAAAAGCACTTTATTGAAGGAAAAGGCTTTTATTAACTGTCAGTGTGACTAGTAATGCAAGTAATATGTAAATAGTAAAATTATCATCAGCTTTTTTTGGTTTGCAAAAGCACTTGCATTAACTGTTAAAATGGGCCAGATGTTAAGTACCTGTGGGGAAGATACTTGTGTCATGCAAGAATTAGTAAGATTCCTATGTTTGAAATCCATTCACACTTTTAAAAAATAAATTCATTTTCAGTTAGCTTTGCTGAAAAAAGCAAAGCTAACTGAATTTGGAAATTTTGGAAAAGCTATCTTCTGAAACCTCAAAGGAATCTCAGAAGATTAGATACCTCCTGTTTTATTTCCATTTGGCACAGTATGAATTTTTTTCTTTAAAACAAAATCTTTTTAAGTCAATAACTTGAGAGTGAAGTAATGAGGAAGGAGCTAACTTTTATGCTGTAAATCAATACTTTCAGTTTGGACTTTTAGTCACAGTCTATACAGCACAAATAAACAGTTAAAAATTATTATTATTTATTTATCTGACTTTAGCAGTAGCTTCAGAAGTTTTGTCCAGAATGGTATTAGAATCACAGAGATGCTGACAGAGGCACTTTGATCCTGATTTTTGATACCACTTACAGCTGCTTTTTATTCCTCAGTAAAGGAGGTAAAAAAAGAGGGTAGAGACACAATGATAATGTTTATGGGACAGGACATTTTCTGGGACAAGAGAATGAACAGGAATGTCTTGTAATGCTGATGAACAAAAATGAAGGCTGAGGAAACCTCAGCTGATAGACTTACTCAACTGTTTTGGAATGTCAGACTGAAAGTAGTTCTGTTTGAAATCTTGTTGAATGAGAATCACTGTATGTGCTTTTACAAATTATATTGTCAATGTTTAAAGTCAGATTTAATATTGCAAACCTAGGACTAACTGTGATGCTTACCACACAGTATTTTACATGAGTAGGAAAGCAAGACTACAGAGTCTTGCCTCAGCTTATCAGTCAGGTCTGACAGTTTTGCCATTGCTCAGTACTGCAGCAGCTGGGCAGTTGCTCTGATGTGATAGGAAGGTCTGGTCATTTGGACTACAAAGGGGGCTTGAACATGTTTGAGTGCTGGCAGACCCTTTCTCATAGAGCTTCTTGAACACCATTACACTTGCCAGGCATTGTCTTGTCTCTTCATTTCTTTTAATCCAGGACTTGTCATAACAGGCCTTTTGACATGTCAGTTATCAATTGTAAATCTGTATTTAATTATCCAAAAAAAGAAAGTATTCTGTACCTAGAATCAAGTCATCACACACAGAAAAGGAAAATTACCATTTTGCTTTTAGTTTCAGGTAGCTTGTCTGTCAACATCAGCTGTCCCAAGGAATAGCTACTTTGAATAGGAATATTGTAAAGAATAGGGTTGAGAACAAAACTGTTCAGCTAGAAACTGCATAAATTACCTTTTTTGTAACAGCATGAAAAGCTTCTTCAAGAGTTTTGTCTTTTGGTTGTCAGTTGGAAGCTGATAAGCAGTTTGATATTCTCAGTTGTGCCTTGCAGAAGTTAGCATCTACCATGGTGTGTCCCTGCTCTGTGTAAGGCCACCAACTTTCTGCTGAGCAGAGGCCCTTTGGCTACTGGGCTGAGGCTGGTGTCAGCCACAGGAACTGGTGGAACTTTTTTCCTCTTCTTGGCCTTTCTAGGCATTGGAAAAGTCAAACAGAAGCTCTGACAGAACATTTGGCAGCTTTATCATCATTCTGAGACTGAGGTGTTAAATATTTAGGGAGTCAAAAGCATTCTACAAATGTGCTCATTGTGGTCTTCCAGGTGTGTCTCCTAAGATAAGCAGGTGTATTTCAGTTCTAAATATCTTGGCTCTGCATTCTTGCTTAGTTAAAAGACTGGTTTTTGTAAGGGGTTGGTTTAGGGGAAGTTGGAGTTGGTTTTTATTATTCTTCAGTAAATTAGGTCTGGAGTGGAAAACTAAAATCTTCCATGCAGTCTGAACACTGTGAGTCTAAAAAATTATAAAGATGGCATTAAGTCCTTTAAAATATTGACATTAGGGCTAATGCTGCTTTTCAGCAATAGAGTAGGAAAGTAAAAGCCAGAGTAAATGAGCCATTACTTCAGTAAAATAACAAGACTGATATAATAAAAAGATCAGTGTTAATAAATGTAGTCTAGGAACCAAATTTAAGTTATCTGTCAGATGTGCAAGATTTTGGACTGGAGAGAAGTGGATAATGACCTATCTAGTTCTAGAAACAGTAATATGTTTATATTCAGGATTGTATGACATGGTTGACTGCAGTAATACAACTGGGCTCAGTGAGCTGCAGAAGCTTTAGACCAGTAGATTTAACAACAGAAATAGATGGGTTTTTTGTCTCAATGGGGATTTTTTAATGTATCTGAATTCAGATGGTGCCTGATCAGTTATATATAGTGATAAGAAGCCAGAAGAATACATTTTTATTTTTTTTCCAGATATTAAGGGGTTATTCATACTTAGTCCAGAGCACCTCAAAAAAGAAGTTTGCCTTGGAGTGGGCTGCAGTTGTGTAATCATTCAGATTTCAGACTATGTAGTGGATCTACCATATTTTTCACATCAAACCAAGTACATAAAATTCTCAGGTATACATGAGATTAGCAGCTCACTATTTGAGTTAGCTAGTTAGATAACTATTGGATCTAACTGGCATGATAATCCTGATGTTATGCTTACATAAGCTTCTCCAAGTCTAATTAGCTGGCAATCCATGAGAGACGTCACTGAGTAGGTCTGTGTCCCAAGTGCTGATAACTACATCCACCCCGAACTGCATTGCCTTCGAGGAAATCAGAGGTCTTTTTATAACCTATATCAATTTGCTTTATACACCTTGCTGGCAGAATCTTGCCTGTTTAAGACTGTGGTGATGGATCTGCCTAAGTCCACTTGTAACTACATCCTCCCATGTTAATTAGGCAGTTGGACACCAGACACGCCTGGATAAAGGTACAGTGCTCGGAGGCGCTTACAAGACCGCAGCTATTCATGTTCTCTGGGCTAAAACACGTAGTGTTGAGGGAGAAGTTTGATTCAGGAACAGAGTTACATCTTTTGCAACTACCTTTTTGTCTTTGTCAGACAGCTCTTATCAAAGCCGCAGCTAACTGCTGCTGTAGCAACAAACGAAACATCGCTCTCCTCTTATAACGAGTCTTTCAAGACCGGTCTTTAAGGGCAAAGGAAGGGCTGTGGTGCAGGTACGCGGTTCATTTCCGAGGCCGCGGCGCTGCGCCGGCTGCGAGCTCCAGCCCCGCCGCGCTCCGCGGAGCCGCTCGGGCGCGCCGGGTCCGTCCTCGGGAGCGGCTCCATCCCCGCCGGAACAGGAAGGCGGCCGGGGCCCGCGGAGGGCCGGGGAGGAGCCGCCGCCCGCAGCATCCCCGGGGAGGCTCTTGGCGGGCGGGGGCCGCCCGCACAGCCCGGAGCAGCGGTAGGTGCCGGGGCGGGGGCGGATGGGCGGCGGGAGCGGCGGGGCAGGGCCGGGCGCGGCTGCCCCGGCGGGTGCGGGTCCCCGGGAGCCTGGCGGGAGAGACCCCGCGTCCTCCGCCTCATCTCTGCCGGGCCGCCCCTTCCCTGCCCTGGGGACCTGCGGCTTATTCTGTGCCTCGGCCGAAAGCCTGCCCTGACCCGAGCCTGGGCTGTGGGAGCGAGGCTGAGGAGCCCTACCGCGGCTGAGCCGGGCCCGGGAAATCTTACAGGGGGATAAGGTGAGGTAAGAAAACCCCAGTAGGTTGAAATTGCCGGTGCTGGCAGATAACAAATCTCAGTTCGTGCGTTAGGGCAGGGCCAGCTTTGGTGCTGATCCCTTCCTGGGAGCCGCGGCATCAAGCCCTGGCCCTGCGGGCGGAGGACAGGGACAGAAGCGAAGAGACGCAAGCGGGGAATCCTGAGGGAAGGGCTGGGGAGAGGCAGCGAGTGTGAGGGACTCACCTGTGAAACTCACCTCAGAAACAGCTTCCCAAACGGAGAGCCCTCCCTCTCCCAGCGCGCCTCACACAAGGCAGATGTCGCCGCGGAGGTAAAGCGTTCTGTTTTTGCTGTCAGGATGCCAAGGGCCTGTAAAATGTGTGGTTTCCTGCCTAGCAAAAAATTACGGAGAGGTTTGAACAACAAAACCGATGGAACACAAAGGCAGAAACATGCAGTACCTTGGGACATTGCGTAAGGGAAATTGCAACCACACAGCCAAAACTGGAGCCAAGTGAAAGGTCAGCACAAGCATCGATGAGTTTGGGCTACACACTGGCAGAAATGTTCCTGAGGGAAAGGTGTGAAGAGTATTACCTTTGTAAATAATCCTGGAATAAAGTTCTGTTTGATCATACAATTCTATGGATGACTAAACAAATTGTGTGGAAAGACAAGATAGAATCTGCTTTAGTGAACCCATCCCTCAACCATTGGCTGGATTGACCAAGGGCCAGAGAGTATTTGCTTAAAAGAATGGTTATTTTGGCTCCATGTGCTCTTTTATCATTTGGGTAAGCAAATAATGCTGAATATTTGTAGCAGTGTTGATTTGCCATTTTAAATAAAAGGATCTTGAACATATATCTGCTAAATCAGACCAGTTTGGTTAAGAGCATTATGCCAAGAGTTTAGTAAATGGATTGCAGGTGGCCCCCATTCTGTGTTTATTTATCTCATAGCAATTGAACTTTAATAATGCTTCAGTGCTAATAAACTGACTTCTCAGGTAAAGAAATGTCACAATAATATTTATTGCTGAGCATGACAAAGTGTTACAGCCTTCAATTAGTGTAGTACCATTTTCTATGCACAAGTGTCTTGTGTATATAATATGGTACATCTGGTCTGGAATAAAATTCATTGCTGACTTATCGAAGTCAGTGAATGTTTTTTGTACTAATTTGCCTTGGATGAAATTCTGTCTCCTTTTCTCTTTTAGTGCAACAAACTTTCAGGGACTTTTGCAGTAGAAGGGACTAAATTTTATTCTTTTATGACTGAGATATCATGTATGTTTTATAATTCTGAAGTTTGTAGTTCCATGGTTTATATATTACTCATTGATTTTGATTTATGTTGAAAATTAGTTTGTTTTTGGGATTGAGACCAACTCCTTTATTTGTTAAAGACTGAACTATATATGGCCTGCATCCTTGCTTAGGGCTTTATGATAGTTTTGGAGTATTATCCAAGATAGTTGATAGTTCTGGTATTTCTGACAAAATAAGAACGCTGCTTTAATCATTTGATGCCCCAGGTCAGTAGCTATCACCTGAAGAAAGAAATAAAAGATGGAGTTTTAAAGTTTTCTTCGGTTGTTTCTTGTGTTGCTGTCAGGGGTTTATCTTGAAGACAGCATTCATGCAATAGTTAGGAAGTCTGCATCTTTCTTTTCTCTTTCATAATTGTTGTTTTGGTCATTTCTAATATACACTGAAAGCATAAATCAATTCTTATGTGGATGTGAATATTTGGAATAGAGTGCCCTTTCATACCCGTTTTACTGTAATGCTGAGTTGAAACCTGTAGGAAGGTCGTATTAATGTCGTTCACACACTGACAAACTTCAAATGCTCCTTAGTTCTATTTGAGGTGCTCCTATAATAGAGTTAGTTGTTTTATTGCCTTTGTAGCGTGTTCTTGATGGGAGAAAATTTGGTGCTGAGTTGATAACCTAGACTAGAGAGTTGAGGCTCTTGTTCCCAGGTAGATTAATATAGCCAGAACTTACTTCTGTAAAGCCTTGAAAAAGTAGGAATGAATCAGCAAGATACTCTTATGAAAGGCCTGCAAAAAGCTTCCTGTTGACTGGATATAAAGGCAATTTTTTTTAGAAGCAGAGCACTGGGAACATGGCCCTGCGAGAGAGAGGAACCAGCAGCAGCTCCACCAATGACAAGCAGGAACAGAACTATAATCGTGTTATTACAATTGTCTTCCTGGCACTCTTCATCGACTTGTTGGGATTTGCTCTCATCTTGCCACTCTTTCCTTCCATCCTTGATTATTACAGCCAGACTGAGGTAAGTAATAAGAAAGTCAGCCCACAGAAAGTGTTAAGATCTTGAGGAAGGAATGGAAGGAAAATCACCTGCCTTGGGGCAAACCAAACAGCTGTAGGAAGATTAATAATTACCTGGCACATATAAATGGTTCATGGACTGAATTTGTCAACATGCATAAGACTCTTCACCTTTGTTTTTAAAATGAGAGATTTGATTTGAAAAAAAATCAAGTATTTCTTAGGGACTTGTCCTTGTAGTTACTAATGTTTTTGTGTCTTACACTTGTCACTTGTCACTGGTGAGGCAGTTCATAATGGATCTGTGTGCTGGGGTTTACTGAAGAACTAAAGAGATGAGAGCTTTTATCCCACCTGAGAATTTCACAAGGTCACTTGCTCCCTCCCCCAGTGTTCCATCTCAACTTCCATTCCTAGCAGGGAGCTGGCTGCTGCTCCAGGAACAGAGCAGAAGGTTCTGTTGGATCCTGGCTGTGCAGTTGCTGACTGTTACCCTTCTCAGATGTTAATGGCATTACTGGTCAAGATGAACAAGTTGTTGTGGAAGAATTGTTTTTGCAGCCCACACCTCTGTCTCTCAGCCCCTTTCTAATACCACTTCAGCTTACAGCTGTAGGCTTTGTCCTTCTTACAACCATAACTCTGACCCAAACCATGGGTTCTGATCTCCAGGGTCTTCCCCCGCTTCCAGTATATTTCCAATAGGCAAGATCTCCACCTTCTTTTCCAGACCTTCTTTTTTTAAAGTCCTCCTCCTATTTTTGGGAATCATTCTTTTTTATGCACCACCTTTTCCTTCTGCATCTGCAAGCTTCTGGTTTTCCCAGACTAAACAGTCTATGTGCAGCAGGGCAGAGTGTGTCTCATGTTGCCTTTTTAATTGAAAGATTCAGGGCATGCCTGTTTAATTCAGGATTTAGCAAGTAATGGGCCTGAAGGCTTGAGAAAGTTCAAATTCAGATATTCCTCCACCTAAATGTATACTATCTGCTGTCTGTTAACATTCACAATTTAAGCTATTTTTGCCTATGATCAGTGAGGAAATTTTCCCTCATGGGGAGGAAGAGGGAAGGAATTATCTAACACTGTCTCTAGTTCACTGAGCTCTGATGCTGTCTTTGAAGATAAAACTGCCTTCTTGCTTCTGTTTCCCTGTTTTCTATTTTTCAGGATGGTTTCTATTTGTCATTGCAACGTGGGGTTGACTGGTTTGCAGTGATGGCTGGGATACCTCCAGAGCGGAAATACAACAGTGTCTTGTTTGGAGGTAGGTAAACTGAACAAACAAGCTAACAGCCAAAAAGCAGTGTTCTTTCCAAGTTATTTGCAATGTTGATGTGAAGAATGACAAGAAATACAAAAAAACATGCTTACCTGTTATTAGTTCTACATTTAAGTAACACAGAAAATGTCTCTTAGAGTAGACTACAAATGACTTTGTTTTTGCCACACTGACAGCAATAAACAGTTGGACAGCCCCAACTCTTGTCTGCCCCAAGTTTTTGTCATTTGGAGATGCCTAGACAGGCAGGAGAAATGGGATAACAAGAACCTTGTGAAATACAGTAAGGATAAATTTTAAGTCCTGCCTGTGGAAAAAGTAGTCCTTGCAATGATACAGACTGGACACTCACTTGTGGCCCTGGGGGTCCTGGTGAGCAGCAAGCTGAGCATGAGCCAGCTCTGGCAGCAAAGGTGCCAGCTGCTCCTGGGGTACATGAAATGAGTCAGAATCAGTGGATTAAGGGAGGTGATCATCTTTCTCTGCTCAGTACTTGATAGACCATATCTGAATTGTTACATTCAGTTTTGGTCCCCAGTACAAGGAAGGGTGTCTGTACACTGTGGTGAGTTCCATGGAGGGCTCTGAAGATGGACAGTCTGTGGCCCTTGGCTGGTCTGCAGTGAATGGCAGCTTTCCAACACTTGTGGGGAGGTTATGGAGAGCTAGGATCTTCACTGAGGTGTGTGGGAGAAGGAGAGCTAACAAGTATAAGTAGAAGCAGGGGAGTTCAGACAGGAAATAGGGAGAAACATTTTTCCAGTGAGGATGATCAGTGGAACAGGCTGCCCAGAGCAGTGTCCATCCTCAGAGATTGTCAAGCCCTGATTGAGTAAGGCCCTGAACAATCTGCTCTGACTCACAGCTGACCCTATGAGCAGGTGGTTGGAGTAGGTGATCTCCAGAGCTCCTTTTTAACCTGAATTATCCTATGATCTTACTCAATTTGTTCTACAGATTGTTACAAAAATACAGGCCTGCTAATCCTTGTTTGACTGCCATCTGAGGGTCAGGAGCCTGCTGTGCTGGGCCCTGGCAGTCACAGAAATTACTCTCCTTTCACAATTGATCTGCACATGATCAGAGATCAATCAGTAGGAAGCACTAGAAACACAAACTTGTGAGTTCCAGCCTTGCTTGCTCCTTGGGTGGGTATAGTGCAGCCCTGCTTCTAAATCTCATTAGTCTTATTAAAAGCAGCAGAGCTGCTGGCTTGCAGGACCCATAAGCATTTTCTGTCACTAGGACACTGGTGTGGGTGAGCTCCAGCAGGAACAGCGAGGGAAATATGTTGTGTTTCACATCAGAGACTTCTGACTTCTTGCCATCTAGACAGTTGTGACAAAACTGTGATTTCAGAGTATGAAGATATGAAGTTGTCTGGGTTAATTTTACTTAGGCTCTCTCTACCTGCTGAGGCTTCCCCCAAGATAAGCAAAAGCCTATTAAAATAAACTAAATGAAGCAGAATACTTAATTAGAATATATGTGAATGTGTTGCTACTATTTAAAGTAGTTAAATTTGGTATAACAGGCATTAGGAAGTTTATAAGCCATTTTCCTCTTTCCCACCATATCCCTGCAGGCATGTTTTTCTTTCTCTGCTCATTTTTTAGTCAAATTACTGGCTTTGAATGCTAGGAAACAGTTTTCTTTAATCCCTCAGAAGCTGCTTTCTGTCTCCACTTCTGGCTTGACCAGAAGCTTCCTACTTTCAACTTCTCACCATCTCAGATTGTTTAGACAAGGGGCGGGAACTCCCAGTCAAGTCCAACTTGTTGCTTTTCCTTTTACCTGCTGTGTCCTGTACCCTTGGGAGTGCTGTGTGGAAAGTTTCATTATAGTTGTGATGTTAGGCAGAGGTTGCTGCAGCCTTCCTGCAGCCTGTATTCCTTCACTGCCCTCGTTTGCCACAAGGAGCATTGGATTGGGAAGGTGCTTGCAAGATCGTCTTCTTGTTTCTCCCAATGCCAGCCATATTTTTCATTTTTGGTTAGACTGCAAGCTCTTCAAGGCAGAAACTTCTCTGCCCATGTCAGGGCCCTGAGGGCACCAATGCTTAGCTGCTGTGACCAGTCATCACCCACACATCACCCAGTGATTCAGGAGCTGTATTTCAGACTTTGTCTCCAGGGCTGTCTCTGTCTCCATCCTTTGGATGGGCCTCAGACCTACATTGGAGGTGTCTTGTCTCCCAGCCTATATCACAGTGCTGTTTCCACTCCTTTCTCTGTCCCTGACTCCTGCTGCTCCAGACTGGACTCCCTGGAAGGGTGTGTTGAATAACCCTTTCCTTGTGTGGGACTGTCAGTGGGCCCTATTGGCAGCACCTCCTCTGCCCAGCCCATCAGGTTGTGGGGCACCCAGGCTGGTGAGGGCACTGCCAGTGCTGTGGTCACCCTCAGCTCCCAGTTCCTTCCCCACTGTGGTCCAGCCCTGTTTTTGCTGCATGCTGGTTTGGAAATATTTGGCATGAAAGGGTGTTTTTACAGTGCTAGAAACACAATGAAGGGAACTGTGTGTCATAAACTGCCAGTGTAAAATTCTGTAAGATTTTTTACAGTTTTTTTGAGCTTTAACTTACCACAAGCAGCTCTTCTCAACAAGGTGTTCAGTACCAATATTCTGCCTCCCTCAAAGTTGATGGGAGCAGAACTTCTGGCCTGTCTCAGCTCTGCCTTTTAAAGCTTTGATAGCTGAATGATCTGGAACATATAACCCAGTTTTTCCTTTAGAGAAAAAGCTGTGACAGCAAAGCATCTTTTGCCTCCTTGTTGAAAGTGTAGTGCAAATTAATAAGTCTGTGAAGCTAGAAATGGCAAGAGAAAAGAGGAATTAAAGATCACAGAAGCTGGAGGCAGATTTCAAAAGATTCTTGGCATCTGTTGGAATCACTCCTACCTCTTAGGGTGCCTCACTAACAGCAGTGCTTAAGTCTTTCTTTCCATGATAAAAAGGAAAGAAAAACTAATTAAGTGTGACAGAATCAGGTTCAAACAATCAAAAAAGTCTTAAAAGAACTGTGACTGTTGAAGACTGTGTGATCTCTGCTTTAAGAACAGAAAATGTATGTAGTCAGCAGGGAAACATTGGAGAATCATCATTCCATAATAACCAGTGAGTTTCAAACCCTTTCTCACCAGTGAAATAACCAGAAAGTCATCCAGTTTATGCCTGTTACTCTGATCTGTCTGTGCATCTGGTCTGTCTGTATTTGCTGCCTTAGTTAAGTAACAATGCAAGGTTGATGTTCTGAGAGTGGCATGGCTTCAGAGACAAAGCTATTGTTCATAGCTGCTGTTCTGCATTTAATTTCAAGTTTTTATCTCACATAGTGTGATAAATCTCAAACAGCTTGGCTGTCTTTGTATTTAAGATGAAGGCAGCAAGCCTAATGATCCATATCTTTTTATCTTTTTTTTTTTAGGTCTGATTGGCTCGATCTTTTCCCTCCTGCAGTTTTTCTCCTCTCCACTCACCGGTGCCGTGTCAGACCACTGGGGCAGAAGACCTGTCATCCTGATGACAGTGGTATGTGTCACATGCTGATCTTAGTCATGGCATCTCAATATGCAGTGGAAGGCACCATGAGCTTGTGCTTAGCACAGAAACTGAATTGTGACAGTCACAGTTCAGCTCTAGAATTGACTTTTCTAGATCTGCTGGTTGTTGACTCTTTCTTGCCAAGTCTCTTGGCCACACTTCCAAGTGTGAGTGCTTAAACTGAACTTCCCATAGAAGACACCAAAATACTTATCTGCTTCTGTCATTTTCCAAAATCCCTTTCCCCTGTGTATGGGAGAATGACTTCAGATGCTCTGTTGAAAAATGTTAGACTTAATTCCTATGTATTTTAGCTCATCAAGTGATTAATGAGGGTTGATCACTTCATGACCTGTTCCACAAAGCCTGGAAATTGTTTGTTAGGAAGTTCTATATATCACTGCAAGATACATTTCTTATAAACATGAATATTCTCCTTATTTTGAACTCAGATTTCTCTTGAATTTGGAAACAAATGGAGTGGAATGTACAAAAATGTTTTGTACCCAGGACTGGTTTAGCTTCCACAGAATTTTTCTCTTCTAATTTCGTTAGAAATATCACAATTATTAGTTATTAATTATTATTAGTTTGTATGGACTTGTTTCTACTTATATTGCTGTTCAAGACATAGTGCAGTGTCAGTCTATTCAGTCATTTCTGTTACATGGGGTTTGGAGCAGCCATTGAAAACAAACAAAAAATGTAAATATTTAGCTGGGAAATGAGCATTTTGCATTGCTTTATAAAGAACCCTTTCTTGCTTCTGCAGATGGGTTTGATAGCATCATACTCACTCTGGGCTGCCTCTCGGACTTTTGGCGTTTTTCTTCTCTCCAGGATCATAGGGGGAATAAGCAAAGGGAATGTCAGCCTGTCCACAGCTATAATTGCTGACTTGCCGTCTCCAAAAGCACGGAGCAAGGGCATGGTGAGTTACACTTGTGGGGCACATGTTTAGTTTAATTGATTTTGGATGCTCAGTATGTCTTCCTCAGTGTATTCACTGATCAAGTGAAAACACGACTTTACATTCTACCTTGCTTCTGGAAAGGTGCCAGATCGTATTTCTGGGACTTCTTGGACTTTTGCCAGTGACCTTCACCTACAAGTGAAACACAGATGCTCTAGAGATGGGAAAACTATCTTGTTTCAGTAGTAGAACTGTTAATCCTTCTGGTAACTTTAATTCTGGTTATAATAGCTTAGAAATCAAAAGATTTTATGGTCCAATTTTGGCAGCTGGAAGCCAATTAAAGGGCAACAACTTTTCCTCACCTGCCCAAGCTGTGGAAGCACAGCAGCACAGCAGTGTGCTCCTGGCTTCCTTGCACACTGTGCTGGCTTCAGGATCTGAGCTCAGTGGGTAAAGGATGTGACATTTGGCTGACTGAGAAGTATAAGCAACTGCCCTATCCAGTTCCAGAAGGCAGTGGCCAGATGGAAACACCTGCAGGCTGAACTTGGCCTGTGAATTACCAGTTCTATCTTTCATCCTATGAAAACATTAGAGGCCCAGACTTCTCTTACCAGATTGTTATAAGCCACTACGGAGGACAGCTGCTTCTTGGGAGGGGAAGGCTTTAGATTTCACAGTGATAGCTAATGAGTCTTCCAAGCAAATTATTATAATCCTGGTGAGCCAAAATGCATTTTTATTTGTGAAGAGAGGTAGCCTTACAGCACTGGTGAATAAAATGGGTCGGGGCCTATTTTTAGGGCCTTAGAGTAAGTCACTTAGTGCAGCATGGCTCACATCCACATGGCTTATATTCTTCTCTATTCCAAAGCAAAGTAGGCATGTTCATTCTGCTTTCTGGGAGGTGAACAGCATCTGACTGAAGCTATTCCCAAACAGTGATGGGCCACTTCCTGTTCCTGCCACTTCCCTGACTGGACAAAAAACAAAATTGGGTATTTGGAAACAGCAGGCTTTTCACACTTCATGCTCTTTGCTGTCCACTCCTTGCATCCTCAGGGTGATTGGGTTCTGTACCTGGTTCCAAATCATTACAGAACCTGAAGAAACTGGTGTCTAAAATTCTCTGTCTGTGTTCACTTCATCCCTGCAGGCCATGATTGGTGTTGCTTTCTCCCTGGGCTTCACCCTGGGCCCCATGATGGGTGCTTACCTCGCCATGCAGACAGAGAAAGGAGAAGTCTTCTACCTTCGTTCAGCATTGTCAGCACTCGTGTTTTCTGTGGCTGATTTAATTTTCATCTTCCTCCTTCTTCCAGAAACGCTCCCCAAGGAAAAACGGGTAAATGGACGATCGGTCTCAAGATCTGTGTTTTCTGTAAAAACAAGATTTGAGAATTGTTGAAATACTGAAACTGTGAAGAACAGGCTTAGCCAGTGTCTCAGAAATTTAGCTCATTCCTGGGATTAGGATTATTATTAAGGCTGGTGTCAAAGCAGTTGTATGATCATAGAATCATAGAATATTTTGGGTTGGAAGAGACCTTAAAGATCACCTATTTCCAACCCCCCTGCCACAGGCAGGGACACTTTCCACTAGACCAGATTGATCAAAACCTCATCCTACTTGACCTTGAACACTTCAGGGATGGTCCCATCTCCTAGCCCAGTGTAATACAAAATCTTTATAGTTAACATGACTGCTTCATTACTGGTTTTGACATATTAGGTTTAAATTTCTCAAAACCTTATGTGAACATGGGAGGGAGACTGTGAAATTTAAACTATGACCACAAGGATTCCTTGGGGAAGAACTTCAGCAAATCATAAAAGTAAGTGCATCAGAGACTGGATTTTCATTTAGGCAGAAGGTGATAGAAGTTTTCTTACCTATCATCTTGTATTTGCTTGAATATTTTGAACACTAAAATAACAAATTACTTTTTTTCTGAGCTGTTCTGTCTTCTACAGATAGAAAATACCTACATGTGTTAAAATTCAGTGACTGACTGGATTTGTGGGGCCAAACATTTATTAACATTAGGACTTAATATGACAGTGTGATCAGACACTGTCCAAAGTATGTCTGATTAAAAGTCTCTTAGAACAGTCTCCTTTGTAGAGTGAGAGAGTTGGAATCCAGCCCTGGCTATCTGCACTTGATTTGAGGTTTTCACTGGATTGGGTCTTTGCTGTGATCCCTGGTTTCTAGGCAGCACTCAGTTTTTGGAGCGTGCTTGGTCCCTGGATAGCCAAACCCATTTGACACTTAGAATTGTTCAGGAAACTGAATTATCTGCAATGATCCTACCAGGGCAAAACTTTGCACCTTCCCTGAGTGTTTCCCATCAGGTTGTGTCCCATGTGAAATCTGTTGCTCATACCATGTTCCCAAGCACTATAGCTATGTTATTTTCCTTTAACAACTCATCCATGTGTCATCTGTTCCTCTTTCCTATGTGGCTGTTTCTAAGCCTTCCAGATAAAATCCTGTTTTAGTTAGAGCTGCACACTCCAGGAAGGTGGCACCATGGTGATATGGGGAAGTGCTGCAGAGCAAATCTGTATTCTATAAACAATTCCTCCTTTGCAGTAGAGTGATTAAATGGTTTCAGTGCCTTAGGATCATGTGATGACTGAATAGATCCCTCCCCCTTTTATTATCCTCTTGAAAGTTCTGATCAGCTGGTCTGTATTCACCAACACCACTGAATTTTGGTAAGGAAAGGAGCTCTCTGTCACTGCTTTTTGTGGCTCTGCTCCTGTAGAGCAGTGGGTGCTGCAGTTAGGTGTGGCTCAGGGCCAGGTCCCAGCCACACAAAGTGCACAGAATGTTTGGCTGCTCATGAGAAGGTGGTTTGAGGCTTTTTGTGGTTGGTGTCAGTGCTCCTGTGCTGCCAGCCTCCATGTGGGCATGTGATCCATGTGTTCCATCATATTTGTAATTTCAGTTATTAGGCTGCTCTGCTCTCTTCTTTGGTAATTCCTCCCACTTGCTTGAGTGGGAGTGAGCAGTTTTCTTGGCCTGTGGATGACAGAGGAAAGACAGGTATATTGACTCTTTCTGGAACTTGGCTGGGCTGAGCTGGAGCAGGTGCTCCCGCAAGTATAGGAGTGGAATATGTTGGAAGGACAAAGCTGTAAAGAGAGGGGAAATCATCATGATAATTGTCAGGAGGATGTGCCAGTGGGATCAGACATCTGTTTCCTTGAAGTTTGCTGTGTTCTCATTATACCCTTGTTTCTCTATCAGTCTGCTTTCCACAGGAGAAGGTGTTTCATATTGATTCATGTTGGAATTAACTTGTAGGAAGGGAAAATGGAGGGGGATGGGAAACGAGGATGTGTTTTCATTGAAAGAGATCAGCATTTTTACTCTCTTCCTTCCTCTTTTTGTCAACTGTTCCACGAGTTGATCAGGTGAAGAGAGTCAGACGCTGGCCTTATGGTAGCCAAAAGAAGCTCCTGCTATGACCTGACTGAAAGGAGGCAAGAATAGGAAGGTCTCTAGTGGAAACCATCCCCTTTAAGAGCTTTTGAGTTAGTTTTAAGCTAAGCTAGCCATGAGCAAGGCTGCCTAGATGTAGGGAGAGTCTTACAACTCTTTTTTTCTGAACTGTGTGTAGGGCTATGCAGTATCAGTAGCAGACTTGTGGAAAGACAAAGCTTGTGCTCTGTGCATACTAAACACGCCTGGTTTGGAAGGTAAGGCTGCAGCTTGGCAGGCCCAGCCTGCATTCCTGGTGTGGACTGACTGCCTTCCAGACCTGTTACTGAGTCTCTCTGCATTAGAGGAAAACAGAATGAGCAAAGACACTCTGAAAAATGCCTGCCACTCAAGGTGACTTTTGGGGTGATCGTGAAGTAAAACTGAGCAATTATGGAATAATGAATCATAAGCATAGAAATGAAATACAAGTTAGATGTTGCAGAGTTTGAACCTGCAAGAAACTAAACTTCATGCAGCTGCTGACATTGACTGAAATTGGTAGTGTATACTTTTTGGGGGATGGTAAAACTCTTTAGCCAGTTTTAGGACAATGTTTTCATTATGGATCAGTAGATGAAATAATTTTGAGACCACTGTTTCTATGGCAAAGATAGGAGAAACTGAAAAAAATTTATGTGCACACACATAAACCCACCTACATTAAAAAAATCTAATAGGTATATATATTTCATAAAACACTTAAGATTCTAAACATGTGCAATTACAATGTATTCTAATTGCACCAAACTAAAATCAGCCTTGTGCAAAGCTGTTTGGCATCCCGTCTGACATGGATAATAATTCAATACAGGTACAAGCTACAGGGTATTTTTATTACTGGCAAAGATGCTTGCAGGGTGTTGCTTGTGCTGTAGTACTCTGTGCTGTAGTGCAAACCCCATCTTACCAACACATGCAGGACCTGGGGATTGCCACAGGCCAGCTTCAGGAAATCCTCTTAGACTTCTCAACAGGGTGAGCAAACTTCTTGGGCGTGTCTGTTTACTGTCTGCAATAAATGCAGTGGGAGGGAGAATAAACATCTCAGTATGTTCTGTGTGAATCAGCAGCTTCATGGCTTCAGACCAGCCCAGTCTATTGAACTGGCTGCTGTTGTGAGACTAATGGGCTCCAGACTCTGCTGCCAGGTACTCAGAAGCTCTGATTATCAAAACAAGACAGGGGTCACATTAATACCATATTGAAAGTTGATTTGTTTACAGCTTCATTAAATCCAGCTTGCAATGAGTTCCCAGGTCATGCACTGAGATTAAATTCTGTTTATAATCTGACCTTTAATCTCTACTCTCAAAGGCACATACAATAGCTCCCTCCCTCCCTATCTGGGAAGAGAAGAAAGCTCATCAAATAGAGCCTGTGCAGTGCTTTGAATGTGTGAAACACTGCATGTGATTATTCAGGATTCTTGAGTGTCTTATCTCTCCCTGTGACTGTTGTGTAAAGTAACAAGCTAAATTTTACTCCCCCAAAAAATTGTTTCCCTAATAATGTAGGGAATTTGATTTCTCATCATTTAGACATTATTTCTTTTAGTGTTTTGTTTAATTTTCTATATTTTAGAACTAAAAAAAAAAAGGTAAATTAACTATAGATGGAAGGATAAGTGCCTGTGGGTAAGAAGCAGGGAGAGTGCCACTAGGTGCATAATTAGGTTGAGATGTATACAGTACAAGGCCCAGAAATGTTACAAAATATGTCTTCCTCTTTTAAAAAACCAACCATTGTGGCTGGGGCAGAATTTCCTTGGAAATTTCTCTAAAATATCTCCAAAGAATCTCTGTAAAAATATATTTTCCTTCTCTTCCCCAGGAGGTGTCACTGGCTGGCTAAAATAGCGACCAGTCCCAAAACAGACCAGTGTTTGATGTGCTGCACATACTGGTCTCAGATTTGTAGCACAAGAGCAGATCCTCAGCTTCTGTGAGCTTGCAGGCAGATGTGCCATTAGTTTCCCATTGTGATGATGCAAAAGGTGAATCAAATAAAGCCACCCTCAAAGCTGTGGAGAACGAGCCACTTCTGCTTTGTAAGAACCAAAAGAACATTTGTCTTCAGTGAAAGGTGCTATCAATGCTCTACCTTTCAATTACAGTTGCTGGCACCAGTTCTGAGTTCAGAAAGTCTGGGTTGTTATTGGGGCCCACTCAAATCCCAATGCCAGGTGCCTTGTTTTATCTCAGATGATTTGTGTAGGTGTAGAGGCACATTTGGTGGTTACTGTCAGTTCCTAGCAGTGGTTATTACATCAGGGTTTTAAATAAACCTCTTTCTGTCTTTGATCAGGTCCCTTCTGTGACATCTGGATTTCAGGCAGCAGTTGACTTGCTCAGTCCTTTGGCTTTATTTCAGTTCTCTGCAGTCACCCGAGGAAAGGAATCCCCTTCAGAGCAGAGTAAGTGTCAGATGGCTTTTTACAGTAACACTCTGTGTCTTTTTGTGTGTGGCATTGGTCTCAAAGTGAAAACTGTACTCATACCATTCCAGAAGCAGGACTTTGTTTATTCATTTAAAACCCACCTTAATAGTTTATGAACAGCCAATCAGAAGTTCCACTGGACCTTGGTCCTTTTATTCCCAAGAGAAGGTTTTGAAGACGAGTGTTTTGAAGATTTCTGACATGTTAGTTGTGTTTTCCCCAGCCACTGGCTGCAGTAAGTGAAGAGATTTAAAATTAGATCAAGACATGAGCAAGGGAGATGTGAGTTTGCTTATTCAAACTGAAAACCAGGAACTTCAGACTGGAGTTTTATTTCTCAATTCACGACTTGGAGATGTAGGATTCTCTACATCTCTGTAGGACTCATTTTGTGGCGTGTCTTGCATGGCTATTTAAAATAAACATGTGAGGTGGGAACTGTATATTCTCAACTGTATAGCTGATAATCAACTGTATAGTTGATAAATGCTGCTACAATAGAAGTGTTGTGGTTTTATTGTCAGGCTTTGCCTGGAAAACACTGCCATGTTTCTCTCCCCACCTCCCACCCCCTTGGAGTTTGTTTGGGTTTTTTGTTTTTTCAGATCTTCAGAATCTCAAAATTTTGGGCCTGGCCTACTTCCTGTACCTCTTCCTGTTTTCTGGCTTGGAGTACACACTGAGTTTTCTCACTCACCAGAGATTCCACTTCAGCAGGTATTGCAATAAATGTTGTATATTTTGACTGGGATATTTTCCAAAATCTTGATTTAAGGTCTGTTCATGTATTTTCAAGAGAGGGTTTCTGACATTAGTAAAACCACTCAGTAAAATCCCCCCTGCATTCTGTGGTATTTGGGCTTTATGAGAAGAATTTATGAAGTATAGGCACAATGTTTATTAGGAAAGGAAGTACTCAGTCTACAACTTCTAAGAACTGGGGAATAAATACCCAAGATTAAATTAAAGCTCCTGAAATAGGTATAGTTGTGCTAGTTGCACTGATTATAGCAAAACGTTTTCTTGATCAGAAGAGTTTTTGGGTATCAGGACAAATCTTGAAGCTCAAAGAGGTGAAGGATGGGGGGATATCTGTATGATGATATTTGCTCATCAGCAAATTCTGCATGGCATATGGTGTGCAGTCATGTTAAGAGCCTGATTTCCTGTAGTCAACCACCAGAGAAGAAAGAGAACAGAATCCACCAACAGCTCAGCTTGAAATACTTTTCCTTCCAGCTCATAGGAAGAATTCCAGCCAGGAACGTGAAGTTGCAACTTGATTCCTGTGCATGTCCTTCCCTTTGAGTAACTCTCAGGGGGTTGTCTCATCTTTCCCTGTCTTTCATTATAGTTTGTGGTTTAACTAATCCATGTGTGTCAAGGAGAGGTTTTGTAGCACACTGAGCTTTGTTGGGTCCTGTGCATTCAGGGCAGCCCTCTGAGCTGCAGAGCCGTGTGCCAGCAGTGCAGTCTCTGAGGCAGCAAGCTTGTTGTGGAGGTGAGGCCCTTCAGTTGAGAACATCCACACAATTCAGTCAATAAGAGAGGGGAAAGGGAAAATTGAAGAAAATTGAAGGGCAGAGGGAGTGATGTCTCAGACTTCCCAGTGTGACACCAGATCACCATCATGCTGTGCCTCGCTGACCTCCATCAAACCCTCCATGAGCTGCACCTTGGAAACCAACATCTCCCATGCACGTGGCACAGATGTTCACAGCACAGGGTCATCGATGTCTTCAGTCTTTGTGGGCTACTCCAGAAACCCTGACCTGCCCCACAGCAACCCAGAGGTGGCTGCAGCACTTGCTAGCATTGTCCCATCTATACAACAAATCCTTGGAGTTTTCCCTTGTTGCTCTCTGCTTGCCATGGCAGCTGCTGCCAGAATTGTGAGAGCTCTGCAGTGCTGTGTGAGCCCCAAAGGATTTTTGTCTCCCTTGCTCAGGGGAGGGTTGGCAGGGGAGCGGTGGAGCCCGAGGTGGAACGCTCCGTGCGTGACTCTGTAATCTGTGTTTTTGCCTCCCTTCCAGCATGCAGCAGGGCAAGATGTTTTTCTTTATCGGAATAACAATGGCTGTGATCCAGGGAGGCTATGCTCGCCGAATCAAGCCAGGAAATGAAATCAGAGCTGTAAAAAGGGTAAAAAAAAATAAATCAATATTTCTTTTTCTTTCCCCCCTACAAATCAGATATGTTAATTTTCAGTCTGAAGTGCAGTGAAGGGTAGTTGGAGGTTATAACTTTATTTGTCCAATCAAAAGACATTTCTGTCTTGTTTATCCAGCTTAATGACTTCTCAAAACTGATTGTTGGGCACTTACCTGCCTAACTAAACTTTGGAACATTAGAGCCCTTTCTTATGATATGAGCAACAATACTATTGAAACTTTGTGTTCTTCATACTTAATTGCAGTAAGGAATGAGAACAGATTGTCCATCTGTGCAGATTAGGTAAAATATTGTGAAGAGCATGTTTTGTTTCAGTGACTTCTCTTGCAGTGCTGAAACTACTAAAGCTGCTTCAGGGCTGATCTCTGACTCTCTTTCTGGGAAATTATTTTCAATCTGGCTAACTTTGTGTGTGACAGGCTTTCCCTAGAGTATATTTCACTGCTGGGCAGGGAGAAATAGATTCTTTTTCCAATCTTTGGTTTCTGATCATCAGTATTACACGTAACAAAAGCACAAATCAGTGTTCAGACTGAGGTTTCACTGACAGAAGTGTACATTCCTTTGTTTTACTTGGCTCTTTCCTTACAGAGATACTGCAGCTGCTATGCTGGGATGACAGGGAACAGCTCCCTGCAGTTTATACAGCTGTGGGGACAGTCAATGTGTTGTGTCCTTTACATTTGTGTGTGGAACTAAACAAAGCACTACCTTGGCTCCTTGGCAATAGGTTTGCTTGGACTGTTAGAGCCTTGATTAATGTATTTTACATTATTTTGAGGCCAGTGTGATTTCAGTGGTGGCAGGGTAGAATATTTCCAAACCACTACATTCCAGTGAATTGACTCAGCTTCTCTTTAAGTGATTTCTGCTGGTGAAACAATCTCCACCCTGGTTCCTGGCAGGCAAACATTGATGTCAGGCTGCTGGTGTCACGTTTCCCTGTGGATGAGCATCAGCTGTGCTGCTTCATCCTCCACATCAGCTTCACCCATGTGCTCTGCCAGCCTGCTGTGTTTGCTGGCACTGCACTGCCCTTTGCACCTCTCATTTTTACACTCCTTCCTCAGCCCTGCTCTGGGAAGTGCTGTTACCTTAAACACTCGTTTGCTGGGCTGATGGCTCCTCATGAACCACTTGTGTCCACTCTGCAGAGAGCCCCAGCCCTGGGCACTCTTTCCCATGGATGCCTGTGGGTTTTGTGGGACTTCCCCCTTTTGCTGAAGCTATTCTGGCAGTTTGTGTATCTGCACCATATGGCAAATGTGGCCTCTCTTAGCACAGTGGTTACAGTAGCTCATTATTACTGAATCTTCAAAATGAGGCACTCAGTGGCAGTGAATACCCTCCTTTATCACACACGAAGCAGATCTGATCTGTCTTTTCTGCAGGAGCTCTGTAAGTGAGGGGGACATCACAGGGGAATGGAAGTCCAGCTCTTGGAGGAGATGAAGAATGCTCTTTATTTTGGGGACTTTGAATACCCTCTCCCCCCTTTTTTCCTCTTGGATACTGAAATCTGAAAGCAAAAGATAAAATCAGCCAATAATGCTGAGAAAAAGCAGAGAAGCTGTAGTCCTGCCACACACAAGCTTTTTCTTTTCTTGTGCCAGCTCAGGAGATGAAGAGTTAAAGCCAGATTTCTGTCCAGGTCAACACAGAATGAGAGATAAAATCCTGACAGGACAGATGTGTAGAGAGAGAACTTGCATGTGGTGTGCAATCACGTGATAGAGGGAACAGAAAAGTTCATTGTGCTGCTGTGTGGCCATCCAGGTGACTTTGAAATGTCTGCTTGGGAAGAAAGGGTTTTCTGCTTGTAACTTGTTTGCTGTCTCATCCCCCGAAGGGAACTGGCAGGACACCTAGAGTCAGGCTTTAACAGGCTCGGCTCAGATGTAACCGTGTGACTCACTCCTTTTGTAGGCTATTATGTTGCTGATTCCAGCGTTCCTGTTAATTGGATGGGCTGCAAATGTGACCATGCTGAGTGCTGGACTGTTGCTGTACTCCTTCGGTGAGCTGTTCAAAAGGCACTGCAAGCTAAGCACAAATGATTTCTCTTCATATATTTATTCACACTTAAAAAAGAGGCACTTCTAATTTCAAACTAGAAGTAACAGAAAGTTGACACTTGGGTTTATGAAATATGAACCAAACGGTGTCTGGGGTTTTTTTCCGATGCTGTTTGTATCACAGGAAGCTGTCATGGTGGTATTTGGAAGCATCCCCAGTGCCCCTGTTGTCCTGTCTCATCGTGGAGCTCTTGAGGATGGGTTTTTTCACCCCCTCTTAACAGACCTAGAAGCAAAATATTCACTGAATAGCTCAGCTCAGGAAAAAAAACAAGACATCAAATCTTTGTACCTAAGTGGTGTTGCATCGTTTTTTAGGCTGGAAACCTGCACACTCTGAGGGTGTTTGGACTGAGGAGAGTGAGGGTCAGATGCTTTCAGTGTTTGTATAAATTCTATTCTGCCAGCCTAAGCTGTTCTTCATGGAAGCAGTCATGAATGAGGTTGGATCCATCTAATGGATGTCTAAAAAGAGATTTCAAGTATTACCAAGCTGCTAACTATTGTTAAGCAGCTCCATATATAACTTGCTACAAAAGTGGACTTCTCCACTGAAGTCCACTTGCATGGTACAGCTTGATTTAGTAGTAGACTATAAACCACAAAATGTACCTATTGAGTCTATTACTTGTCTGGGGCCAGCTGTGTGTTTGACAGGTGAGGAGTGAGAGGGGATGTTCATTATGTTTAACCATATTTGACTCTTCCCTGGCCCCTTCCTGTACAGACAACTCCACCTCTTCCCAGTTAAGCCAGCTAGAAATGCCCCCTGGGTTATCTTCCTCTTCTCTCCCTCCCTCTGCCCAGCAGCTGGGACACCTGAAGTTTAAGCAACCTTGATCATTCTTGCTCTCCTGTTGTCCCTTCTGTCCTTTCCCCTTCCCCTTCCCCTTCCCCTTCCCCTTCCCTTCTGCTTTATACATTTGAGGCACTTCTTGTCAGAAAAGGCCCCTATTTCAGTAAGAGGGCAGTGATTGCTGAACAACTCTTGTCTTTGTGTCCAAAAAATTTTGTAACCTTTTCTTCTTGGACGTGACTGTCTTCTTTCCCAAGAGAGCCTGTAGCTGCCTCTCGTCCCTGAGTGCAGTGCTGTGTGCACAGGGACAGCGTCACTCTGGCTATGGCCACCTCATTGTTTGGAACAGCAGCGATTCCCTGCTCCACCTGAGAAGAGCACAGTGGTTTGGAAAGCTGCCAGCTGGCTGTTCTGCCCTGTCCATCCCTGTCCCATGGGCTCACGGCATGAGGGATGCTGATGTGAAACATCTGCTCGGAGCACTCACAGCTCTGGGCTCCTCCTGCAGGTTGGCTCGGAGTGGGTGTTCCCTTCACTGAACTGGATTAAACCTGGTGACTCAGTGGTGGTAGAGTGCCCAGAGCTCAGCGTATTTCTCTGCAGCAGGAACGCTTTTGGGCCACACGTTTGTCACTGTTGCTCTTGTCTGTTCTGAGCTCTGCTGTTCACTGACAGTCTCTTCTGTGGATTTTTCCAGCTGCAGCCATTGTCATCCCGTGTTTGTCAGCAGTGGTGTCAGGCTATGGTGAGTGTCCTTCCTGCTCTGACCGGCTGCCCTTGGCCACATCACTGACTTTCGTACTGACCTGGCTCAGACTGTAGGGAACTGACCCTGAGTTGAGTGAAGCATCAACAGGAACAGTTGTGGGTCCATCTCAGGCCCTGCTACCGGGGAGCACAGGAAGCACCCCCTGGCTCACTCCTGTGTGATAAAACTGGTAATTTCAGCACTAACAGCAATGATCTGCGTGACCATTGAATTTTGTGCTGTGTAACACAGCTCAGGCCAATGTGATGGGGAAACTGCAGCAACCTCATTGCTAGTGGTGATGAGGGAGAAGTGGGCAAAGGCCACAAACAGCACTGAGAACAGTCTGGGCTCTCTGAAAGAGATACCGGCCATCCCTGCCAGCAGTGAAATAATTTCTTGCCAATTCCTTAGAAAAGACCTTCTGAGAAACCTTCTGGCACTGGTTGCTATGTAACCTTGTAAAGTAGATGTAGCTGTGGCGCCAGCTGTGGATAACATGGCTTTGGGGCAGCTGGAGGCCAGGACTGCAGTGCTTGCTGAGGTGGAAAAGCAAGGTTTTGCTCATTAATATCATTTTTATGTTGCTCTTATTTAACTTGCATCCACAGTTCTGTGTTTATTGTACACGTGGGACTTCTCAGAACATCTTGTGTACAATGTGAGGCCTTTGTTTTGGATAGGTTTGGGGGTTTTTGGGAGGTGTGGAACGTGCACTACAAATTGTCCCAATGAAGCACTGGTGCCAGGCCCCGGTGTTTATGCAGTGAAGCAGTTGTGAGGGCCTTGATGGAGGGCAAGTGCAGACTGGGGACTGGGTGAGAAATGATGGGAGGGGAAGATGCAAGTGGGAAATACCCCCAAAGAACAAGGCTCCCAGAGCTCCAGCCATGCCCAAACTCCACAATGTCACACTCTGCTTGCACAGGCACTGCCAGCCAGAAGGGACGAGTCATGGGCATCCTGAGGAGCCTGGGCGCCCTGGCCAGAGCCCTGGGACCTATCCTGGCAGCTGCAGGTGAGTGTGGCCTCGTGCTCCTTCCTCTCTTTGGCACCAGACAGCCCAGGTGGGGCAGAGGGGCACAGGTACCCCCTGCATGGGGTCAGAGCCCCTGAGCATTTCGGACTAAAGGGACAGAGGAAGGGGAAGCAGCCTCAGAGCTTGAACTTGGGCTAATGTTAACACCAAACAAGCCAGAACCTGTTACCTGAGTGCAGCCACGTGCCAAGCTCCTGGCACTCTCTGGCTGAGCCAAGGGGTCAGCAGTTCTGCTCAGCTGTGCAGGTACTGTGTGAGCACAACAGCTCTGGGGACATTCACACAGCTGCAAGGACAAGCACAGTAACAAGGTGAATCCCCTTTCTTTTGCAGTTTACTGGCTGGCCGGGGCAGAGATTTGCTTCACTATCTGTGGAGCTTTTTTCCTTGTCCCCTTGGCTCTACTCAGGTCTATAAAACAGCAGACAAAGGAGAAGTAGGAAGAAACTACAAAACCCTCACCAGCGTCCAAGGACCTCTGCAAGACCTGACTCTTGGCACCTGACTGCCGAGCAAATAGGAAAAGGGAGATTTTGATCTTCTGGAAGGAGATACGTGATGAACATTTGCAGCAACAACACACAGCAGTTGTTTTAAGGTGGTCTCTCAGCCAGCTGGGTTAGGTTTGCAAATAGAAAAACACCAAACAAATGAAAACAGACACACAATCCCCACAAAGAGTTGAGTAAGGCATTAAGAGCAGCAGAGAAGCAGAGACAGCACAACAGCAGCAGGCCTGGAGCCCTCCCCACTCACTGTGCTGTTGCACTCAGGGCTCTGCTCCTCACCCTGGGCCTGTGCAGGGGCTGGGCTGACACAGAACAAACTCTCAGGACCATTCTGATGGTGTTTTTGTACAAGTGGTACAAGAGTTCTGCAAATGCTGCATCCACACCTGCATGGTGGTCAAAGAAAAGCAGAAGCACAGTACAGGCTGCCTGGTACCCCACTGGTACTTTGGTACAGGTGGACTATTTTTAATATACAATTAAATTTGGAGAGATGTTTTATATTTCTAATACTGTGTGATGTTTTTGATGACAAAGCCCTGTTCTTTTTGCATTACAATAAACGGTTACATTGAACAATCCTGTGGTCAATTCATTACAGTTGTTACACCCCTCTGAACTGAACATCCCTGTCTGGCTGAGGCAAAAAGGGGCCAGAATTTTACCCAAGGTGCCAAAGACCTCCTTGAGGGAGCCAGCCATGGATGACAGCACCATGCTGACCCCAGCTAATGGGTGGGGGAAGGAACCTCCATGTTCTGCCCACTGCTGGGAATCTGGGAAGGGATCCCTGCAGTAGCCAATTTGAGTATTTTCTGAGAATGAAAGCCATCGTTAATCAACACACTACATTAATCATTAAAACAAAACTAAGCAACTGAGGCTATGGAATAAAAATGTGCAAGTTTTGAAAGCAGAGCATGTTTTTTTTTTCAAGAGTTTTATTTGTGAGTAGAACTTAATGATACAAGAAAGAAAGAAAAATACAGGACTTTATTCTGCCCCAAAGTGTGTAACCATACCATACATGACTACATTTCATATTGTAATACAAAGAACTAAAAGAACAAACTACAAAATTAGAAATTAAGAGTCATTGCATATGTGGTCAAGATAAATGGAGGGACTTCAGTGAAGAACTGAAACATACAGCAATTAGTCATTTAGTTACGACCCTGCAATAAAACACAATTAGCAAAATAAGTGTTGTTTGCTTCCTAGTGTACAAGGACATACAGTGTTAGAGCAGAAGCTGAAAGCCATTCGTGCCATGCAGTCCTGCCTGAGTGTCGCTGTCCGGGGGCTCCGGCCCAGTGCCCGCCTGCTCTGTCCCACACCGGCCCCGCCACCTTTCCCATGGCCCCAGTGGCCACCTCAAAACCTCTGTTCTCACTTGAACACTGACAGCTCAATTCCACTTCCAGCTGTTCCCAAAAACCAGCCCGAGGCATCGGCACCTCCCAGCCCGACACAGGCCTTGCTCTGCCCACCCAGAGCTGCCTCCAGCCGCTCCACCCGCCCGGCCCTCCGTGCTTTCTGCTGCATGAATGTAAGGCATTAGTTCTCTGCTATTTTACCAATTGCAACATTTAATATTGTCCTAAAAGGTTACATCCATGTTCTGTTGTGTTACAGACACTTCCTGTGAGTCAGTGTGTTGCCCTTACCCCCATGGGGTGTTGGGTTTGCTGCTGTTAAACCTGAAATGCAAATTCTAGAAACCAGAACTGGTCACTGCCCCGCCAGCCCTGGGCCGGGGAACGGCACCCGCTTTCCGGAGAATTCCGCAAGCTTGACCTACCTGATCTTAAACTACTTTTATAATTAGTGATAGACAGAAGCATGGCAATAACTGGGAAATAGTGAACTCAGTGGCGAGAGTGATTTGCCATGCTGCACATTAAACAAACATTTATAGCAAACGGTGAAAATACACCCTTTAAAGTTACACGGGATTTCTGTACTTGACTGCTGGCAACAACAAGAAAAACAAAGAAATGCCAGCTTTTGTAAGTGAAAATATAATTACTATAAAACAAGGTGAAATACTCACTGTAATGCATTTACATTTTTATCAATGGGAAGAAACAAACACAAAAGGCTGCACATGGGGTTCATGCACAGCAAGGTTGCATGTGCAACAAAGGGATTTTTAAGAGGATGAAAAAACCTGTGCTAAGGCCCAAAATACACCTGCCCATGCTCCACACCGCCAGCTGAAAAACTTCTGAAATACTTTTACTGCAGTTACTTTTTAACCTTTTCTAACAGCCAAATCACCACATGATTCAGCCAGGCAAGAGCAAAGACAGATTTCCCTTAAACTGTAATACACTAGAAAGAAAAAAAAAAAAAAGAACAGGCCAAGATTGGGCTCTTTGAACACACAACATGAGCAGAACACATCACAGACATCTCAGTCCTAGACATCAAAGACTGATTTCACCAACCAGTTATAAAATAAAACAAAAGTGAAAAACACCTTCATTTTGTAACAATAATGAGAAGAAAGGGAGGAAGCAATGGAGAGCCTCAAAGCTTGGCCAAACCACAACCTGTACTCACAAGCTTGCAGAAGTTTACATGTCAGTTTGAGAATTCACCCCCCCCTTGAGAACACCACTGCAAAAGCATCCTCTCTAAAAGTCAAAATTTAAGAAATTTACTTGTGACTTGGAACAGAATATTGGAAAAAACACTTCTTGTGGTAAGCAATGGGTGTTTTATTTTTAATTGTGAATTTTTTATGTTCTTTTGCAAAGCAGTGCAGGCTTTAATTTAAAAATAGTGAATCAATGCCTTCCACATGGAAGTCATTTACACTTGATTACTAACTAGGGATCAGATCTGTGGCAGCTGCTGAACACACAGGATTAGCACCTTTTTGGACATGGGTTTCTGGTTATAACCCTAAACAATCAAGCCATAACTTGAGGGGCTGGTTGGATTAATTGTGGCATTCATTTACATAGTAAGACAAAACACTCAGTACAATCTGGTACATTCTAGTGGTTAATGGATTTTAAAATATGACAGTGTTTCTGCAGTGGGTTGGCCTTTAGGAGTCACTCTTCTTTTTGCTCTTCTTCAGGAAGGAAGGAGTGCGAAACTTCTTTTTCTTTTTCGATGGGGACTTCCCTGGAGATTCATCACTACCTGCATCAGCTGCTGTCCCCTCCTCAGCTGTTGGTGTTGCTGGCTCTTCAGTGGATTGGGTCTGGGGTTCCTTATTTTCCACTGCAGGTGGTTCTGTTTGGCTTTTGGGCACATCGTGATCACATCTCCCTTCCTCCTTTCCTAAGGGAGGGAAGCCGAGTGCTTCCGAAGGCTCATCGGGGGTGAGATCTGGGAGGGTTTGCTTGAAGGTTGCAGCATCACTGTCATCTCTGTAGGTCTGGTCCTGCCGTGTCTCTGGACGGACAGACAGTGACAGTCAGTTTACAAAAGTGTCCCTGGAGCAGGGCAAGCGAAGCAAGTGGATGGTGAGTGCACTCTATAAGAACTAATATATTTACTTTGCATGAAAGCCTTTGTAATAGGGCTGTGCTCCAGCTTTGGGCACAGAAGAAGTAAGAAATTCCAAAGCTCTGTTTGTTTTTAAGCTTCTTCACACAGAACAGATAAAGCTGAATTACATCAGCAAGAAAGTAACTGTTCAGACCTCGCTCCTGTTTTACTCATGACATTTACAGGCAAAATATTATTTTAGTGCAATAAAGCAGGAATTAAACCTGCAGTTTTCATTGACATTGAGTAGAGTGTTTTGCAATTCCATACGTTTATTCTTATTTCTTTTGGAGAGATAAAACTAATTGCTGATTTACAGTGATCCCATACATGCAAATCCCATACATGCAATTAGAATTAATTTCTGAATTGTTGTCTTGCCAATTTATAATCCCAATGAAGGGATTTTCATAATATTATTCCATGAGATCTAACAGATGTTGCTTCAAAATATCATTTCCTATCACAAAGGCTTCACTTTTTTGGGCAAGGTATGAGTACATATTATGGATTCCTACAAGTAAAATCCATGTAGTTTATCAAATTAAATGAGCTCAGCAGGTTATGCAATACAGCTTGTTTGGTTTATTGTATGTGATGTCAACAGCCAAACTCACCCTGTAAAAGGGAACATCAGGAGTCCAGTGGTAGCTGTATGTCCAAAGGGGAACTGAACCACTCCTCCCTCAACTGCAACACTGTCCCCACTCACCGCTGTGCTTTAGGGAGGTTCTGTTTAAGGCTCCTCTTTGTGCATGGGTTCAACAAGGAGCACTCTGTGGAGTTCCCTGCAGTGCTCTCCGTGCACCGCAGCCGTGTCCTGTTAGCTGTACCACATCTATCCCCACTGATGTTATGTAAGGAGGAATTTAGAGCAAAATCCAGGCCATGCTCATTGTGAGGCACAAATGAAAGGCGACTATTTTTTCCTCCTTTCAAGATCTTGTTTGTTTTAATTTGAAAAGACTGAAGACTTTCACAAGAATTTACAGAAAATACTTGATACTTTCACACTTTTCATATAAAAATGACAGTAATCTTTTTACTTCTGTCAGATGGGATTAATAATTCTCTGATATATTTTAGATAGCTCTGTTTTGTGAATACCTGCTATGAAACAAAGATGTTTTGCCTAGAGCACCATGAACTTCTAATAGGTTAAATAAACACCACACACTAGTATCCAGTGCCAAACACTCAGAATGCACAAGTTAGCAGTTTAAAAGTTATAGAGCAGGCAGAATTTAAATCAGAGCAAAAAAGAGAAAGCAGTTATGTACAGTACAAGCTGCCTCTTGAAGCTGTAGTTTAGCCTATATATGGCAGACATAAATTCATAAGAAATAATTACAGTTCTTCACTACCACCACCCTGCTTTTGGACTTTTCAGGAATTAACTGAAAATATTGCTGAGCTCTTCTCCCTGGGATGCAGTGACAGGATGTGTGGGAATGGCTCAAAGCTGCACCAGGGGAGGTTTAGACAGGACTTTGGGAAACATTTCTTTACTGAGAGGGTGGTCAGACACTGGAATAGGCTTCCCACTTACTGAGAGCTGGTCAAGGCCCCAGGCCTGTCAGTGTTCAAGAGGCATTAGGACAATTAGCTTTAACTTTTGGTCAGCCCTGAACTGGATCAGGTAGTTGGACTCGATGGTCATTGCAGGTCCATTACAAGTTAAAAATATTATATTCTATTCATTAGTTAGCCCAATTTTTAAAACAGGCATCATATTGGACTGTCAGGTATATATTTTTTTTAAGTTAAATTTAAAAGATTTGAAGTTCTAAAAAAGGGACTAGCGATTCTTCAAATTAGAGAATAGGAAGCTACAGGCATTCAAATATTATTTGCCAGCTGGCCTGAGCATTGAATAAATATAAATGGGTTTATAACTCATTAACCCAGGACTGCCTTCCTTCCCAGCTTGTCAAGTTCCCATCATCCTTAATAAATAGATTAATGTGATGCTGGAATCAAGCAAACATCTCTTTATCTACTTTGCTAAGGGTAATATTTTACCGGAATTTGGAAGATTTACAAATTCCACATTCAATTAAGCCAGAACACAATATGTCAACACCCTGCTACTCTACTGGATGGATTTCAGTAACATAACTGGAAAGCTTTAAAAACACATTTCTTGCTGCAAAACCTTATTTACAGGTTAATAACTCAGCAGCACCTGAACATTTTAAAAGCTTTTTTAAAATAATAATGTTTACATCTATGCTCTCCCTTTACATATAAATTATACTGTAGCTTAAGATTTTGAAGCATAACATCAACACTGGTGTGTGCTTACAATTCACATAATCGTTTAAAATAAAGGTTTATGGGGCTTTGGTTTGGTTTTTTTTCAACACAAAGATGTGGACAAACATACAAACTAGGCTACAACTGAATAATAAAACACTTGACTGATTTCAGCTACACTTAAATAGAAAGAATATGATGAATCAAAGTCGAGAAGAGGTTGTATACTGAGAACATTGTCATTCAACAGAACCTCTCCCAACCGAAGTCATCATGGTGTGAACTTCCACTAACTCTCTAAAATAAGCTTTGTATGTTTGTCCTGGAAAACTTATACAACTAGAAGAGTTTGTCAAACAATTCTTGGTTTAAAAGAACTTCCAGGTTTTAGAACTTCATCAGTAACATCACAGGTGTCTACAGTATAGTTTGACTTTCACACCTATGACAAACACACTGACTTTTGGATATAACAGGACATACAAACATCATTGTTCCTTTAAAGCATAATCCGAAGGAGCCCTGCAGAGCCAGCCAAAACAGCTGTAGAAGTTGCTGCCACCAAGTACTTGCTGCTATTCCTTGGCTGGAATTCGAATTCCCTAAAATTAACACAAAACTTAGGAGTAGTCCCATATCCATTTCCATGCAAAAGTCTGCTGAGTAAACGTAAGTCCATGTCAGTGGATTTTGCTCAGGAATAGATTAGGAACTCTTCCGCTTTTTTTCCAGGCCAGAGCTGTGTGGGCAGCAGCAAAGTGTTGGGGCAGAAACTTCCAGGGCTGTTTCAGCTGTATCTGCCAGGCAACTTCAGACTATTCCTTTTTAAATTGAGGAGTTGGACACACAGATATGGAAACACGGAAGGTGACTTTCACAGTCTCTCTCAAAGGGGGAGTACACTTTAACATGAGATCTGCAACTGCCTGGAATTACATGGAATTGAGAACTAAAGAAATCAACATCTCAACTGAAGAAGCCTGCTTTTTTAAAAAAAGCAAAACAAAAAAAAATTTTAGTAAACAAAGATGCAAGAGTGAAGCAAAGCACAAAAGCAGGTCAGAGTATGGAATGATACTTACTATGGTAACAGGTATTCTTTAGCATATCCATCTCCTGTTTGTAACGCAGCCACAAGAAGAAAAAAGCACAAGTAGAGAATCTATGCATTCATCACAGCCATTGTGTTACGTTAGAAGAATGGTTGCAACCATTCTTGTAGAAAACAGAATGAGATGAAGTAGTGAATGGCAGACTAACAGACAAATGATATATCCAATGTACAAGGTAAAGGAAACAAGACAATAATTGGATTACACCTGATCAAGATTATAATTTTATCCTTTTTTAGGGAATTATCAACTTTACAACCCTGCTCTCATTTTAGTTAAAACTATGACATAAGGTGAGCAAATAAATTTAGATTCAGATTGAGTAGGAAAAATATTTACTGAGGTGTAATCCAAGTACAATAATGTTTAAGAAATGTGCAATCAGTGAAGAAGATTTACCAAAGCATCTAGTTATGTGTCTGGTTCACCATCAGACACTATTTCATTTAGTAAGAGCAATTATCTCACAGAAAATGTACAAAAAGGTAAATCAGTTGAGAAACACCAAGAGATGACAAGGCTATTCTGAAAAGATGGAAATTTGTCTTGATATTAATGCACACTTCTTTATTATTGTGAACAAAACTCCTGTTAGACTCACAGTTCAGTGGAGTATCTTGTAAGTAGTACAACAATGAAACACAAGAAGTCATTTACTGTCATTAGCTCTAGTTCATGTACTCCCGTGCGTCAGTCACTAAGGATGCAGTTACTGGCTCCCCTGGCCCCCACGGCAGCAGAACGTACCTTCCTCTATTTTAATTGGCGTACTGGGAGGAGTGCGAGCTGAACTGGGGTCAGGGAGGCTTTTCTCTTTCTGTGGCCTACCATCTTCTGAAGGCTCTGCAGATGTAGGCAAAGGGAAAATTAAAAAGGCAAATAAAACCTCTCAGCATGTAAGAAAATAAGTGTCCTTTTGCTCCATGCACAAATGATACCAATATATTTTTCTGAATCAAAATTCTGCCTGGATATTAAACAATACCAATGCAAGCAAAAGAAAATTAAGCAATAGTTTGATACTAACAAAACTGGTCAAGCTGTTGTTGTACTCTGTAGCTCTTTTTGGAGGTTTTTTTTTTTTAATTTAAGAGGGCATGAATAATGAAATCATTTATGAATTGGTTTATGCTACTGTTAAAAAGAAAACTTGTAAGGAAAAACCATAAGGAAGATATAAACAAATATGGAGGAGAGGATATGCCACCAGGCCTACACAAGATAGCACTCTTTTGCTTGCTTTGTATTGCTGAAATTTGGAATAAACAAAATTGCATCCCGAAAGAAAAGACTGCACAGATAATCAGAAAAACATGCAGTAATTATATGATTCCAAACAGATTTCACAGTGGTTTGAGTATTTGTTATTAGTAAGGAGGGTCCCCCTTGCTTCCAGCTTTAAATAGCCCTAGATCCAAAGGAAAACATTAATAGAGTACACCATTTATTAGGAACAACACTAAAGCATTGTTCCATCTAGTTCACCTACACAATTAAAGTGAAATCAGTCCCACAGATGAGAGTCAACTGACAGAATCTCCACATGGTGTAGATAAAGAGGTTGTTCCTTGGATTGCAAGCACAGCTGTATCATGTTAGTAATACCTGAGGCCTCAGCCAAAAGGTCAGGATCGGACCTTAATGCTTTGATCACTGCAGTATGAAATTCCTTATGGGAGGACTTCTGCCCATCTGGCTCTTCTCCATTTAGATGTGGGATGATTTGCTGCATGGTCTGACAAGAAACCCGTGCAGCAGCAAACTGAATGTTATCTAAAGACTTAGACAGTGATGATACGTCACAATCCTGTAAAGTCTTCGTATCTGTTCCTTGAAAGGTGTTTGATCTGCCTTTCAAATCCAGAGATTTTTTATCTGACGTGTTTTGCTCACTGATGGTCTGATTTCTAAGCACTGCACTCTGTTCCCCAGCTGGTGTCTGTCTCAGTAACACAGTCTCTCCATATTTTGATACCTTATCTAAGAAGGATGTGGCATCGTTACTGAGAGAATAAAGGTATGCAGTTAAACAGGCATGACAGCACAGCATCCCACCCCACCCCACCCCGTACTTCATAAACCAAACACAAAGGTTCCTACACTGCGGTCCCAAAAATCAGCTGCAGGGAACACATGCTGCAAAAGAAACAGTACTTTGTGTGTTCCTGCATCATTCAAATTCAAAACCTCAAAGCAAATGAGCATTTTAAGTATCATCCCTTAAAATTACACTAAAGTAAAGCAGGAGAACCACTTCAGATGCATCAACAGCCTCGTTTTGTAGCACAAATCTGTCATAATTCTAGGATAATTGAAAATCCATTTTGGTAGGAGTCCCCAAGATGTCACATTTCCAAGCAACAATTGATGTTATTCTGTATCTTCTCCATTCAACGTATTTCTCAAATCCACAAATTTCAATGACTTAGAAACCTGCAGTGTTGCTGCTATAAAGCACCACCATTCCCTCACCTTAGCCTAGGCTCAAAGGCCAAGGGAAACAAAGCAGAACAAAACCAGTACCAAAACACCTTTTTGACTGAAGTTCCAAGCTTTCAACTTCCTACCAGCAGGAGTAACTGGCCCTACTGCACAGCTTATCTATAAGGACAATTTTAGAGTGGGATCTATGCATTTCACAGAACACACTTAAAACACTTAGATCACACATTTTATCTCTAATATACTTTTCAAATTTCTAATTCACACTGGAAAAACTGAAACATACAAAAGCTGAGTAATTTATCTATAGCCTTTGCAGGAAACCCACCTTCCAATTACTAAGAAACTCTCTGGTACTACAATCTGTTGCAGAAAAAAAAACACACAGAGAAACCAACCTTCCGGTCCCTTCTGCTTTCTTTCTACTTCTTTGCGATATTCTTCCAGTTCTCGATCAGTGAGTTTATTGAAGGGATTTGGTCCTGTCGTGCTCACTATAACTTTTGGTTGATATTCTTTCTCAATTATTGCCTTTGATGCAGTCACCAGCTCTCCCTGGCAAAAGGAAATTAAGATACATCTGCAATCAAGCAGTAACTTGCAGAACCTTTAGTGATATAGAGGCTACAAAGCAACCAAAAACAAAACAAAAATATAACCTGGAAAATGCTACTTTTTCTTGTTCTAGATTAAAAAAAAATCCATTACAGATTTTTTTTTAAAATTTGATCCACAGGAGGTTTATATAAAGGAGAAAACATGTCTCCACCAGGGAATATCCACCATTAAGCAGTTAATTAAACAGCAGCCAAACAGTCTAGCTAAATTGTATTTGGAGTCATAAAAGTACATCAAGTTTCTTTTTCTTGCCACAAAAGAAACATGATACCATGCCCACCTGCATGGCAGTCTGGGCACAGAAAACTTGTAAAGGGTCAAGAATTCAGCTCATGGGTATTTTTGTTTCATTTTGTTTTGGTTTATTATTATTATTATTTTGCTTTGGGTTTTTGCTTTGCTTTGTATTTTTTTAATAACAGAAAAGCCATTTCTAGCAGCTACTACATTACACCTAACAGATGTTATAGTAAAAACCATCTTGTATATGCTCTGTATACACCAGATTAACAGTTTATTATAAACCATTTTAAAGTAATTAAGGTTAACTGTAATCTGATACAAGTTAGCATATTTACATCTATAACATTTGTCATATAAGCCAGATAAAAGGTTATACAAATAAAAATATAACAAGCAATTCTAAGTACAGTAAGTTTCAGTGGACAAAAACAGCTGCATCAGAGATTCTCTAATGTTAAAGTTTTTAAGTTTTTCTTCTCTAATCCTATAGTAAAGGCTACAGCCACTGGATTTTCATTGTCTCAGGTACAGAAAATGCTTGCCTGGAGATAGCTGCTCTATCTCTCAAATGACTTGTCTAAGCATTTTTTTTTCCTATTGGATATACAGAACTCTGACACTAGTTTGTTAACAGCTGATGTGTGACCCGTGCCCCATGTCATGGTGACAAACAAACCGTCTTCATTATAAAAAAGAGGTATTTGAACTCCATTATATAATAGGTATGGGCTACTGGATGACCCAGGTCACCTCCACATTCAAATGTTGTCTGTACTGAAATTTAGAAGAAAGCATTACAAAGCACAATTCAAAAACAGGCAGTGCCTGAAGAGAGGCAAAAATATTCCATTCCATGTCCACACTTCATGGACAAGCACAGGATGGTCACTGTAAAACTGATGATGCAAGTAGACAGAATGTCATTTTGGAATGCAAGAGCTGCTTTGGACAAGATGTCCGCACCAAAGAGGTGACAGACAATAATGTCTGAGTGGAAGGAGCACAAGAGCACTTCTGAAAGCCTGATGAGAGATCTCCAGATATCTGGTCTAGAGCAATCCAGGGAGGTAAGATGGTTGTTAGGGTCAATGCTGCTCTTCAGGAAGCAAACACCAACCAGAAGTACCAAAGAACAGCATAACAATCTCCACTGCAAGACCCTGAAAGGAACTACAGGAGAGAAGCATCTCGAAAACATAACAGATCACTTCCATTTCTCCATAAAATAAGAGTTAATTTCATTTCATATGCAGAATGTCAGTAGAATGTCAAAAGCCTCTTCTCAACTTCTCAACTATATCCATGAAGCATTGATTTGATAGTAACAGTTTTTCTCAGAAGATAATGCATAAAAGGGTCAGAGAAACATCAACCTTTGTACAAATCGTAATTGTTTTGTAGAAAACTCAAAACATCCCTAAAGCTGCAGCTTTTAATGATGGCAGAAAACTGAAGCCTATGGAAATTTTATATTTCCCTGTCTTTGCCCACACTTCAAACTAAGCCCATAGTTTTAACTGCAACTTAGCTTAAGTAGCAGGACCTTGTAAAGCACAGATCTCAGGCAGAGTTTCTAGAGTTTCCTGGGAACAAGAGAACAACAAGACACCCAGTACCCATCAGTATCTCTGGAATTTCTAAGAATATTTGAATGTTGCAAGTTAAATCCAAAATCACTGGGTAGAATAACTTCTAATGAAACAATGTTACTGAGTGCCTGTTTATTTAATGGTGACAAACAGCAAGACAGGCAGCTTGCAGATGCCTGGGGCACTGGCATGACGTGTTCCACTTAGGAGAGTACCTTTGTTAAATACTGGGAATGAAAGCAGCAAATCAAGCTTACCACATTTACTAGATTGAAATGAAAAAAAAAAAAAACCAAAATGAAACCCTCACAAAAAACACCCACAGTCAACACAAACAGTATTTGTACTTGCTGAGTAGCTTGACCCAAGAGAAGCAGCATTGAAAAGATCAGGGGCAACAACGCTGGATCATAAAAGCAGAAAAATTATTTAAGCGATCAGAATGGAAAACTTTTGATCAGCTGAAAGCTAATTTCAGATTAACACATCCAGTTTTATTCATATCAATAATATGGAAGCAGCTCAAAGGCCACCAATATAAATAATACTGGTAGATGGACTGAGTCTATGTGGGAAATAAATTATACTAGTATGTTAATAAGGTCTGCAATATGGTTACTCTAAACCAGTATGATTACTCTAAACCATCATTACTTCTAAATCAAGAAGCAGTTATGTTTTACTTCACAGAATAGGCCACAGAGCAGCCTTCTAAGAATTCAAATAAAAATCTACAACACAAAATGAAACATGGGACAGGAAGAAAACCAGTATAAAGGACTAAAAAGACAGTACAAAACATATTTCCAATTGTTAAATGTGACATTAAAATAGACAAGACTTTGTAGAGCTATCAACCTGACTGTGCCATTCAGAGATTCCTAAGAATGTTCAGAAAAGCCAAACAAGAAAATTTGTCTGCAGTTACTTCCAGTATTAAACAGCTGTAGAGAGGAAATAAATTCCCACAGACTCACACTCTGTTTCAACATAAGATGACATGAAAAAAATTAATGTTCTAGTGATCTCATCAGGATTATGTTGCTCCTAGCATTACTTTGATGATGATTCCAGAAGTATTTAGATGACTATTTGAAATTCAATCACATGTGTATGCACTCAAATATCAACAGCATTTTCTCCACTGTAAGAAACACTGGATAGATTATATTAATGAAGAGAATGCATTTTCACTCTGTAAGGGCTTACACCCCCACAGACACAAAGGGAAAGTCATTTATAGATAATGATACACAATACACCTTTATATTAAACATGCACCCCACATTTCCTACATGAAAATTTTAGATAATCAAATAATTTTATAGCTTCTACACTAAAGCTGGATTTTAGAGAAAAATTCAAAACTGAATATTATTTAACAGGCAAGCACTTCACTTTGTTCTTGGGGATAAATATGACCAAAACTGACACTTTATATATGCCAATTCTTCTTTCAATCAGACAGGAGGTTCATAATAATGGTCTAAGTGAACAATTGCTCCTAACACAATCTGACATTAATGCAGTGCCTTTCTCCAAACACCTGAGGTACTGTCCATGTAGAAGTTGCCACTCAAACCCAGTGGCACCCCTGGGGCAGCACTGAGAGGGTCTGCATTAAGAACAAAGCCACAGAACTTCCATTCTTAAGGAAGAGACACAAAATGGGTGAATTCCCTTCTATTTAAAATTACTGAAAATTCACGTGAATTTATTTTCTTATGAGACTGCAGAATGGTTGTTGGTAAGAATAACCAACATTCCCTGTCAATCAGCCAAGACTGCAGCAGAAGCTTGGTTAACCAAGTCTGAACAGGAATAAAATTACATGATGAACAAGGAGATTGTGTTGCAACATGGCCAGGACTTCTCAGAACATGGATAAAGCAAGCAACAAGGCAAGATGGAGTGTTCACTGCTGCAGCCATAGGCACAGGAATTTAAAGCAGTACATGCATACTGTACACAAGGAGGCATTTTTTCATCCAAAATAGTGTGCATTAGTATTTGATATAAATCTCAATGCTAATTGAAAACATAATACATTGTATTACTGCAATTACATCAAACTTTTTACATGAACTGTCATTGAGCATCAAAGAATTTGTCAACTGAGAACTTGCAATTGTCCGGTACCTAAATGTCCCTAAGTCCTTGATATACAGGATTCTTCAGTTTCATTAACATTTTCAGGTGACGTTTGTGTGGGCATCTTACGATTGCTTCCACCTCCTTTGTTCCACAAAACACAATTTTTTTATGGCAGAATCTGTCAAGGAAATTTCTCTAGTGGTTTTCTTTTATTGCTATTATTTTTGGGATCATTGGATTTTCTGGTATGAATGACATTTTTTTAGAAGGAGGTTGCTTGGTGTGGGATTTTTTATTTGTTTGGTTGGTTGATTTTGTTTCTTGGGTTCTTATATTTTTTTCCCAAATAGGAAATTATTATACATTCAGGTCACAATCTATATTAAAATAATTAAGATTATGAAATAGGCTACTTCTATTTCATAATTACTCATGTAATTTACATTGTGATGTATTTTTACACACTATTTTAGGCAGAAAGCACTTTCATGACACCACAAAAGACATGAAACAAATAATTTGGACATCGAAACCCCAACAGGATACAAAAATTACATAACCAGTAGACCATTTGTTGGTTCTCTGCCATCCATGAAAATGCATGTAAACTATCTGACTACTTTTACAGAAAAGGTATGTCATTGTTTGAACATAATAGTTGAAATATATCACCATCAAAAAAACACCTGTGTTGTGACAATTATCATGAAAGTAATTTTTCATCTCGAAGGTATTATTAAGTGGAAAATAAATGCCATGCATTGCCTGGAAGAATTTGGCTTTATTTTATTTTTTTGTCTTAAATCCAGAAATAGTGTTTTTTATTTTTGCTTTCAGAATATGGACAAAATGAACTGCAATGTGAAAAATATCACCATCATATTCTCAGTATGATCCAAATATCTGTAACACAAATTGGCTCATTAATTTAGAGTAGGTTATAAAACCACAAGGTTTCCAACAATGGCATAATTCAAAGTATTCTGAGGTTTTTTTTTTTATTTTTCATGCAAAAGCTATTCTGACAATGAGGTATTTTGGCATGGCCTAAAACCAAGGATTTAAAAATCTTTTATCTAAAACACTGGAGCAGAAGAGGCACTGGTACTTATTAATACACTCTGCTTCCACACTAGATGTGCTCTAAGAAATGTTATTTGCTGCTGTTCCATTCAGCCAGCCCCAAGGACTGCCCACCCCAACATGCCCACACCTCTCGAAGTTATTGCATATTTAACGGATATTATGTAAGCACAAGCATGACTACAAGTGTGAAAGTCAATTGATTTTGCATGTGTGGGGCATTACTTAGCAACTCTTGTAGTTAACTGCAGGAAGTTTTAAGGAAGCCAGATGTCCAGTGCTCTGAGATCAAGAGTTGACAGTGTCTGTGACACAACACACAGAGTATCCTCAGAATAACACTGATGTAATCAGGCTGAGATTAAGCTAACTCTAAATTGATCTCAAATTAGAATAATTCAACACTAATAGCATGCATAAAGAAACCCTCTATATGCAGGACCTGATCAGCACCTTATCAACAGTGTTTCCTCAACAGCTTCTAGAGACAAAGATAAAGATCCTTAAGACACTCTTAACAGAGCAAAGTAACTGTTTGCATCATCGCATATACGTAATTTGAAGATCCATCTATTTTCATTTTTTAAAATATTCTAGCCAAATAATTTCTAACAGAGGAAAAAGGTCAGGGTAAGGAGAGGTTAAATGAAGGGTGAACAACAGTATTTAGAGCAGTATGACAGGGCAGTACCTTTCTAACAGACAGAGATTTAGCAGGACTAAAGGCCTGCTCTGTGAGATCGAGCCCTTCAATAGATTCCGTACAGTCTGAGAGGGGAGCATCCTGCAACAGTAAATTGAGTAAACAGAGCAAACCGAGCCTGGGCTTTACAACATCAACCAAAAGCATTGTGATGCTTGCTAAAAACATGCAAAGAAACAGTAACTGGTAGATGAAATTGCATATGACAATGAATTGACATGCATACAATATATGACACCCAACATGAATAATGCTGTGGTCATGATAAGACTTGCCAATCTTTAAAAAAGTATATAAAAAAATATTTATCTAGGGCAGTTGAAAGCACTTGGATATAAAAAGCTTTATTCAGCTATACAGTATAACTGTACAGCTCTAATTCTTACTTTACTTGAAGCTATCATTTAGTCTTTTAGTCTTTTTAGTCTTTAGTATATCCAGATATACTGCTTTTAAGTTTCATTGATGTAATAACTTTTCCCCCAAACTGCTCTTCAAATACAATATTATGAAGCATGAAATCCCATATTTTACACGAAACACGACTGCCCCACAGTGAGCCTGGTGTGCCCAGTATTAATCCTTCAAGATACATAAACTCAGAAATCAAACAAACAAAAAGTTGTCACAAAGCCCAACTAGTTTTGAACAAGAATCTAACCCATATAAATAAGGCTTCTGAATTTCATGCATTACATTCAGCAAAAAAACCAAGAAGCATCCTCCACAGACATGCTTGGGCTACATGGCTGAAGCCTCTAAATTTCTAACCCTGAGCACTCTTGCAAAGACAATGGTGTTACCTCTAAGACTTACCTTATAAACAGTTACTCTCTGCCAATTAAAGAATAATTTCATAGTGATATATTAGGTGAAAGCAGAGGATATTGCAGATTAAGCTAATAGTTTTAGGAATTTAATACTCTCACCTGTACAAGGCTCCTGTCCACAACTACCCCAGAAAGAACCTGTGACTGAGGGCCTGCTGTTTTAATATCTTGCAAATTTTGCTCTCGGATCTGTAAAGGAAAGCAGCAGAATGAACAACCACAGAAGCAACAGAGAAAAGTTGATCACATTTTTGCATTTGAAAAAGGGGTGAGTGAGCCTGCCAACAGGCAACAACCAGTGCTGACTGCTGTGGCCATAGGGCTGTCAAATGAAGTTGAGCTTATAAAACCACTTGAATGTAAATGTTCAGGTTCCTGGCTATTTTCTCACATTTCTCAGAATTTAGTCTTTAAGTACCACAGAAGGTGGTGTCCTTTGCTTTTTAGTACTTGGTCATGGTAAAACCAGTAACAGACAACTCCAGTTTGTGAAAAGTAAGGAGAAATAGAAATATTACCTCATGTGCTTTTCTGTACCTGACCAGTCAGTTGCAGGTTTCTGTCATTAGCCATTAGTTACTGATATGGCACCACAATATCATCCTCTTATAGAACTACTATAAACTAAATAAAACACTGCACAACTTTCCATTTTTGCATCTAGTCAGGAACATATACTCGAAAGGACATATAAATGATTTTTCTGTGGATAAACTGACACTCTGGAGTTCTCAAAAACACCCCTTTTGTTGTATCCTAAATACCTCCCAGTTCTTTCAATACAGAAGATGGAAACAGAAACCACATCTTTAAAACTAGGTATTATCTATTTAAATTACATATCCTTTAGTGGTAAAGAATTCATAACTGATTCAAAAATTATTTCTAAAATGTTCTGGTTCTTGTTCCAAGATAAATGAAGAAAAGCATGCATCTTAAAATACCTCTACTTTACAACTAAAAAGGACATTCAATTTGTAAAAAAATATATGCATACAAATACACAAACAAGAAGTATTATTAATATTTGGTATCTCAGAAAGCACAAGGATTCCCCATCTTTTTCACTTGTTTCTACTTTACTACCCTTCTTATCATTGAGAAAGTATAAAATTTGAAGATTTACTCTCTTAGTCACATCATTTAAGTTTTTAATAAAACAATATTTGTGTCTTAAATACAAAGAAACTGCTTGGAAACTTTACCATAATTCTCATTTCAGGTGGTTATTATTTTACAGTGCCAAACATAAGTTCTGTCAGTCATATACAAAATATTTAAGATTCCTGCTAGAATCCCTGCACACAGGCTTTTCTTTGACAGAATGCTAACTCCCATGTCCCATGTGGCCATCAGTTAGAGGTATCAAAACAATCCAGAACAAGTTAAATATTAACAAGATAACAGGGTCTATTTTACACTGTAAAAAGAAATAAAGTCAAAAATCCCCAATCCATGCAGTGCTTTCCTGTTGGTAGACTGGACAAGAAGATCTGAAATTCAAAACCAGGAAAATTAACTGCAAGTTCATTTCAAAAAGATTAACTTGCAGCTCCAAAGACACAAAAAAATATGCAACAATCACAGCATATTATAATACAGTACATTGAAATACAGAGAGAGATCTATAGATTACTTTGTCTAGGCCACAAAATTTCAACTGATATTACAAAAACAGGAAAACAGGTCACTAATATAAAACTACGATATCAGGGTACAGAATTACTACCATAAACTCAGGACTGGCTGCTTCAGAGGTAACCAGCAACTGGTCTAAGAAAAATTTAAGTCTTCATATCATGAATACCAACTTTTTCCAAGAGGAGTTCAGGATACTTAGGAATTGTTTCATTATTTAGTTATAAAGGGACAGGACAACACCAGAACTAAGCCCTCAAAATGTCATTATAGCAAAGTAAGTTAGTTCATTACAAGTACACAACTTAATTGTGGTGATGACTAAAAAAATAAGTTATTTTACTGCTATTACAAACCTTGTTCCTCATTTCTTGGACCTCCTTTGGATTGGTGTTCAATGGAACAAACAGATTAGGGACAGCAGAGGTGGCAGTTCTATGTCCATCCTCTTTAGTCCACTGTAACATCAAGAACAGTTGCAGAGTCAGAATTGCTGTAATGGCCACGGACACTCAGAGCAGCAAAGTCACATCACAGTTGATCATGCATCATACAGAGCAGAGAACTGAACCAATGATTGCAATCTTCTATTCATTCCTAAGACTAAGTGGTTTTCTGCTTCAGTAATATAAACTATACCTTCAGATACATTTCTAGAGATCAGAAGCGCTCCACCAAGTCAAGTTACTAACAACAACTAGAGAGCCAGTTAACTTGCAAATAACTTACACCCAAAACAACGCCATTCCTATGTGCAGTTCAGAGATTATGAAGACTGAGGGGTTTTTAAGCTGGTTTTCTAAGCACTTGACCACACTGACAGCTGCAGTGGTTTGTGTTTCAAAAAACCACCTACTTCTCACTTCATTAAGACAGGAGTAGGAAAACGCCAATATAATTACTTATTTTTAAGGCTATTTTTAACCAGAAATTTCTCAATGAGTTCATACTTCTTTAAAAAGGACATTATTCCTTACCCAAACAGATGTACAGCAAGATCTAAGGCATGAGCTTTAAGACCCTGTAATTGCCATTTTCATTTTCTGCATTGGGTGTTTTTACAAAATAACACAAGAGAGACGGAGAGATCATTGATTCAATCCTCTGGTACCCAACAAACATCAAAGCAAACTTAAAGCATAAGATGACAGAAGTATGAAAAGCAATGTG